>NC_064286.1:52612104-52681909 GCF_019186545.1 Solanum stenotomum
TTTGTATGAAGAGTCATTGTAAATGTGTGAATTTAAGTCGTGATCATTAGCATATGTATCATATGTCTATTACTACCTGCAAGTTACAGTTAGGAGTATTTTAAATCCCCACTTAGATTTATCTTCTTTGGTAGTTTGAACTAGGTCCCTTTTCCCTCCCTTCTTTTCTGTTTGTTCTGTTTTCTTTGATTTGGAAGATATCAAAGTCTAGATTTCTCATACATGTATGCTAATAGTTAAGTCCCTGTTAAGAGAGTAGCATGAATATTATTGTTATTGTTATTGTTATATTTTTTATTTCTCATTCCATGCCTTAAAGTTCCCATATTTTGTATCTTTCTTTACTAAGAGCATTGGAACGTGTTGTTACACTATAAATTTGATTTATTATACTTATTAAAGTAGTATAAGCCTAAATGAATGTTTTCAACACTTTTCCACATTATTCAAATACTAATTCATCTTTTCTTTGTTGGGTTATAACTCACACAATGAGTTCTTTGGGACTCCTCCCTTGCATATCCTTGAGTCTTTCCGAGGTATCCTTATATTTGCAATAAAAGAGCAGCTGAAATAGGTTCTCGGAAAGCTGAAAACGGTCTGTATACATGTTGTATACAACAGTATACACTGATATACCAGTTCGGTGCAGCAAACATGTGGCCAGAAACGAAAACATAGGTTGGAGGCACTAAGGAGGACCGCATACAGTTGTTATATGGTTCAATATATAGGAAAATGGGCCAAGACACGACCCGTATACAGCAATATACACTTGGTGTATACACACGGTTTCAAGAGTAGAAATAGGGTTGAAGTCCAAATCAATTGCAGCAGGCCCAAGAAAGGCCCAAATCCTTTTTTTTTTTTCCTTTGCTCTTAAATTATATATAATTGTGATTATTGATTGTTGTTGCTTGTTAACTCTAACCTTAAAATTATTAATTAACTTAATTAGATTCCCCAAAAGATGAGTTACTTCTTTGTGTTGGTTTGTTTTTAATACATCTTTTTATTTTATTTTATTCATCTATTTTATTTATCAAGTAGCCGATCAAATTTTTTATCTTTAATTAAGTTAAACCTTTTGTTCTTAAAAAAAAATAAATCAAATATGTTCTCTAGTGCTTTTAACTTAATCACATTTACTCATTTTTAAAATTGTTTTCAAGTTAAGGTATTTTTCTCAAATAAACTTGGAAAATGTTAGTCAACTTTTTCAATCAATTAAAAAAAAAATACATACTTGGTCATTTTCTCAAAAGGTTAGTCAAAACTTTTATTCCTCAATTAATTTTAAATAGTTTCAATGTTCAAACCAATTTGGTTTAAACTATTATTAAAAAAAAATAAAAAAAATAAGTCAAATAAATTCTAATTAATCTAATTTTATTAAAATTTTAATCACTTGTATTTCGAGTCAAATGTATCATTTTGGATCCCTTTCTCTAAAAAATAAAACGAAATAAAATGCATCATTTATTTAATTATTTTCTTAATCAAATATATTATAAGTTATTATTTTTTTATGTTAAATCATTATTTTTTCTAAAAAATAGTCAAATATATTCAAGTCGTAGGTCAACCGCATGTTAGTGGACACTTGGAATGCTTAAACCCTTGTCGAAGTGTAAATTGAACCCCGAACCCTCTTTGGTATTTTCAAATGATTTTTTCTGTTTAAATCTCTGAAAATTATAAGTTTTCTTAATTTCTTTAAAAAATTAAGTGGCGACTCTTTTCTAAGTATTTTTCTCAAATTATTTTATACTTGGAACATTTCAAAAAAGTGATTTTTCTAAAGGTTAGTTAAATTACGGCACAACATCTTGAACACGATAATCTTACATAGAGATCGTTAGGTGCACATACCTAATGCGGAACACATCAGAGAAAAGCGAAAGCATTAGTCGTAAATTGGTTTCTACTTCCTTGCCCTAACTTTATGTGATAACCGGGTGGAAGGAGGACCAATTTACAGAGATTATGACTTAATTTGGTACGCCCATCAAGTAACCAATTTATAGATCTATTCCTTATTAAATATTATTCATGGTATTACTTAGGTTACAAATAAACTTGGACCATAAATAAGAAATAATTAATAATAATTCTTACAGAAGAATCCTTTGTTTCTAATACAGATGCAATCATCTACGCACGCTGCTTCAGATATCTCAAGCTGGACTCACAGTTTGATCTCAGATAACAATATTCCTAATTTGTCCTCTTCTACCAGTGTAGACGACCGCCAGCAGCAGATATCCACTGCTGGTGGTGGTGGTGATGATTCGATGATTGTATCATCAAGTGCATCTTCCAGCTGGTTTAATAATAATAAACAAATTGATGATCACCAATAGATTGGGATATTTAATGTTGATTTCAGAGCACTTTGCGATAACACTTGCGGTGGATCTGAATTATATGGTGGTTTATTGCCCGATACTGAATGAAGAGACTAGCGTTCGGCTTGTCAATACCTTGATGGCTTGTGCTGGGCCGATCCAAAAGAACAGCTTAAGTCTGGTGGATGTACTTATCAGTCAAATAGGAAGACTTACCGTTTCACAAATTGGAGGAGCAATGAAAGAAGTGGCCGCTTATTTTGCAGGAGCTTTGTATCATAAGATTCACAGATTGATTCCACAAGATATTGTTGAATCATCCTATTCCATGGACCAACTCTTGCAAATGAGATTCTACGAGAGTTGCCCCTTACTCAAATTCGCTCACTTCACTGCCAAATGCCAATCAATCCATTTTGAAGGCCTTCGCTAATTCCATGAGAGTACATGTAATTGCTTTCAACTTGAATGTGTTCACAATGTGCAGGCTCTCGCTTTCTGTCCTGGCGGTTTACCAGCTTTTCGGCTCACAGGAATTGGTGGCAACTCTCAGCCTGATGACAGTACCGATGCGTTATAGGAAGTTGGTTAGAAGTTCGCCCAACTTGTGGAGTCAATTGGTGTAGAATTTGAATTCGGTGGATTCGTGGTCAATATTTTAGCTGATCTTGAAGCACCAATGTTGAATATTAGACCCAGTAATGTGGAAGCAGTGGCTGTGAACTCTGTTTTTGAGCTTCACCGTTTGTTTTCCATTCCAGGAGCATTTGAGGAGGTGTTGGATTAATAAAACCGAAGATTGTGACCATCCCGAACAAGAAGTGAATCACAGTGGGAGTTGCTATATGAACAGGATTAAGGAAGCGTCGCTTTACTATTCAACAATGTTCGACGTGCTGGAGAACTCAGAGTCGACTCAGACCAACAATTTAGACTTGGAGATGGCGGAGCAGTACCTTGGGCGGGAGATCTATAATTTGGTGGCTTGCAAAGGTACTAAGCTAGTTGTGATAAATTTCATTGGCCAAATTTCTGCTTGGCGGCTATGTAGCCAAGTCTAGAGAGTCGGTCAATGGGAGAACTTATGGACAAATTTCAGAGAAAACAGTTTTCTTTCTTAGTTTAAATATGTGTGCTTTCGGTCTAAATATACTACTTCCGTTATACTTTGAGGCTCACATTATACTTTGGCACAAATTTACAGTTTAATTTTAAAAATTATAAAAAAAAAAGACGCTGGGGTTGTAGCTGCAAGCCAGAAGTCTTCATCTTCCATAATTGTAGTAGAAAAAGTAATTTTATATTATAAAGACAATTGAATAACCACCAGTTGAATTTATCTTTTATTTAGTAACCATCAAATCAAGGCTTGATTGGTAGAAAAAAAAAGAGTTGACTCAATGGGTAATTGCCAAGAAAATGACGCGGTGTAGGATTAATGTCCAACATTTCTCGAATCAAGTCTTCATCTATGTTGTCAGAAATGTCTCTGGAAATTCAATCGAAATTTCCTCACAATTTTAGTTGGCGGTTTCAGATTGAAAGTAGAATATAATATTTGAAAAGAAGTTTTAAAAAAATAAAATTGTGTATAAATATGCATTTAATCTGAAAATAAATAGAGTAGATATTTTTGTGGGTGGAAGGAAAAAATTTCACTTGAAAACTAGTTAAAATCACTTTTTGAAATTTATAACTC
Source organism: Solanum stenotomum (assembly GCF_019186545.1). Taxonomy (NCBI): domain Eukaryota; kingdom Viridiplantae; phylum Streptophyta; class Magnoliopsida; order Solanales; family Solanaceae; genus Solanum; species Solanum stenotomum. Next base: position 52,616,152 of record NC_064286.1, read on the forward strand.
TTCTTCAACTATTAAGTACTATTTTAAAAACAATTCAATATATATGACCAAACCTTCTTTTAAATAAAGGAATATTCATGTCCAAATGGGACCTGTCCATTACCTGGATTACGGTCCCTTTTTTGCTAGAGTTGATGATTTGCTGATAAATTAATAACATTCTGTTCACTTTTAATATCTTTTTGTAAATAATAATTGATATGTGTATTTTTAATATAATATTTATATTAATTGATATATTATACTACTCATTCTGTCCAGTTTTATGTGACTTTTACTTTCCTTTTTAGTCACTCTCAAAATGAATAACACATTTTTATATTAAGTAACAATTTGACTGTAAAATGTCTATTTCATTCTTAATGAAATGATTTACAGCCACATAAATTTCTATCATTCATTTTGGACCACAAGTTTTAAAAATCTTCCTTTCTTTCTTAAACTCCATGCCGAATCAAACTACCTCACATAAAATGAGACGGAAGGAGTATTATTATTAAATATTTTAACGAATAAATAATTAATATTTATTTTTGAAATAATGACCCTAAGAGAGTTCGAAGTTGAGTGTTGTTCTTTATACGTATGAAATGAAAGCGAAATCTCTCCGAAATGACAAAAAAGAAAAGAATATATTTAAAAAAAAAAAAAAAAGGTTGACTATGTCACGACTTCACTCATTATAGGGAAGCTGGAAGGTAATAACTCCAGCAATTTATCAACAAAAAAGAAGAAGAAGAAAGATGAGTTCAGGAGAGATGTCCATGGATACAATTATGGAAGATGAAGATTCCTTTGTTTCTAATACAAATGCAATCATCTACGCTTCTTCTGATATTTCAGGCTGGACTCAGAGTTTGATCTCAGATAACAATATTCCCAATTCGTCATCTTCTACCAGTGTAGACGACCGCCAGCAGCAGATATCGACGGCTGGTGTTGGTGGTGATTCGATGATTGTATCATCAGGTGCATCTTCCAGCTGGTTTAATAATAATAAGCAAATTGATGATCAGCAAGAGATTAGGATATTTAATGTTGATTTCAGAGCACTTTGCAACAACACTTGTGGTTTATTGCCGGATACTGGTCGGACAGTGAACGAAGAGACTAGTGTTAGGCTTGTCAATACGTTGATGGATTGTGCCGAGGCGATCCAAGAGAATAACCTAAGTCTAGCGGATGTACTAATCAGTGACATAAGAAGACTTGCAGTTTCACAAATTAGCGGAGCAATGAAGAAAGTGGCGACTTATTTTACAGATGCTTTGTATCATAAGATTCACAGATTAATTCCACAAGATATTGTTGAATCATCCTATTACACGGACCAACTCTTGCATATGAGCTTCTACGAGAGTTGCCCCTTGCTCAAATTCGCTCACTTCTCAGCCAATCAATTCATTTTGAACACCTTCGCTGATTCCAAGAGAATACATGTAATTGATTTCAGCTTGAATCAAGGTTTGCAATGGCCGTCATTTTTGCAGGCTCTCACTTTGCGTCCTAGTGGTCCACCAGTTTTTCGGCTCACAGGAATTGGTGGCCACTCTCAGCCTGATGAAACTACCGATGCCTTACAAGCAGTTGGTAGGAAGCTTGTCCAATTTGCAGAGTCAATGGGTGTAGAATTTGAGTTTCGTGGATTAGTGGTCCATACTTTAGCTGATCTTGAAGCATCAATGTTGAATATTAGACCCAGTAACGTGGAAGCAGTGGCTGTTAACTCTGTTTTTGAGCTTCACCCTCTGCTTTCCACTCCAGGAGCAATTGAGAAAGTGTTGCATATAATAACACAAATACAACCGAAGATTGTGACCATCGCCGAACAAGAAGCGAATCACAATAGGAGTGACTTTATGAACAGGATTACCGAAGCATGGCTTTATTATTCAATAATGTTCGACATGTTGGAGAACAAAGAGTCGACTCAGATCAAGAGTTTAAACTTGAAGATGGCGGAGCAGTACCTTGGGCGGGAGATCTATAACTTGGTGGCTTGCGAAGGGACTAAGCGAGTTGTGAGACACGAGACGTTTGGTCAATGGCGAGTGAGGTTTAACTCTGCAGGGTTTAATCTGGTTCCCCTGGGTTCATTTACGTTGACACAGTTTGACATGTTACTGCCCATATTCTTAAATGTAGAGGTATATAGGCCCTTGTCCTCAAATGTAAAGGGATACAGATGGCACGTTAAAGATGATTATTTGATGGTGAATTGGCATAATCGCACGCTCATCACCACCTCTGCTTGGCGGCTATGTAGCCAAGTCTAGAGAGTCGGTCAATGGGAGAACTCATCGGACAAATTTCAGAGAAAACAGTTATGAAAGCTCCTCAGTTTGAACTTTGAAGTTACATTTGCAAATTTGGTATGTCAATCGCGCGTATAACTTAACATTGAAGGGTTAGCTCTTTTTAGGTATTTATTGTCAAATAGTCGAGATGCACGTAAGGCTTTGCCAGTGAGGCCATTGCCTTAGGCCTCAAAAATTTGAAGCCCCAAATTTGTTTAAATTATTATTATTATTAATTTTATTATATATGAATATATATAAATAAAATTGTTATTGTATATATTTTATTATTATTTATTTGAGAGTATTTTTTACCAATAAGTTCATAAATTCTCATACTCTTTTCACTCATTATTTGATATATTTGTTTTAACTTCCAATTTTAAAATTTATCCTTTTAATATAGGAACTAAGTTATATATATCGATAACATAATGAATTTTTTTCAATCTTTTCTTAAACTGCGTGAACACAAAAATATTCATGCACAAGTTTTCTTTTCGTTTTAATTTAATATATTATATGAAAATTTTATAATTTGTTTTAGATGTTCATTAATGAGTGCTACTTAATGGAATGAATTATACCAACATGGGTTGTGGTGCACTGATGGGAGTGTTTCACCTTTAATCAGAGGTCTCGGGTTCGAACCCTGGGTATGGAGAAAATTTTGTTGGGAGCGCCACACTCGAACGGGCCTTGCAGTGCGCGATCCAGATTTAGTCGGAGCTCCAATGTGGGCTCCGAGCACTGGGTGGGAAACCAAAAAGAAATGGAATGAATTATATCATTTAAATTGATCAGAAATTTGGATATTTTTGTTACTATCCATGCTCAAAACTTCAACTATTAAGTTATGTACGTTCTTTTCTTTTTCTTATATGTGATTATAGCCAAATTAAAATTTCAATTTGAGTTTTGAAGCTTAACATCGATGATCCATCACTTTTATTTTTCGTTCTCATCTTCCTTTCTTTTTTGTTTTTGTGTGAAATTTGATATTTTTTGTCTTAAATGATTAATTTATTGTGTAGAAAATAATTTTTCTTGTTAGTGTATAAATTTTATAAAATAAATCTAAGGGCCTCTTAATATGATTTTGCCTTAGACCACGAGATCTGTTGAGCCGCCCCTGCACGTAAGTTCCTGTCACATCACAGCTCTATTTGAGGCCATAGTGTAGGTAGACCTGACGGGCTAGCTGAACTCATATATTTTTTTTGTTAATTAGGGCAAAAATCGGGTGACTTTTATGTCCCAACAAAATAGAAAAACGACTGTTGTGTGATAAATTTGACTTTTATATGACTAAAAAATAATAATTTAATGTGATAAAATTGAATGACTGTTTTCGTTAAAATGTATCTTTCATTTTAATAACCATTGAATCAAGGCTTGATTGGTAGAATAAGAAAAGGAGTCTAGACTCAATTGTCGATTGCCGAGAAAATAATTCAATATATGACCAAACCTTTTTAAATAAAGAAATATCCATATCCAAATGGGACCTGTCTATTGTTTGGATCATGTCCTTTGTTGACTAAGTTGATGCTTTGTTGTTGAAAAATACATTATCCCTCCGTTCACATTTCATGTCTAGTACTTCCATAGTTCATTTTTATATGTCATTTTTTTACTTTGTACTTGCATTAAAAAATAATGTAACTTTATCTGTCTATCCTTATTTTTTTTATTTTTTGAAACTTAAGTTTTCAATCAATGAATATGAATTAATTTATTTTGATTAATTCATTTAACTAATGAACATGAATCATTTACTTAACTTTTCTAAGTTGGTCAAATGTATATTTTCAAGGCTAATAACTCATGAACGTAAAAAAGGAACAATATAATAATAGGCATAATACATATATTGACCCCTAAACTTGGCTTCAAATTTTAACTTTGACCTCCAACTTTCATAATGCACAAATAAGCACTTTAACTATCCTACCTTTAAATAAATAAACACACGATTTTCGAAGCCAAAGAGCGTGAAATGCAAACGCTCCCACGTGTATTAGTGAGCCACTCAATAGCTGCCAACTAATTAAATATTTTACACGTCATTTTAGAACTAAAAAAAATCAAAATTAATTTTAATTTATATACAAGAATCAAAATTAATTCCTCCTAATGGTTTTGCTAGCTTGGAGCTCATTGGGTCTGTTTTCATGGAGTTTGGGGGGCATTTGGTTGTTGTTTTCTGTCTGGTTTGAGCTGCTGGTTGCAACAGTGTTGTTTCGTGATGATTCTCGCCAGAGATGGCGGATCTGATGGGTTTGGAGTCGGGTATTTGGTGGGTTTAGCGAGCTCGAAGCTAGTTCGCTTCATGGGTTGTGCTCCGGTGTGAGGAAGAAGGAGAACGGCTGGGTTGGAGGTACTTGTTTGGGGGTCATTTGGTGGTGGCATTTTACCTGAAAAAAGAAGAAAATGAACAGGGGTTTTGGGTTGCCGGAGATTGGCCGGAATTCGGGGGGTAGAGTTGTCATTTCAACATTTTTTACTATTGTTTTTGTTGCAAAATTATTTCAGAGCAGCCCATAAATATGGGATGACATGAGAATCAATGAACTTCTCCTTCTTTTCTTTAGTTAAAGTGTATTTGTGCTTTGAGTTGTCAAATACTTAATGGAAAAAAAAGGTGTTTTGTGTATTGTGATTGTCATAGTGAATAGCAAATTACAATTATGAATTTTTGGAGGCAAAAAAATGAACATACAGTGCTAAAAATTATTAAGTAAAATGGTGCACTTAAAGTGTTTGATAAATTGTCTGAATGAATTTTTTAGAGATTTTTGTCAAATTTGAGTAGCAATCTGATACCTAATCAAAATGTAAGGAGTCCCTTAAATGTGGATTGGATTCATTGATCGAGAACCTTCGAACTTAAATTGCATTCGACTTTTACAAGTGTATACTCACCCATCTTGCCAAAAAAAAAATTTCATTATAATTTTTTTTCGCAATAACAAAAAAATTTATTAAATGTCACTTGCATTTTGCAGTGAACAACAAATAATGCAAAAAAGAGGGGAAAATTGTTGAAAAAAATATAAAGAGGGTTTAATTGTCTTTTCAATGCTTTTTTTACTGTTGGGCCCTTCGATTTTTACATCTGACGCGCCTAATTTGAGTTTATTTCACACATTTTGCCAGTAGGATCCGAGTGTTTTTTTGTTTAAGTTTTGGATAGTTAAAATGCCTATTTGTGCACTCACAAAGTTAAAGGTCAAAGTTATAATTTGAAGCCAAGTTAAGGGTCCAATTTATGTATTATGCCATAATAATTTATACATTGATTTTATGAAATGACAAGTATTATGGACCAACTAATTATAGAAAGGGATGATATATAAAAAGGGATGAAGGGAGTAATAATTAATTATCGATATCAATACTTTTATCATAATATCTATATTAATTGATATTTAGTATGAAATGAAAGTGATAACTTATTTTAGGGAAGCAGGAAGGTAACTCCAGCAATTTACCCCCCAAAAAAAAAAGGATGAGTTCACTTGAGATATCCATGGATACAATTATGGAAGATGAAGATTCTTTTGTTTCTAATACAGATGCAATCATCTACGCTGCTTCTGATATTTCAGGTTGGACTCACAGTTTGATTTCTGATCACAATATTCCTAATTCGTCGTTTTCTACCAGTGTAGACAAACACCACCACCATCACCAGCAGATTTCAACTGCTGCTGGTGGCGGTGGTAATGAGGATGATTCAATAATTGTATCATCATGTGCATCTTCCAGGTTGTTTAATAATAATAAGCAAATTGATGATCAGCAAGAGATTAGGATATTTAATGTTGATTTCAGGGCACTTTGAGACAACAGACTGAAATCTTGTGCTGGATCTGAGTTCCGTTGCAGTTTAGTCAACAAAGAGAGTGGCGTTAGGCTTGTCAATACGTTGATGGCTTGTGCCGAGGCGATCCAAGAGAACAACTTTAGTGTAGCGGATGAACTAATCAGTGACATAAGGAGATTTACAGTTTCACAAATTGGAAGAGCAATGAAGAAAGAGACGACTTATTTTGCAGATGCTTTGCATCATAAGATTCACAGAAAAAAATCGGAAGATATTGTTGAATCATCCTATTCCAAGGACCAAGGACCAAGGACCAAGTCTTGAGTATGAGATTCTATGACAGCTGCCTCTTCCTCAAATTCGCCCACTTAATTGCCAATCAATCCATTTTGGAGGCCTAGGCCGATTCCAAGAGAGTACATGTAATTGATTTCAGCTTAAATCAAGGTTCGCAGTGTTGGGCTATTTCCATGTTCCAGCCAAAGGCTCATGGCCTAATCCTACTTGAAAAAGGATTGGAATTATTCACTTTATTTGGTTTCCAATTCTATTAAGAAAATGATTGGAATTGTAATCATATTTGTAGTTGGTTTTGGCTTTGTAAGGAAAATTACAACTCTATAGATAGAGGATGGTCTTGATAGAATAATTCAATTGCTCATTAGGGACATAAGAGAGTTTTTTGAGAGAGCTTTCAACAAGAGAGAAGAGAGAAGAAAAATGGTTCTTTTGCTGCAGTCTTTTGCTCCGACCAACAATCTTTAGATCGTGTTTTCAATTAATAAACCGTTGGATCGGGCTAAAATTTGGACCGAGTGTTCCTGACATCTTGGTGGTCAATTTGAACAGTGGAGATTGGATTCGAGGGTCAGCAAGATCCTGTTTTAAGTCCCAAACAGAAGCTGCGTTTGGGTGGTGTTTCTTTCTATTTATCTTTTGTTGGTGTAGCTATTGTTTGTTCTCTTTTGGCACTTGTTGTGTAGCCATTAGAAGAATATTTGTAACCCTCTTATTGTTATAGTGAAGCGATTCGGATCTTGTCGATCCTATGGTGGTTACCTTCGTTTTGAAGGGTTTTTCCACGTTAAACTTGGCGTTCTTTATTTCTTAGATTTTTGTTTTCATCTTTTTCGTCACAACAAGTGCAATGGCCAGAACTTTTGCAAGCTCTCACTTTGCGTCCTGGTGGTTCATCGATTTTTCGGCTCACAGGAATCGGTGGCCACTCTCAGCCTGATGACACTACCAATGCCTTACAGGAAGTTGGTGGGAAGCTTGCCCAACTTGCAGAGTCAATGGGTATAGAATTTGAATTCCGTGGATTAGTGGTCCATACTTTAGCTGATCTTGAAGCACCAATGTTGAATATTAGACCCAGTATTGTGGAATCAGTGGCTGTGAACTCTGTTGTCACGACCGGGGTTACCCCCAAGGAGCAACACGGTGTACTTGACCCCGAAAGGGTCTCATACAAGCCCTTAGCATAATCATAAACATAAAGTCATAAAAATGATGGGAAATTAAAACGTTTACAATAGAAGTCACTTTCAAAAAAGCCAATATAAGAGTCTAGACCTTTGTCTCAATCACCATCTAAAACAAGCGAATACAATAGAGAATCAACAAAGGCCACACCCCTTTTTATACAACATAGTCTCAAGAATAGAAAATACAAAGGAGCTAGAAACGAATGAAGTCTTGTCCTCGAACCATGAGAACTCACCAAGCTTAGGGAATAGTCAACCCAAGCTTCTCTTGAAGGAAGAAGTAAACCTCAACAACCGGAACCTACACCTTGGAGAAAATGTAGAAAAATGGGTTAGCACATAAGTACTAAGAATAGAAGCCATGCATAAAAATCCTTAAAACATGCACAAAGGGACATTTAATTGAAACCGTGCATTTATCAAGTTTTAAAAACCATCATGCACATTTATTGTTACACCCCGAGTCTACACCTTAGACGTAACACGACGTACAAGTCTCCGAAAAGCCTCGTACAAGCCTCATAGTACTTGATTAACTAAGATAATAGAAATAGTGCGGAATTTAAAACTTTTCTTTAAATACATACAATCGAAAATCATTTAAAACAGCGAATGCCTATAAGTCTCACATGGCCATCTCAAAATGTCTTTGAATCAAAAGTAGGGTCACAACCCTTTACAATAGAAAGTCTTAACAAGAGTCTAATACAATAAGAGACATGAAACATCAACAAAACATTTGTCCTCGAATCCATGAGGACATACCACTAGTCTTGGAAGAACTCAATCCAACCTTGAACTAGAAGAACTCAACTCACTTGTAGAAAATAGAAGAAGTATGTGTTAGCGCATTTAAAGTACTAAGTATGATAGTCATGCAAAAATCATGCTTAAAAAGGATATTTTGTTTGAAAATAATGCCATATGCCAATTTGAGAAAACTTCATGAACATAAGTATAAGAGGCATAAGATACAAGTATAATCAACATATAAGCCATTTCATCACGTTAAAGCCTTCACCTTAAGTAACTCCAAGCTATACTTTGTGCTATGTATGAATAGAGTCCCATACCACCATCCATACTAAGAACCACATTAAGGCCACCAAGGTGAACTAACCATTCTTCCTTTTCACCTTTAGACAATACTCATACAAGGAACATAAACATTTCATAATACAACTCAAGTAAAAGATACATCATCTCATTAAGCATATAAGTCGACATTCTTCATTAGCTTCATTAAGAACACATTCATTCATTAGCCATTAAGACATTAGAGGAACACACCATAACTCCTCTCAAAGCCTACTTGTGCAATGCATGGATGGAGTCCCATAATCCCACCCACACTAAGTAGTGCATTCTTTAAAGCCATAGTTCATTAACATTCTTTGTATGGGTAAGCCTTAACCGACATAGACCATGTGAGCAATTCATGGAATTCCGGTGTAACCCACACCAGATAAGGGATTCCTACTTGCCTAAGGTAGGACCATTACTTTTAACTTAAGTGGATCCACTAGCTATAAACCTATGTGGGCACATAGTTATGGGATAGGGAGATTGCTACTAGATATCCCACCTTAACTAACGTGAGGGCATCCATCTCAAGAGATTGCTACTAGAAATCCCGCCTCAACTCACGTGAGAGCTTCCATCTCATATCACTATCCACTCAGTGCGTAACATTATTCCCCATGGAGTACTTGGCATTCATCACTTTAGTTCATTATTATGGGATACGAGATTACTACTAGAAACACCACCTCAACTCACATGAGAGCTTCCAACTCAAACCCAACATTTATTCATTAGATAGCTCATAAATTCAAAGATGAGAATAGCCTTTCAACTAAGAATCCCCATATTGAGAGAAAGTCCTTTCACAACATGTCATTATCATTCATTAGTGTACAATTGAGAATAACCTTTCAATCAACACATTATCATTAACATAATCATAGAAACTTCATTCATTCTTCATTCATGAGTGTGTATGTGAGAATAACCTTTCAACAACAACACCATTTGCATTATAGTCATAACCACATTACTTTCATATATACAAGAAGAGGATGTCAAAGCCTACCAATTCAAGATACAATATTACATTGAAGAAACCCTTCACATTCTATCATCATTATTCATAAGTGTTAAATTGAGAATAATCTTTCAATAATAACACAATAGCATTCTAAGCATGATCAATACATTCATTGAGATCACACATACTTCACATCATAATCATACATAATCCTTCATGAAAATACCCTTCAAGGCTATGAATCAATATCAACCCAAACATCTAGGATACTGCATTAGATTAGAGGAATAACATTATTTAATAACCAATTCAATATAGACACAAATAATGCAACATGCTTTCATAATCAATCACTTCACAACCACAATTCACAACTTAGGATTTTGGGGAAAACATGGGTTCATAGAAGTATTCATCATAATTCATCATTAATTCAACAATCCATTCATAATTCATCATATATAGATCTTTGAAAACATTTTGGAATTGAAACCATGCATAGATTGAAAACCCTAGGTTTTTTTGGGGGATTTTGAATACTTGGAATCATCTTTGAAGGGGCTTCTTGAATGAAACTAAATCAAGGATGAAGACTACCATACCTTTAGGGAAGAACTCCACGAAAATTGAGTGAGTGTCGTGAGATCTTGAGCTTCAAAGCTTGACTCCTTCTTCTCTAATAAAGGTTTCTAGATAGAGGATATTTGGGGAATATGGTTGTTTCTATTTTGTGTTTTGAAATAATGAATTGAAAAAGAGAGTTTAAAACCTTTAAAATCCTTAAAATACTTCAATAAATCAATAATAACCGTCCCTTAACTTAAATAACCTAAAAAGGAATTTACCACCTTGCCCTTACCTTGGCCAAAAATTGACAGCAAACCGGTGGTGACCTACGGACCGTAGGTGGGGTGACGCCTCGTCTTGTTGGTCTGTGGTTTGGGTTTGAGGGTCACTATTTGGGGCCTTGACCCACGGAAGCCATCCAAGGGGCGTGGATGGACTTACGGGGCATAGGTCCCATCCGTAGCTCCTTGAATTTTTGGCAACTTTGGCTAGTTGGGGCAACCTTGGGGTTAGGCCTTAGGTTCCCCTCAAGGACCCTTGTTGGTCCTTGGGGGGTTGTACATTGACAGTTAACCACTAAATCCCTTAACCAAAGCTCGTGAACTTATTTTACCCCCATATCAGATAAAAAAATGAACTCGTTAGACTCTAGTTTAACCTAGTAGATTTTTGGGTCATAACATGATCTCCCCCTTAAGAACATTCATCCTCGAATGACACTTTAATACTTTAGGGAAATAAAGACTCAAGACTAGCAGCCCATCATGCATGCAACATCATAAAAAATGCACAAAACTAGGAGGAAACATCAACCCCATTTCAAACATACTCAATTTAACACAAGGAGGTAGGAACTACTTCTACAAACTCATTATACATGAAAACTTCAACATTTCTCATTTCATTAGAGGAATTAACTTCTCCAACTCAAATCATGCTCATCATAACATCATTAAGCACATTATGTAATTACTCTTAAAAGCACATTTAGGCATGTTCAACAATTCGCTTCATGAAGTATATGAACAATTCATACTAAATACATATCAACATGAGGAACATAAATCATAAAAACTCATTTTCTTATTTAAGCACAAATTCATCAAGATTCATAACATAAGTAGACCATGGAAACACATAATCACACATGACTCCAAAACATGAAACAAGCTAGAAGGAACTCTTGGTCTCAAGCTTGAATAGGAATAGAAGGAAAGAGAAAAGGATATCGAAACTCTCAGCAACCTTACTATTCATCATACCATCTCCCTTTTGGGAGTAGACCCAACTAAGGCTAACATGAAAATAACATAGGAACCTCAATACAACATTCACAACTATAAGGAACTATCACATATCAGTGCCTTCATCCGGAAGAGGTCCTTTGTCCTTTCTAGACCGAAGTGCATAGAAACATCCATAATTTGGGGGGATAGGAACCGTACCATCGTTAGAAGCTTGCTTAGCATCTCTTCCTTTTGCCATGAGTGTTGGACAATCTCTCATTTTATGACCTTTATTTCCACACCCAAAAAAACCATCCGTGCCGTCAAGACACTTACCCTAATGTTGCTTCCCACACTTGGCACATATAGATCTTTCAAAAGAAAAGCCACCTTCATTTCCTCCTTGAGAATTAGGGTTAGACACCCTATACTTGTTGACCATCGGGGAATCTTAGTTGTGGGACCTCTTTTTGGACCTTGGTTGACTTTGTTCATCAGACTTGGCTCTTTTTGCCTCCTTGTTCATTTTTTTAAGTTTTGTCTCCTCAATTTGTTGAGCATATACCATGAGCCTTGAAATATCCATGTCATGATGGAGCATGGCCGTACGTCATTCTTCTTCAACCAAATCGGACACTCCCATCACAAACTTATTCATTCTTACCCTCAAGTTTGACACTAAGGCTGGAACATATTTGGATAATTGGGTGAACTTGAGAGAATACTCTTTCACACTCATACCCTCTTGACGAAGGTTCATGAATTCTACCAACTTTTGTTCCCTCAACTCTAGGGGGAAAATCCTATCAAGGAATGCTTCTTTGAACACCTCCCAATTTATGGCACCCGCTCCTAATGGCCTTTCACCCTTCCATTGTTCATACCAAATTTGAGTTACATCTTTTAGTTGGTAGGTGGCTAGCTCCACCTTTTCCTCCGAAGACACCCCCATAGCACCTAGTATATTGCTAACCTCATCAACAAAGCTTTGGGGATCCTCATCCACCTTGGAACCAAGACACTCGGGGGGGGNGGGGGGGGGGGGTTCATCCTAGAAAAGTCCCTCAATCTTGAAGCCATAGTACTCTCATTAGTATCCACTCGAGGCCCAACATCCCTATTAACTCGGGCCGTCATGGCTTGGGCTAAGGTTAGAAAAGCCGACCTAATTTCTTCGTTGGACATAGCCGGAGGATTAATTTGTACTTGATTGCCTTGAGGAACTTGGTCACCTTGAGGACCTTGGGGAGGAACTCCCTCATTTATGTTCTCCTCTTCCATCCTACTTGCGTTCGCCCTTCTTGTATTCATATCCTATAAACACAAGAGAAGGGTTAGGAAAATGATTTCATAGAGTTAAAACTCTAAGGCACGAATCAATAGTAACAAAGAAATTGAAATTTCGTAAAATCTTATAGCCTCTCATTTATAAATGTGACGCGCTTCACACTTTAAACAAGACTCTACTAGACGTCACTTGTGAGACATCAATCCTAAAAACCATTCCAAAACATTATGCTCTGATAGATGTTTGTTATTCCCTGAGCCTACACCCTAGATGTAACACGATGTACAAGACTCCGAAAAGCCTCGTACAAGCCTCATAGTACTTTATCACATAAGATAATAAAAATAGTGTGGAATTTAAAACTTTTTTTAAAACCCATACAATCAAAAATCATTTAAAATAGCGGAAGCCTGCAAGTCTTACATGGCCATCTCAAAATGTCTTTGAATTAAAAGTAGGGTCACGACCCTTTATAATAGAAAGTCTTAACAAAAGTCTAATACAATAAGAGACATGAAACATCAACAAAATATTTGTCCTCGAATCCATGAGGACATACCACTAGTCTTGGAAAAATTCAATCCAAGCTTGAACTAGAAGAACTCAACTCACTTGTCGGAATCTACACTTGTAGAAAATAGAAGAAATATGGGTTATCATTTAATGTACAAAGTATGATAGTCATGCAAAAACCATGTTAAAAAGAATATTTTGTTTGAAAAGGGTGGCCAGTCCTCCATGGCCAAGGAAGATTTACGAGCCTTTTCACGAACTGTGGAGTGGACCACAATCCGTGGTCCCACTCGTGAAGGTGGGGCAGTGTGTTCCTAGCTAGGGGTAGCCTTAGCCTTTGGCCTTGGCTTGGCCCTTTGCCTTGGCACTTGCCCCTTGGCCTTGACTCAAATAAAGTCCCTTTCAACTCTACAAGGTCTTTTAATCTTCACGGAGTCTTTTTATGATTTTTAACCTTACATTTAGGCTCTAGTTTAACCTACCATTTTTTGGAGTGTTACATTATCTCCCCTTTTGGGAACATTCGTCCTTGAATGAAGATTTAGAAACCTTACATAAATAAAAACTCAAGACTAGCAGCCCATCATGTATGCAACATATAAAAAAAGGCGCTATTCAAAGGAGGATACATCAACTCCATCTCAATACATAACCAATGCAATTACAAAGAAGTAGGAAACTACTTCTACAACCCAATATGCACAAAATTCATCATTTCATTTAATCATGGGAGAAATTACCTTCTCCAACTCTAAGTAAGCTCAACACAACAATAGGGAGCCAATATGCCACATCATCACAAGCATACTAAGCATGTTCATCAAATCATCTCATGAAGTCACATATGCCATCATTATTCAAAATGCAATCAACATGAGAAACATATAATTCATGAAAACTCAATTTACACCAAACATGATTTTTATCAAGAACATGCATAACATAAGGAATTCATACCACAAACATGACTCCTAAACACCGAAACTTAAGAGAAACTACTTACCTCAAGCTTGAATAGGAGTAGAAGGAAAAAGGTGAGGATAACGGGACATCATATCAACCTCGGCCTCCAATGTAGCACCCTCAACTAAGTGATTTCTCCATAAGACTTTAACGGAAGCTACTTCTTTGTTTCTCCACCTCTTAACTTGGCAGTCTAAAATCTCCACTGGAACCTCTTCATAAGAAAGACTCTCATCAACTCCCAAACCTTCTATCATAATGATAGATACCGAATCACCAATACATTTATTAAGCATGGAAACATGAAATACCGGGTGAGGTGAACCGGAGCCAATTCACTTGGCAAGTTTAATTCATAGGTGACCTTGCCAACACGTTTCAATATTTGATATGGGCCTACATACCGGGGACTAAGCTTTCCCTTCTTACCAAACCTCATCACGCCCTTCATATGTGAGATTTTCAAGTAGAACCAATCACCAACTTCGAATTATAGATCCCTTCTTCTAATATCGGCATAAGACTTTTGCCAACTTTGGGCCATCTTCAACCTCTCTCTAATAAGTCGAACCTTTTCAATGGCCTCATAGACTAGTCCGGGACCAATTAGAGTAAATTCACCTACTTCAAACCAACCAACCAACCAGAGATCTACACCTCCTACCATATAGTGCTTCAAACGGAGCCATGACAATGCTTGAGTGGTAACTATTATTGTGGGCAAACTCTATCAACGGTAGATAGTCATACCAACTACCTTGAAAATCTATGACAAACGACCTTAACATATCCTATAAGGTTTGAATGGTGCACTCTGCTTGACCATCTGTTTGAGGGTGAAAGGTCGTGCTAATCTTGACCTTAGTACCAAGCCTTTTTTTGAAAAACCTTCCAAATGTGTGAAGTAGACTGAGTACCCCGATCCGAAATGATAGATGAGGGAACCCCATGGAACTTCACTATCTCCTTGATGTACAATTTGGCATAGTCTTCCGTCGAAAAGGAAACCTTGACGGGAATAAAATGGGCAGATTTCGTCATTCTATCAACGATGGCCCAAATAGAATCATATTCCTTTCTAGTACGAGGCAAACCCACAACAAAATCCATATTCACATCCTCCCACTTCCAAGTGGGAATATCTATATTTTGGGACAAGCCTCCTGGCCTTTGATGTTCGGTCTTAACTTGTTGACAATTGTACATTTGGCTACAAAGCCTGCTATATCCTTTTTTATGTCATTCCACCAATAGACTTCTCGTAAATTACGGTACATCTTAGTGGCTCCCGAATGAATAGAATACCGCGAACCATGAGCCTCTTCTAAAATTTGCTCTCTTAAGCCATCAACATCCGAAACACATAATCTACTTTAGTACCTAAGCACCCCATCTCCCCCTTGGGAGAAAGCCTGAACGGACTTGTTGAGCACCAATTCTTTCAACTCCATTAATATGGGATCAAGTCCATGTTTAGACTTCACATCAACTACAAAGGATGACTCGGAACCATGATGGACCATGACACCACCCTTGGGGGAATCCACTAGTTGGACACCTAACCAGGCCAACCTATGCACATCACGAACTAACTCCTTCTTCTTATCTTCTACATGAGCCACACTACCCATGGACAATCAACTTAGGGCATCCACAACTACATTAGCTTTGCTGGGGTGGTAAAGGACATTCATGTCATAATCCTTCAAAAGTTCTAACCATCTTCTTTGTCGGAGATTCAAGTCTTTTTGGCTAAACACACGTTGAAGACTTTTGTGATCGGTGAAGACATCTACATGGACCCCATATAAGTAGTGCCTCCAAATTTTCAAGGCAAACACCACCGCCGCTAATTCGATATCATGAGTTAGATAATTCTTTTCATGGACCTTGAGTTGCCTTGAAGCATAGGCGATCACTTTACCATGTTGCATAAGGAGACATCCCAAACCCACTCGAGAAGCGTCACAATACACCACAAACCTATCGGTACCCTTCGGTAAGGTCAATATCGGAGTGGAAGTAAGCTTATCTTTCAACTCTTGGAAGCTTTTCTCACAAACTTCCGACCACACAAATTTATCTTTATTTTGAGTCAAGGTCGTCAACGGAGAAGCAATGGAGGAAAAACCCTCAACAAACCTCCTATAGTAACCCACCAAACCCAAAAAGCTTCTATTATCGGTAGGAGTTAGATGTCTAGGCCAACTCTTTACCGCATCCGTCTTCTTAGGATCTACCTCAATACCCATACCCGACACAATATGACCAAGGAAGGAAACCGATCTTAGCCAAAACTCACACTTGCTAAACTTTGCATACAATTGGTGGTATTTAAGGACTTGCAATACAATCCTCAAATGACCCATATGTTCACCCTCACCTCTTGAATATATCAAAATATCATCAATATATATGATCACAAATAAATCAAGATATTGCCTAAACATCCTATTCATTAGGTCCATGAATGACGTAGGGGAATTTGTTAACCCAAAAGATATAACCACAAATTTGTAGTGACTGTACCGGGTCCTAAAGGCCGTCTTGCGAATGTCAACCCCTCTTAACCTTAGTTGATGGTAAACCGAATGAAGATCTATTTTAGAGAAATAGTGAGTCCCTTGAAGTTGATCAAGCAAATCGTTAATTCTACGGAGAGGATACTTATTCTTTATAGTCATCTTGTTCAATTGGCGGTAGTCTATACACATTTTAAGGGACCCATCTTTTTTCTTTATGAACAATACTGGAGCACCCCATGAAGAGATGCTTGGTTGAATAAAACCCTTGTCTAACAAGTCCTTAAGTTGCTCCTTCAACTCTTTCAATTCGGCTGGAGCCATTCTATAGGGAGGGATGGATATGGGTTGTGTATTCGGCAAAAGATCAATGCCAAAGTCTATTTCCCGTTTGGGAGGAATGCCATGCAAGTCATCGGGAAAGACTTCTGAAAACTCACTCACCACGGGGACCAACTCTACATAAGGGACCTTGGACTTAACATCCATAACCCTAACAATATGATACATGCACCCCTTGGAGATCATTTTCCTAGCTTTTAGACATGAAACAGATTGACCTCTAGGGATCAAATTTCCCCCCTTCCACTCTAAAGTGGACTCATTTGGAAATTGGAACTTTACTGCCCAAGTTCTACAATCAATGGAGGCATAACAAGCATGCAACCAATCCATACCCAAAATGACATCAAAGTCTAACATGTCTAATTCTATCAAATCAACCAAAGTGACCTTATGAGAAAAAGAAATAGGACAAATCCTATAGACTCTTTTAGCCACAGCTAAGTCAACAATTGGGGTAGACACCGAAAAAGGTTCTTCTAATACATTGGGGAGTACTTCAAATTTCATAGCCACAAAAGGTGTAACAACTAATAAAGTGGCACCGGGGTCTAACAATACATAAACATCAATGGAAAAGACTTGCAACATACCCGTTACCACGTCTGGGGAACTCTCTTGGTCACTTCGGGATTGGAGATCATATAAGTGATTCTTCTTAGGAGCATCAGCATTTGAGCCACTAGGAAGGACTTACTTGCCCTCTCTCCCTTGAAACTCAAGCATGGGACAAACTCTTACCATATGACCACTCTTCCCATAAATAAAACAACCATCTGTGCTAACAAGGCACTTCCCCTCATGTTTCTTGCCATACTTGGCACAAGTAGGCCTTGTCATAGAAGATCCACCACTATTGCCTCTTTGAGGCTTAGGATTAGACACCCTATCTTTGTTGACCCTTGGAGCATTAGAAGAGCCTTGGTTGGAGAACCTCCCTTGAACCTTGGTTTACCTTGACTCTCAAAGTTACCTTTGGAAGAATTTCCATCATTGGTCCTTGCCTTCTTCACCTCTCTATTTACTTGCTTGAGATTTTGTTCCTCAATTTATTTGGCATGAACCATAAGACGTGAGATATTCATACTTGGGATGAGCATTGTCGAATGACATTCATTGACTACCAAGTCAGATATCCCCATAACAAATTTGTTCATCTTGGCCCTAGAGTCCGCCACCAAGATTGGAGCATATTTAGACAATTGGGTGAACTTAAGGCCATATTCTTTCACACTCATACCTCCTTGGCGAAGGTTGATGAATTCTTGCATCTTTTATTCCCTCAACTCTAGGGGAAAGAACCTATCAAGGAAGACCGGCTTGAATAATTCCCAATCTACCGGACCCACTCCTATGGGTCTCTCACCTTTCCATTGCTCATACCATACTTGAGCCATATCTTTCAATTGGTAGGTGGCTAGTTCCGCCTTCTCTTGTGGAGAAACTCGTATAACATGAAGCACCTTAAAGATCTCATTAATACCATTGTGGGTCTTCTTCCACTTTGGAGCTAAAGAACAAAGATGGATTCATTCTTGTGAAATCCCTTATCCTTGAAGCGATTGTACTTGCATTGGGGTTCACATGAGTCCTATTGACTTGAGCCATTACGCCTTGGATCAATACTTGGAGAGCCTTCCTTATTTGCACATTAGTCATAGCCCCCACATCAATAGGAACTTGAGCATCTTGAGGACCTTAGGGTCCTTGGGGAGAGACTCCCTCATTCACATTCTCCTCTTCCATCCTTCTTGTGGTCTCCCTTCTTGTATTCATATCCTATAACACAAGAGAAGGGTTAGGAAAACAACTTCATAGAGTTAAAACTCTAAGGCACGACTATAAAGTAATGAAAGAAGTGAGATTTCCTAAGCATCTTATAGCCTCTTATTCATAAGTATGGCACGCTTCACACTCATGAACAAGACTCTACTAGACGTGGTTCATGAGACATCATCCTAGAATCATTCTAAACCTTGTGCTTTGATTACCAAGTTTGTCATGACCTGGGGTTACACCCCAAGAGCAACACGACGTATTTGGCCCCGAAGGGGTCTCATACAAGCCCTTAGCATAATCATAAACATAAAGTCATAAAAATGATGCGGAATTAAAACTTTTACAATAGAAGTCACTTTTATAAAAGCCAATAAAAAAGTCTAGACCTTTGTCTCAATCACCACTAAAACAACCAAATACAATAGAGAATCAACAAGGGCCACACCCATTTTTATACAACATAGTCTCAAGAATAGAAAATACAAAGGAACTAGAAACGAATGAAGTCTTGTCTTCGAACCATGAGGACTCACCAAGCTTAGGGAATAGTCAACCCAAGCTTCTCTTAAAGGAAGAAGTATACCTCAACGATCGTAACCTACACCATGGAGAAAATGTAGAAATATGGGTTAGCACACAAGTACTAAGTATGGAATCCATAAAAATCCTTAAAACGTGCACAAAAGGGACTTTAGTTGAAACCATGCATTTATCAAGTTTTAAAATCCATCATGCACATTTATGAAGAAACATAAGTCAAACCATACCATAAGCAACCCCAAAGTTATACTAGTGCAATGCAAAGGCAAGATCCCATAATCCTACCATATGTCAAGTACCACTTTTTGGTCACCAACATCATGCATATCATACATTGACCTTATTCATGGCCAATACTCATATCCAAGGAAACATTCATATTCGTAACTTGTAACAAGTAAAGTCAACCTTAACATTCATACATGTCATACAAACATAATTCATGAGTCTTCATAGCATAAGAGAAACCACCCCACAACCCCTTTATAAGTCTACTTGTGCAATGTACAAGTGAAGTCCCATAACCCCACTCACACAAAGTAAACTCAATGAGAAGTCACAAGTATAGTTCATATTCATGTTCATGGTTCATAGTCTTGTTCTTGTTTATGTTCTTGACATATAGGGAAATTTAGCCTTAATCGACATAGACCATGTGAGCTACATGGAATCCGGTGTCATGACCCCACATCAAAAAGAGGTATCCTACTTGCCTAAGGTAGAACTAAAATGTATAGCATTTAGGTGGATCCACTAGCTAAAGACCTATGTGGGCACATGGTTATGGGATAAGGAAATTGCTACTAGAAACCCGAACTTTCTAACGTAAAAGGTTTTCCACTCATGAGATAACATACATTGGGAAGCCAGACTTTCTAACGTAAAAGCTTTCATCTCACTTTCATATCTGCTCGGTGCTAATCATAATTCCCTTTAAAAGTCATATTAAGCCTTTACATAAGTTCATGTTCATGAAAGAATGCCCTAGGCACTCAAACTAATATAACATCATAATTAGCTTTTAGATTCATTAGGTGAGAATGTCCTTTCAACCTTAGAATCATCAACATGTGAGTAAATCTTTCACATCTTATTCATACTATGTTCATGAGAATGGCCTTACAATCAACACAACAACATCATCATATTCAAAGACATATCATACATAGTCATAGGGTAGGGGAGAATGATCTTTCAACAATACCACAATTTGCACAATAATCATAAGATCTTCACTTTCTAAGTGAACCATAACTTATACACAATTCTCATAAAGATGTACAAACCCTCATACTTTTTCCCTACAAGGGCCATGAATCACAACAAACCCAAACATACACAATTACTACATGACATAGGAAGGATTTCATGATTCAATAACTAATTCATCATAAACACAATCAATTAACATACTTCCAATATCAACCAACCCTCATTATCAATTCATGATTTGTCAATATGGAGGAATATTGGGTCTATGGGGAATTTTCTCATAAAGCACCAATACTTCATCAATCCAATCATAATTCACCATAACCAACCCTAATCAACCATAATTAAATAATTAAAAATGTTTTGGAAGAAGACCCACGTCATAGATTGAAAACCCTAGATTTAGGGGATTTGGAATCTTAAAAACATAGTTTGAAGGGGCTCTTTGGGTGATAGCTTTCCAAAGATGAAAAACATCCATACCTTGACTAAGAAACTCCAAGAAATTTGGGGAAGAACCTTTGGAATCCAGAAACCCTAGCTTCAATGGCTCATTTCTTCTTCTTTTTGTTTAGAGAGAGAAATGTTGAGAGAGGAGGGCATTTTTTTTTTATTTCTATTCGGTGTTTGAGTATAATGACTTTTTTTGGGTGAATTTGGACTTAAAACAACTTATATAGTATCCCTAAAAATACCCAAAATGACCTCACTTAAGTTGGACTAAAATAGGAAATGACTTAATTAACCTCCACTTAAAGTCCACGCCCAGGTGTCACGAGCCACCTTCACGAGCCATGGTGAGGACCACGACACATGGTCCTGCTCGTGAAGGTGAGGCAGTAGCCAATACTTTGGTGCACAAACCTTTCTTACCCAAGGCATCTTCATGAGCCCCTTCACGAGGCATGGTGATGACCACGATCCGTGGTCACACTCGTGAAGGGTGAGGCAGTAGCTAGGCTGCCTCATGGCCCAAGCCACCATGCCCAAGTCTCCTTCACAAAGGGCTCCACGAGCCGTGGTCCCTTCCGTAAAGTTGTGGCAGTAGCTAGGCCAAAGGGTGGCCATTCCTCCATGTCCAAGGAAGCTTCACGAGCCATGGAGTGGACCACGATCTGTGGTCCCACTCGTGAAGGTGGGGCAGTGTGCTCCTAACTAGGGGCAGCCTTGGCCTTTGGTCTTGGCTTGGCCCCTTTGCCTTGGCACTTGCCCCTTGGCCTTGACTCAAATAAACTCCCTTTCAACTCTAAAAGGTCTTCTAATCTTCACGGAGTCATTTTATGATTTTTAACCTTACGTTTAGTCTCTAGTTTAACCTACCATTTTTCGGAGTGTTACATCTGTTTTCAAGCTTCACCGTCTGTTTTCCATCCCAGAAGCAATTGAGAAAGTGCTGGATTTGATAAAACAAATAGTCCCGAAGATTGTGACCATTGCCGAACATGAAGGAAATCACAATGAGAGTGTCTTTACGAAAAAGATTAAGGAAGCATGACATTACTATTCAACAATGTTTGATTTGCTGGAGAATTCAGAGTGGACTAAGCGCATCACTATAGACTTGGAGATTGCGGCACAACACCTAGGGATGGAGATCTATAATTTGGTGGCTTGTGAAGTGTGACAGAATGTTGTAAATATTCTATTACCTAATATAGTCAGCAGTATCATAGGAGAAATCTGTAAGAATCATAGGAGAGATCTGTAGGATATTTTCTTACCTTTAGTATAGCTTCTTGCTAGTGTATATATACATGTAATGTTTTTATATATGGAATGAGAAGTTCTGTTGAGTTACATGGTATCAGAGCCACTAGGGCTCAAGATCTTGATTCAAAAAAAAATTGGAACTTTTCCTAGCATCTTGGGAAAAGGTTTCGACTTCTTCGGTTTGGCAGATTACATCTGCGCTTGCTGTCCCAACATCGACTTCCGGGTTTGTATTTTTTCCTTTGCTTTTGTGACTGCTTTGGTCAGTTCTAGTGTCGATCTATTGCTCTTATCGACCAGTTTGGTGGCAGATTTTTTGATCCTTTGTTCTTCTTGATCAATTTCTTGGCTAAACATTAGTTAAAATGGCTGAGGATAAATCTGCCGTGACTAAAATTGTTCCAGCATTATCCAAAATTACAGATTCTAAATTAAATGGGTCTAATTATTTAGATTAGAGTAGAAAAATCAGGATCTATTTGCGTAGTGTTGTTGACATCCAATTTTAGACCTCCACATTAGAGATTAATTATTGAGCTTCTTTAGTTTCGAACGAATAAAATAATTAGTTTTATAAAATCACAAAAGAAAAATAATATAATTTGCAAGTTTTTTTAAATAGTTGTGTCATTTTTATAATTTGTAAATAATATATGTGTTTTATATAATTATGTATATAATTAGTATATTTTAAGAATATTTGAAAATCATCACAACAGATCTTACATTTTAGTTAAATATTTTATTAATTTAATTTAGTTTAAATTATAGTTATACTTTTGAGTTAATTAGTTACAATTAAATTAATTATTTTATAATCGAGTTAATTATTTTATTTCGTTAAGACTAAGAAGCTCCTTAATTAATTTATGAAAATCGCCTTGTTTAAATGTCGACCAAATTCACCGATTAAATTCAATTTGGTCACAATTGAAATTAATTTGGCTATTGTGGAATTGCAATGCTAGCCACTTTATCACATTGTCCTTAATTCATTTTGAGATCAAATATTGGGCCAAATGAGGCAGCCCACTCCAAATTCCAGTTCTTATTCCCATACCCACCAGATTAATTCCCCAAATAAATTCAGAGGCCCACTTCATTTTCCCAACATAATATTACAACCAGCAATCCAAAATACATACAGCAATTCCACATATGACCCGACCCTTTTTCTCCTTCTTCCTCAATGCGAGAACCAAAATTCGAGACGCTGCAAACCCAGAAATCGCGGACAGCAGCCGAAATCGCGGAGAACCCAGAAACGAACAGCAATCCAGTGCAGTGAATCCCACAAAATCGCGGAAATCCAGCATCCTTATCCAAAAGAGAACTTGAATTTCGAATTCAAATTCTTCCAATCCATTCGTTTTCCCTCTAAAAAATCACCCCTATTCCTTATCTATTTAAGATCGTTTTTTCTATGTGTTTAGGGAAAAAAAAAACAAGTTTTGGAAATTGGGAGAAAACATGTTTTAGAGCTTGGTTCTTTAACAATACCCATTTTACATTCAAGAAATTTTTTTTAAAACGATTTTCTAATTCTAAGTTTTGAGAAAGGTTTCATTTGAAGTTACTTTGAAATTCTTGGTTTGCTGCTCTATTCGAAGTTGTGAGAGAAGTCGCTCTCTTTCAAGCTCGTTGTCGTCCAGACGCTGCCCCGCAACAGGTGATCTTCATCCCATTATTTTTACTTCTATTATTGTCTCTAGGTAAATGTAATGCCTATTATAAGAAAAATCATGTGTCAAGAATAATTTTCATTTGTTTAGCTATCATGAAAGTGATGTTTTAAAGATGTGTTTTTGATTTAGTTTGAGGCCTGGAGATAATTGAGTTCATATCTTTTTCACATTTTAGCTACTTCGAATAAAAAAAAAATGATTTCGTCTGGAATCAGATGATGAAAGGTAATCTGTTTTTGGTTCCAAGTTTGGCGTTTATTTGTATCTCTATGTGATAAGCAATTTTCAGTTCATATATTCCTATATAAAAGTGGTTTTAAAGGAGATGAATATTGTTCTTGTTTAGTTGGAAATGTTACGGAAATGACATGTTTTTTTTTTAAATGTAAATAAAACTGTGTGTAGGCTTTCCCTGTAGTTTGGTTCCCATATATATATGAACATATATAGACTTTAAACTCCTTCCCTAATCTGTAATTAGTGGAATTGTAAGCATAGGTTTTCTTCTAAATATTTAGTAATTACTGTGTGATATTGTCAAGTAATCGTGGTTTAATCTCATTCTTGTCATAAAAATATTTCTCATGTAGTAAGAAATTTGTAGCCTTATATTTGCGTGTATTTTATTTTAAGGTAGAAGCAATTTTCTTATTTTATAAAAGATGGTTTCTTTTTTTTAGTTAGAATACTGTGTTGATCTTGCTTAACCCATTTGCAGGTTTACTTCATGTTCTTGTGCATACTGTTTTTTTTAGTGTTGGTATACTACATTATATGAAGTATGTGCATAAGTTTTCTTTCAAATAGTGACGTGTAAATCTCTAAATGTCTTATTATTTTTATGAGTTTTCAAGTTTCTTTTATGTTTGTTAACATATATGATATATGTGTTTACGGCTATCTTCTAAGTTTTAGATAAATGGCTTGTTTTAATTCTCCATGTGCCTTACAATGTAATTTTGTTATCTTTTGAATGAACTTGAGATTGGACTTGTTTGGCGGTTTGGTTATTTGAGTTGGTTTAAAATCATCAATGTATCTTGTTGGATGCTTGCACTTTGTATCTCAGATTATATTGTAAACTTAAAAGAGCATATATTTCTTCCACGGTGATAAACTCCTTTTCTCGTTTGGAAACCCCAAAGGCATGAATTGTTAATTCTTTCAATAGCTAACCCATTTGAGATTTTTTTTTCTAAAGTCTCTAGAATTGAGGTTTGAATTGTTTTAACCTGTGGATGTGACTTGTGTACTTCTCCACATTTTTTTAAGTTAATATTGATTGTATTACTAAATTTGAAAAAAAAAATAATCTCGGATACATATTTTCTCTGACTGTCTAAGCTAATGGATTAATGTGTTTTGATATTACTATATCAACTAATGGCTTTTGAATCTTATAGTGATCTTATTCTTCCAAGTAGGATAATTTAGTCTAATTCTTTATCTTATTTCTAATTCAATTGCAAATATTTTGGAATGATCTCGGTATTATCATTGTTGAAATTCTCTAAGAATGATGATTTTCCCCTCTTGCTTAAAACTATAATTTTCTCTTCTCCAGGAAGTCGTAGTTTTGAGTTTCAGATTTTATTTTGTTTTGCTTAGTTGAATATGTTGCCATTACTATTATTATTATTTTAATGAATTTTCAGTTAAATCTTTGTCCTTGTATTGCTAGCATTTGTAGTGTTGCTTTGCCCTCAAGTGTGGTAGCCATCAAATTTATTTGTTTGAAAATAAAAAGATTATATATATATATATATATTATTTTTTTTTGCATATTAGTCGAAATAATTGTTAAATGTGTCTTCCACATGATTAAAGAATGCATTCTTCCTTATGTTTTCTCTTCCAGTGAGCTTATTCAAAATCAATAAGTTTGTTACCATTATAGGTGATTTGATCCCTTACTCATCATATATTGTGGTATAATATGGTGTAATTGTTTTAGTGTTTATCCACTTAGTATTCACACTATTAAACATTCTAAGATTATAAATGTATTCTAACTATTGCGCTTCCGTTTAGCTATTTTAAGGCAATTGAGCTTATTATTATCCTACATGCTTAATTATTTTAGTAGAGTTTCATTATGAATAATCATTAACCTTTATCCCTTTTCTCGCATGAACTTTTGATCCGAGTTTCCTTGGACTCCATTTTTCTCCACTTCATATTTCGGATGGGGCATAAAGGCCCAAAATTCTTTTATCAAGTCATCCAACCTTGAGAAATTGAAGAACAAGTCTTTGGAGTTGACGTACAGGTCCCGGAACGCAGAAAAAAAGGCTGTATACATCAAATATACACTCGTATACAACAACTGTATACCAAAAACAGGATTGAGCCAAAAGCCCAAATTCATTTCCCCTTTGCCTTTAAGTTATTTTATTGTCTTTATTTATTGCCTATTTTCTTATCATTAACTCTAACTTTAGAATTATTAATTAACCTAATTAGATTCCCCAAAAGATAAGTTATTTTCTTTGTGTTGGTTAACTTTTAATATTTATTTTACTTTATTAATTAAATATGTTGATCAAATTATACTTTCTAATTAAGTGGAACCTTTTATTCTTAAGATATATGTTTTAACGCCTCTTCACTTATTCATATTATACTCATTTTAAAATTATTATTATTTTTAGTTAAAATATTTTTCTTAAATAAGCTTTAAAAATGTTAGTCAAAACTTTTCCAATTAATAAAAAATATATACATATAAAACATTACTTAGTTATTTTCTCAAAAAAAGGTTAGTCAATTAATTTAAAATGATGTTCACGCTTTAATTTATTAAATTGGTTCAAATTGTTATTTCAAAATGAATTAAATAAATTCTAATTAGTCTAGTTTTATTAATTTTCTAAATCACTTGCAATTTAATTCAAATGTATCATTTTTGGGATCCCTTTTCTCCAAATAATAAAATAATATAAAATGCATAATTTATTTAATTATTTTCTCAAAGTTAATCAAATATTGTAAGTTCTTATTTTTTATGTTAAATCGTTATTTTCCTAAAATAGTCAAATATATTTTAGTCAAGTCGCAGGTCAACCGCATGTTAGCGGGCACTTCGAATGCTTAAACCCTTCTCGAAGTGTAAATTGAACCCCGAACCCTCTTTGGTATTTTCAAATGATTTTTTCTGTTTAAATCTTTGAAAATTATAAGTTTTCTTAATTTCTTTAAAAAATTAAGTGGCGACTCTTTTCTAAGTATCTTTCTCAAATTGTTTTATACTTAGAACATTTCAAAAGTGATTTTTCTAAAGGTTAGGAAAATTACGGCAGAACAAGTGTTGAAAAAGATGATCATCTTATACAAGATCCTCCAACCGATGATGCTAGAAAGGCTTGGCTTAGAGATGATGCTAGACTAATCTTGCAAATCATAAACTCTATTGATAACGAAGTGGTTGGTTTGGTTAATCACTGTGAGTTTGTGAAAGAATTAATGGATTATTTGGAGTATTTGTACTCTGGAAAAGGTAATTTATCTCGGATTCATGAAGTTTCTAAGGCTTTCTATCGTTCTGAGAAGGAAGCTAAGTCACTCACTACATACTTCATGGAGTTCAAGAAAACCTACAAGGAACTGACTGTACTTCTACTATTCAGTACTGATATCAAGGTGCAGCAAGCTCAGAGGGAACAAATGGTGATTATGAGCTTTTTAGCCGGACTCCCCTCTGAGTTTGAGACTGCTAAATCATAGATTCTCTCCAGTTCTGAGATCACTTCTCTCAAAGATGTTTTTAGTCGGGTGTTGCGCACAAAGAGTACTCCAGCCAATCAACAGACTAACGTGCTTGTTGCAAAAGGAGGAGGAGGAAGAAATAATGCAGGGAGATGGAACAACAACAATGATGCAGGAAAATGGAACAATAACAAAGATGGAGAAAAATGGAATCATAACAATGATGCAGGGAAATGGAATCATAACAATGATGCGGGAAGGTGGAACAATAACAACAATGCTGGGGTATGGAACAATAACAAAGAAGGAAACAATGATGCTGGGAGATGGAACAATGACAATACTTGTCGCTATTGTAAGGAACCCGGGCACATAAGGCGAAACTGTAAGAAATTACAGCTTCGCAACCAACACACTTAGACTGCCGCTGTTGCTGCCACTTCGAGTTCACCCTCAACCGTTACAATCTCCGCTGATGAGTATGCTAGACTTACAAAGTATCAAGAATCAATGCCAGCCCCTTCCCTTAATGAGTCAGGTAACAAATGCCTCATTTCCTCCTCAAGCAACTGGATCATTGATTCGGGTGCCACAGATCACATGACAGGTAATCCCAATTTTTTTTCTAAATTCCGGGCACATAAAGTACCATCCTCTGTTGCCATAGCTGATGGGTCTAGTTATACCATTGAGGGATCTAGGACCGTTAACCCCACTTCATCTATTACTTTGTCATCTGTGCTAGGCTTACCTAGTCTTGCCTTTAATCTAATTTCCGTGAGTAAACTTACCAAAGAACTAAAATGTTTTGTCTCATTATATCCCGATCATTGCCTTTTTCAGGATCTTATGACGAAGCAGATTATTGGTAAAGGACATGTATCAGACGGTCTATACATTCTTGATGAATGGGTGCCTCCATCAGTTGCTTGCTCTAGTATCGTCTCGTCATTTGAAGCACATTGTCGTTTGGGACATCCTTCTCTTCCAGTTTTGAAGAAATTATGTCCTCAATTTCATAATGTACCTTCAATAGACTGTGAGTCTTGTCATTTTGTAAAACACCATAGAAGCTCGTTAAGTCCTAGAAATAATAAGTGGGCTGATTTTGCTTTCGACTTAGTTCATTCAGATGTTTGGGGACCATGCCCTATTGTGTCTAAAGTTGGGTTTAGATATTTTGTTACTTTTGTGGATGATTTTTCTCGAATGACATGGATTTACTTTATGCAAAATCGTTCTGAAGTGTTCTCCCATTTCTCAAATTTTTGTGCTGAGATTAAGACACAATTTAATGCTTTTGTACATATATTGAGGAGTGACAATGCTAAGGAATTCATGTCAGCATCATTTTAGAACTACATGAATCAATATGGTATCCTTCATCAATCTTCGTGTGTTGTTACACCCTCTCAAAATGGAGTGGCTGAGAGGAAAAATAGACATTTGCTTGAGACAACTCGTGCTTTGCTATTTCAAATGAAGGTACCTAAGCAATTTTGGGCGGATGCAGTATCCACAGCTAGCTTTCTAATTAATCGCATGCCATCCACAGTGCTTAATAGTGATATTCCCTATGGTGTTCTCTTTCCTAATAAGCCATTATTTCCATTAGAACCACAGGTGTTTGGGAGTACTTGTTATGTTCGTGATGTGCGACCCCATATTACTAAACTAGATCCAAAGGCCTTGAAGTGTGTCTTTTTGGGATATTCTCGCTTACAGAAGGGTTATTAGTGCTACTCTCCAACCCTTAACAGATATATTGTGTCGATAGATGTGGTGTTCTCTGAAAGCATATCATTTTTTTCCTCTCCTGACACTTTTCCCACTCAGGGGCAGCAGGAAAAAGAAGAATGACTCATTTAAAGGACCACTCCATCAAGATCAGAACAGCATAAAGAAGTCCCTGGTAGTGTTGAACAATCAATGGAAAATGTGTCTTCTGATGTTCCTCTTGCTCAAACAAAGTCGCCAATAGTTCAAGTTTATTCAAGGTGACAAGTGACCAATGATACATGTCCTGCACCAACTCTCTCGTCATCAGATCCTTCTCCAGTCAATCCCTCTCTAACAAAAAATCTTGACATTCCCATTGCTCTTGGCAAAAGTAAGCGTCAATGTCCATCAATATATTCCATTGCTAATTTTATCTCATATGACCACTTGTCTCCCGCGTCTTGCTCTTTGATTGTTTCTCTAGATTCTATCTTTGTACCCAAAGCAGTTCGAGAAGATTTGAATCACCCTGGGTGGTATGATGCAATGCTCGATGAGATACATGTGTTAGACGACAATCATACTTAGAATTTGGTGGACTTACCAAAAGGAAAAAAGGCAGTGGGATGTAAATGGGTTTTTACGGTCAAAGTAAATCCTAATGGTTATGTGGCTAGGCTTAAAGCCAGATTGGTTGCTAAGGGATATGCTCAGACGTATGGGGTGGATTATTCTGATACTTTTTCTCCGGTGGCCAAACTCACTTCCGTCCGCTTGTTTATTTCTCTGGCTGCTTCTCAAAGTTGGCCGCTACATCAGTTGGATATCAAGAATGCATTTCTTCATGGTGATCTCCAAGAAGAAGTGTATATGGAGCAACCACCCGGTTTTGTTGCTCAGGGGGAGAATGGGAAAGTTTGTCACTTGAAGAAATCCTTGTATGGTCTGAAACAGAGTCCATGTGCTTGGTTTGGTAAATTTAGTGAGGTAGTTCAGAAGTTTGGGCTAACAAAGAGCAATTGTGATCATTCGATCTTTTACAGACAATCAGCAGCTGGCATTATTCTTCTTGTTGTATATGTGGATGACATTGTCATCACTGGGAGTGATTATGCAGGAATATCTTCTCTCAAATTATTCTTGCATTCTATGTTTCACACGAAAGATTTGGGACAGTTGAAATACTTCTTGGGAATAGAAGTAAGTAGGAGCAAGAAGGGAATATTTTTATCTCAAAGGAAGTATATCCTAGACCTTCTTGAGGAAATTGGAAAGTCAGCAGCCAAGCCTTGTAGTATTCCAATGGTCCCCAATACGCAGCTAACAAAAGATGATGGTGATTCATTCAATGATCCAGAGAGATATAGGAGATTAGTTGGGAAATTAAACTATCTCACTGTAACTCGTCCGGATATTTCTTTTGCTGTAAGTATTGTTAGTCAATTCATGTCCACGCCTACAATCAAACATTGGGCAGCTTTGGAACAAATATTGTGTTACTTGAAAAGTGCCCTTGGACTTGGCATAGTATATAAATTTGGTATCATAGAGAAGTAAGAAACAAAATGTTGTATCTCGATCTAGTGCAGAATCCGAGTATAGAGCTATGGCACAATCCACAAGTGAGATTATGTGGATCCATCACCTCTTAAGTGAAGTTGGGTTGAAGTATCCCACACCATCGAAACTTTGGTGTGATAATCAAGCTGCCCTTCACATCGCCTCAAATGCAGTGTATCATGAAAGAACTAAGCACATCGAGGTGGACTGCCATTTTATTCGTGAAAAGATTCAAGAGAACTTGATTTCCACGAGCTATGTAAAGACATGAGAGCAGCTAGCTGATTTGAAAGGCATTGACTGGAGCTCGAGTTAACTATTTGTGTAACAAGCTAGGCATGAACAATATATATGCTCCAGCTTGAGGGGGAGTGTGACATAATGTTGTAAATATTTTATTACCTAATATAGTCAGTAGTATCATAGGAGAAATCTGTAAGAATCATAGGAGAGATCTGTAGGATATTTTCTTACCTTTAGTATAGCTTCTTGCTAGTGTATATATACATGTAATGTTTTTATATATGGAATGAGAAGTTCTGTTGAGTTACATGGACTAAGCGAGTAGTGAGACACGAGACGTTTGGTGGCGAGTGAGGTTTAACTCTGCAGGGTTCAACCTGGTTCCCCTGGGTTCAAATACGTATGGACACGCAAACATGTTATTGGCCTTGTACACAAATGGAAAGAGATACAGAGTAGAAGAGAAAGATGGGTGTCTTATGTTGAGTTGGCATAGTCGCTCGCTCATCACCACATCTGCTTGGTGCGGCTATGACGCAAAGTCTAGGGATTAGTCAATGGGTGAGGTTGCTCTGCAACTGTCCTGGAAAATCCTACTACTCTGAGGAGGTTTCGTTGTAGTTGACCTATCATCCAATACGTAGTTTTATATGTTACTCTTCTTTTACTGTTTACAGATACCGTCTTAGATCTACAGACAGTCCAAATTGATAACATTTGTAAGATGGTTATTTTCTTCGACCTCACTGTTATTGAGAGAATCTCTGCAGTAGCCATTAAATTTGATAACGCAACGGGCACAATCTTTTGAAAACAGTCTCTTTACCTCCACGAGATAGGGGTAAGGTTTGCGTACACTCTACCCTATCCAGACCCTGCTTATATAACCAGAATTTGTAATATAATTGTGTGTGTTGTAACACTATTTTCTGTATAAAAGTTGACTTAGATCAGTCATGTTATCTGCAATATATTTTCTGTTTACAATTGTCTAAATTATTTCTAGGCTTGAATAACAAATTAATTGTAATTCTCAAAGGAAAAATTAGGGAAAAGTCTAGATATTTGTAGAAGAAGATAAAATATTCTAGATTTTTCAGTATCTAGAATCATCCCTACACAACCCAACGTCAATTCAATTCAAGACTCTTCTTTCCTAACAAAGTTCTCCATTAAAATTCTCTTTCTCCTTTTTAGCCTTCTCTTCTTTAGCTGAATCTTCCAATTCTAGTCAACAATCTTGGCTAGTCGAAGGTTCTCCAATTATACTTTTCTTTTGTTATTTTCTACATGATCGATTGTCACATTTGGCTGATTCCCTTAACAACGCAAGGACAATGATCTATCCCTTGTGAAGAAGGGATGCCCCCTCACATATAGCAGTGGTACTAGAGAAGGAGCACAAGAGACTTCTTACACAAAATCCATAATTGAGAAACGAAAAGAAGAGCATTAATCTGCTTCCCTCATTCATAGGCTTGGGACTAAGATTGTCAACAACTACTATAAGTGAAATGTTAAACTAGCTTACTTGTTACACATGAAGAGGTTCAACTAAAATTTACTAGACGTTTTCACAGTCATTACAGGGTCAATTGAGAACTGAAAAGAGAGCAAACAACTAAAATTCTAGATACATTTAAAACATAAGTAAGCAGCTAACATAAAGAAACATGACTCTTTAGTTTCATGACTGTTGGTGCTATATTTCATGTTAGTTTGAACAAATTAAAATTAGGACTCTTTAGTTTCATGACTTTTGGTGCTTATTCAAGAGACAGGCTACTGTTTTTTTCAAGATGAAAGCTCCTTAGTTTATAAGTTACATTTGTAAATTTGGTATGTCAATCGCACGTGTAGCTTTGCATTTAAGGGTTAACTCTCATCTACCGCTATCTTTTAGGTATTTTATGGCATAGCTAGAAATTTTAAGAAGGGTGTCCAAAAAATTAATAGCTAATAAAAATAATTTAATGAATGGGTGCACTTAAATTTTGTAAATCAAACTACATAACATTAATGATTAATTTTTTAATTAAAAACTATATCAAAAATTTTAAAATCAAACTACATAATATATAGCGTTCATGTTCAAGTTTATTTGATAGAAAGTGAATAGACAAAGAAAAAAAACCAGTTTAGTGTGAAATCACTTTTATGCTTCAAGATTTCACGAACTTCTAATGACTAACAACAAGAAATGAAACATAAAGAGTAGAATCAAATGAGTTATATTAAAAGAAATTTTATATGGAGCCTTTTTCACTTTTTAGTAGCTTTATGGAATAAATAAATAAATAAATAGAATTTGCTTATTAATGAAATAATTACTTTTAAATTTTATTTAAATTTTTAATGAGAAAAAAAAAACAATCAAAAATCAAATAACATATTTAGCGGATTTGAACCCACCCACATCAGGTTGCAAAGGACTTAGCTTGAGCTGAACGACTAAAATCACTGTGCTAAGA
This sequence comes from Solanum stenotomum, assembly GCF_019186545.1. NCBI lineage: Eukaryota > Viridiplantae > Streptophyta > Magnoliopsida > Solanales > Solanaceae > Solanum > Solanum stenotomum. The sequence continues at coordinate 52,649,857 of NC_064286.1, forward strand.
AACTTTATTGTTTTTCAAGGGTGTCCAAAATGTGTTATTTAATCATATAAAGTATCATTTTACTTATAAATACAATGTAGTTTTCCAACGAAAGATGTGCAATTCCAACGAAGGGTGTCCGATTGGACACCCTAGGCAAAGGGTAGCTACGCCCGTATAATTAGTCATGGAATAGTCAAGATGTGTGTTCTAGATGAGGCCATAGTGTAGGCAGACCGCAGACCTGACGGAAATTTTCTGTAATTGTTGAAACATTGATTCGTTGAGAGAATTTCCAAAACATAATATAGTAAATTTCCAGACCGTTTCGCCACTATCCAAATATAGAGTCATGACTAGGGGTGGCAAAATGGGTAAATAATATGGGTATCCGCTCATATTACCCATTTTAAATGGGTTGGGTATCCAACTCATTTAAAAATGGGTAAAAAACGAGTAATATCCATATTATCCATTTAAAAGTGGGTAGTTAAATGGATAAAAGCAAACAAAAGAAAAGTGATAAAGGTATGAAAGTCTTTTTTTTTAAAAAAAATCTATAAAAAAAAAGAAACTTTTTTTTACATTTAATTTGGGATAGGGGGTGGGGGGTTGTTACTGGCCTTGTACACAAATGAAGAGGGATATAGAGTAGAAGTGAAAGATGGGTGTCTTATGTGCAGTTAGCATAGTCGTCCGCTAATTGCCACCTCTACTTGGCAGATATGTTGATGCAAAACGGATTTCATCAAGGACATTTACTAGAAGCCAAGCTCAAGACCTTCAAAGGATGCAAGGGTTATTCATGAAGATGGAGGTCCTCGAGATGGTATTGATGGCAAACAAGGGATTTCAGACCTTGAAGATCGCATGGGATCCTTTTGGCGAGCATGACCCACTTGGCGCATCGCCCAAGGACCTAGGCGATGGTCCCAGCTCGCCTAATGTTCCAGAACGTGGCCTTGGATGAAGACCACGCAGGAAAACTCGCCGACCAGTCGGCGCATCGCCCAAGCCACTTGGCGAGCCCGACTTGGCTGACCCTTTGGCACTTCGGGTCACTTTTGGGCCCTTTTAACCTAAAACTATAAATAGCTAGTTTGGGTTCATTTTAGAGTTAGATTATTTTGAATGTTGAAAACTTAAAACTCATGTTTGAGTGTTGAGAGCTTGGTTAAGCTTTTGTTGTCTTTTGTTAGAAACGTTGGTTGCTTCGTATATCGATTCCCTTGAGGTCTTCGTAAGAGTTAGGTGCTAATTGGATCAACGAATCGAGGTCATTGGGTTTAATATACCCTTTGGTTACTTTTTGTTTTCTCTTGTGTGTCTATCTAGCTTTACTTTATTGTCTTTCGATTTCCGCATATTAGTGTGATTCCCTTATAGGAATTACATCATATGTAGCCAAGTCTAGGGAGTCAGTCAATGGGTGTGGTTACTCTGCAGCTGTCCTAGAAAAGTTTGCTACTCTGAGGAAGTTGATCTGCAAATGTCCTGCATCATCCAATACGTAGTTTTATGTGTTAACTAACTCAGTATGTATTGGTGTTACTCTTCTTTTACTGTTTACAGGTATCGTCTCAGATGTATCAGACAGTCCAAATTTATAACCTTTGTAAGATGGTTGGTTTCTTCGACCTCACTGTTATTGAGAGAATCTCTGCAGTAGTCATTAAATTTAATAACGCTAAGGGAAGTCAATTGGCAAAGGATAGATTCTATCCTCCACGAGATAGGGGTAAGGTTTGCGTATACTCTACCCTCCCTGACCCTGCTTATGGGACAACACTAGATTTGTTGTTGTTGTTGAGGGTCGCACCTACATGTTCCTCCCTTTATGTTATCAGTACTTGTAATTGTCCGTGCTGGAACACTATTTTTTCTATTTAACATTTATCTTAGATCACTTATTGTTAGTTTATAAGTCCACCACGAGTCAACAGACCAGGTCCCTTAATTGTACTAATTAACAGGAAGAACAGTAAATGCTTAAAGTAAAAGAACACTAAACGTTACATGGCTCAAGGGGGAAAAAACCATGACCTGTCACTAAAGATTTCTCAATCAACTCCACTAACTTCAAGCAACATGTGAATACAGACTCCAGTAATCACAAAAAATTAAACTCTTAATCCTACACCGTGTAATATCTCCACTACAAGACTCAGAACAATCACCTTGTTGTCCACTATATTAACTTACCTCTAGTTAACATAGACTTCAATCAGACACACGACGGCTAACTCCTAACCATGGACTCAACTTCACTACTGATTACAACTTAAATGATTTATGTTCTTTTATAACATAGGAATAGATCTTACAATGTTTTAGTACAAGACACTAAACTCAACCAACTACTTAAAACTTTTTGCATATCACTCGATCAGGTCCCCTGCTGTTCGTATGAGAGTAGTTCATCAGTTGAGAGAAAATAGCTTTTGCTTTTTAAAATCCTTGATTGCAAAAACTAGGTTGTTCTTTGTCAAAGTGTCCAATATAAGATGGACAAAAACAACCTAGAAGAATGCCATTGGCCGAGAGCTCTGCACCTCTACTGTCGTCCCCACCTACCACAGCAGGTGTGGCAGCTTTGCAGCTGTACTCCATTGACTTGTCCTAAACAACTTCCACACGAGGGATCATGTCTCCCTACCAGTTCTCATAGTTTGTTAATTCATCAAATTATCAGAATATAACACTTATGTTATCTGCAATACCTTTCTGTTTTTAATTGTCTAAATTTTTCCAGGCTTGAAAACAAATTAATTGTAATTCCCAAAGGAAAAGCTAGGAATAACCAAAGGGCTTCATCATAGTTACTGTTCTATAAATTAGGTATTGCCTTCTGTGGCAGACGAGGCACTTCTTGCCTGTGCATCATTCTATATGTTTTTGTTTCCAAAGAATTGAAGTTAAATGTCTCAGCGATCACTTGCCACATTTGGCTGAATCCCTTAACAACACAAGGACAATGATCAATCATGCGAAGAAGGTTTTCAAGCTCGGGGATGCCCTCTCACATTTAGCAGTGGTAGTAGAAAAGGAGCACAAGAGACTTCTTATGCAAAAATCCATAATTGAGACATAAAGACGAGCATTAATGTGCTTCCCTCATTCATACGCTTGGAACTAAGATTGCTATAACTACCCTAAGTGAATCGTTTAACTGGTTAACTTGTTATGCATGGAAAGGTTCAACTAAAACTTAAAGAGACATTTTTACAATTATTACAAGCAGGGCCGGCTCTTGCCTCTTGCTAGTTAGTCGTGGCATGTTCATGCTAAACTTTTCAACCTTTGTTATGTTAGCAATAGCTGACTCTTTAATTTCTTCTATTCTATATTTCCTGTTAGTTCGAACAAGTTAAAATTAGGACTCTTTAGTTTCATGACTCTTGGTGCTTATTCAAAAGTCAGTCTACTGCTTTTTTCAAGGTGAAAGCTCCTTAGTTTGAAGTTACATTTGCAAATTTGGTATGTCAATCGCGTGTATAGCTTAGCATTGAAGGGTTACTCTCGTCTACCGCCATTTTTAGGTATTTACTCAAATAGTCAAGATGCATGTAAGTTCCTCTCACAGCTCTATTTGAGGCCATAGTGTAGTCATTGATAGAAAGATGAGGTGGTACAAATTGAAACAAAGTAGGCAGACCTAACGAGCTAGCTTAACTCTTTTTTTTTTTTGTTAATTAGGCCAAAAATCGGGTGACTTTATGTCCCAACAAAATAGAAAAACGACTTTTGTGTGATAAATTGAATCAAGGCTTGATTGGTAGAATAAAAAAAGGAGTCTAGACTCAATTGTCAATTGCCGAGAAAATAATTCAATATATCACCAAACCTTTTAAATAAAGAAATATCCATATCCAAATGGGACCTGTCTATTTTTTGGATCACTGTCCCTTTGTTGACTAAGTTGATGCTTTGTTGTTGAAAAATACATACTCCCTCCGTTCACATTTCATGTCTATTAATAATTAATTACCGATATGAGTATTTTTATCATAATATCTATATTAATTGATATTTAGTATGAAATGAAAGCGAAATATAACTTCTTTTAGGGAAGCAGGAAGGTGACTCCAGCAATTTACCCAAAAAAAAAAAGAGGACGAGTTCACTAGAGATATCTATGGGTACAATTATGGAAGATGAAGATTCCTTTGTTTCTAATACAAATGCAATCATCTACGCTGCTTCTGATATTTCAGGTTGGACTCACAGTTTGATCTCTGATCTCAATATTCCTAATTCCTCCTCTTCTACCAGTGTAAATGAACACCACCATCATCACCAGCACCAGCAGATTTCGACTGCTACTGGTGGCGGTAGTAATGAGGATGATTCAATGATTGTATCATCATGTGCATCTTCCAGGTTGTTTAATAATAATAAGCAAATTGATGATCAGCAAGAGATTAGGATATTTAATGTTGATTTCAGGGAACTTAGCGACAAGCCACTGAAATCTTGCTATGGATCTGAATTTCGTGGCAGTTTAGTAAACGAAGAGAGTAGTGTTAGGCTTGTCAATACGTTGATGGCATGTGCCAAGGCGATCCAAGAGAACAACATAAGTCTAGCGGATGAACTAATCAGTGACATAACGAGATTTACAGTTTCACAAATTGGAGGAGCAATGAAGAAAGAGGCAATTTATTTTGCAGATGCTTTGCATCATAAGATTCACAGAACAAATTCGGAAGATATTGTCGAATCATCCTATTCCAAGGTCCAAGTCTTGAGTATGAGCTTCTACGACAGCTGCCTCTTCCTCAAATTCGCCCACTTAATTGCCAATCAATCCATTTTAGAGGCCTTTGCCGATTCCAAGAGAGTACATGTAATTGCTTTCAGCTTAAATAAAGGTTTGCAATGGCCAGCACTTTTGCAGGCTCTCACTTTGCATCCTGGTGGTCCACCGGCTTTTCGGCTCATAGGAATTGGCGTCCACTCTCGGCCTGATGACACTACCGATGCCTTACAGGAAGTTGGTGGGAAGCTCGCCAACTTGCAGAGTCAATGGGTATAGAATTTGAATTCCGTGGATTAGTGGTCCATACTTTAGCTGATCTTGAAGCACCAATGCTGAATATTAGACCCAGTAATGTGGAATCAGTGGTTGTGAACTCTGTTTTCAAGCTTCACCGTCTGTTTTCCATTCCAGGAGCAATTGAGAAAGTGCTGGATTTGATAAAACAAATAGACCCGAAGATTGTGACCATTGCCGAACGTGAAGTGCATCACAATGAGAGTGTCTTTATGCACAGGATTAAGGAAGCATGGCATTACTATTCAACAATGTTTGATTTGCTGGAGAACTCAGAGTGGACTAAGCGCAGCACTAAAGACTTGGAGATTGCGGCACAGCACCTAGGGAGGGAGATCTATAATTTGGTGGCTTGTGAAGGGACTAAGCGAGTTGTGAGACACGAGACGTTTGGTCAATGGCAAGTGAGGTTTAACTCTACAGGGTTCAACCAGGTTCCCCTGGGTTTAAATATGTACAGACAAGCAAACTTGTTAGTGGCCTTAATCACAAATGAAGAAGGATATGATAGGAAAAAAATAACTTGAGAACAGAAAATATAGAGTAAAACAGAGACAATACTCGAGAAAAGAAAAACTTGGCTTCTCAACAGACTTACGCTGCTGCAGGAGTCTTTTTATAATGCAAAAATACAGCAACGGCTAGAGCCAAAAAAAATACTTCACCAAAAAAAATTTCTCCTAAAAACTAGATAACAGTCCACGATTTAAAGTACTTCCTAAAGACATAACAGTAGGCATCTTATTTACTAACGTGACTTATTAAAAACTAACACCCTCCCTTAAACTGAAAGCTTTCAAGCTTAAGTTTAGAGTCAGCTTCTTGAACTCTTCCATAGTGCTGATACCCATCAACCTTCTGAGATTTTGAAAAAGCAGAAACTTGAGAGGTTTAGTGAAAATATCCGCCAGCTGGTCTTCACTTCGGCAATATTTCAACTCTATCGCTCCTTCATCGTTGAGATCTCGCAGGAAATAATACTTCACATCAATGTGTTTGCTTCTTCCATGTAACACTGGATTTTTAGATAGCTTGATAGCAGAGTTGTTATCATAGAAAATTGTAGTTGCCCTTTCTTGTTTAAACTGCAGCTCTTCACAGAATTCTTCTCAACCAAACAGCTTGACAAGCACAAGCTGTAGCAGCAATAAATTCAGCCTCAGTACTTGATAAAGCGACAAATCTTTTGCTTTCTGGAAGACCATGAAACAGCCCCTGTGCCCAGCATAAAAACATAACCTGATGTGCTCTTCCTGTCGTCCTGATCTCCTGCATAGTCACTATCAGCAAAACCAAGCAAACTTGATTTCTCACCCTGCTTATAGAACAAACCAAAATCCTTAGTTCCTTGTAAGTAGCGAAGGATTCTCTTGGCAGCTAGCAGGTGAATTTCGGCGGGGCTCTCCATATATCTACTTATAAGACTTACAGCATACATGATATCGGGCCTTGTGGCAGTAAGATACATCAAACTACCTACAATTTGCCTAAACAGTGTGCTGTCTACAACATCTCCTCTTCCAACTTTGTTTAGCTTCAGGCCGAACTCAACGGGAGTATTGACTGGATTGCAATTCTTCATCTTGAATCGGTCTAAAATTTTCCGTACATATTTCTTTTGGGAAACAAATATAACATCATCAGATTGCACTACTTCTAAACCAAGAAAATAATGCATCTTACCTAGATCAGACATCTCAAATTCATCCATCATGGACTTTTTAAAATGAGGAAACATGGCATTATCATTCCCGGTAAATATAAGATCATCAACATATAAACACACAATGAGCATTTTTCCTGGTTCTTCAAATTTAACAAAAAGAGAGTGCTCATATGGACATTTCAGGAAACCAACCTTTTGAAAGTAAGTCTCGATGCGACTATACTAAGCTCGCGGAGCTTGTTTTAGTCCGTAAAGAGCCGTTTTCAACTTGTATACCTTATGCTCAGATCCAATTTTAATATAACCAGAAGGTTGCTCGATAAATACCTCTTCCTCCAGGTATCCATGTAGGAAAGCTGATTTAACATCCAACTGAAAGATAGGCCACGAATTTTGTGCCGCCAATGCAATTACCATTCTGATGGTGTCATGCCTTGCAACTGGTGCAAAAACTTCTGTGTAGTCCATTCCATGCTCTTGCTTGTATCCCTTAGCCACCAATCGCGCCTTATACTTGTCAATTTCACCATTTTCCTTGAGTTTCATCTTATAGACCCACTTGACACCTATGATTTTGTGCCCCTTAGGAAGATCTGATAACTCCCAAGTGTCATTTCTTTCAATAGAATCAATCTCATCATCCATGGCTGTACGCCATTTCTCCTCTTTGACAGCATTCTCAAAAGTTGTAGGATCGCAGTCTACAAACAATGCAAAATGGGAAACATCTTCATTAACATCAATCCCTGTTACCTTAAAATCCATCATCCACGCAGGCCTTCTGCGAGCACGACGAAAAGGCTGATCAGTTGTATCAGTCTCTTCCAAAATTGATGCTGAACTTTCAGCAGCTGCACGAGGAGAAGTTTCAGAAATATCGGGTACAACTGATGGTGAAGTTTCAGCAACTTCTTGAGTAGAAGTTTCAGAAATTTCGGGTACCGCAACTACTTCTTCGACTTCATTATTATTAGGATTGGAGTAGACTGCTGCATATTCCAATCCCAAGTTCTTTCTTCATCAAAAACAACATCTCTGCTGGTCACAACCTTTTTTGTCAATGGATTGAACAGCTTGTACTCCTTGGATGCCTCGCTAACTCCAAGAAAAACACATTTCTCTCCTCTATTATCAAGCTTCTTCCTTTTTGCTTCTGGAACATGTGCATAAGCAATGGAACCAAAAACTTTGAAGTGGTCTACTGCCGGTTTCCTCCTGCTCCAAGCTTCCTTAGGTGTCATATCTCGAAGAGCAAAAATGGGACTTCTGTTCAAGATGTGAATGCTCCAATTCACTGCTTCCGGCCAAAATTCCTTTGGAACTCTTCTTTGAGCCAGCAACGTACGAACCATATTGAGAATGGTTCTATTCTTCCTCTCCGCCACACCATTTTGCTGCGGTGTATATGTTTTTGTGAGCTGTTTTCGAATGCCGCGAGTCTCACAAAATTCATCAAATACCTTAGAGCAATATTCTCCTCCGCGATCTGTCTGAAGGTTCTTAATGGTCTTTCCAGTCTCATTCTCCACACGAGCTTTGAAGCTTTTAAATACATTAAAAGCCTCCGACTTTTCTTGCAAAATATACACCCAAGTCTTCCTGGAATAATCATCAATAAAGGTAATAAAATACCTTTTACCACCATTCGAAATTGGGTTGATTGGGCCACAAATATCTGAATGCACCAGCTCCAAAACACTACTCGCTCTCCACGACTTCCCTTTTGGAAATTGAGAACGATGTTGTTTGCCAACAACACATTCTTCACAAACTTGAGAAGGAGTGATGATTTCTGGAAGGCCTATCACCATCTTTTTCTGTTGGAGAGTTCTTAATCCACCAAAACCCGAGTGACCATATCAAAAATGCCACAACCATGAAGGATTTCTTACTTCTACCATATAGCAAGATTGAACATTTTCAATCTTCAAAGGAAACAACCTGTTTTGACTCATTTTCACAAAAGCAATAACTCCTTTGGAGGGATCAGAAATTTCACATGCATCATTTCTTAAGGTGATTACATACCCTTTTTCTAACAGTTGACCGGCACTTAAACAGATTGCTTTTCAAAGCTAGAACATAGAACACATTGGATATGATTTTCACACACCCATTTTTGGTTCTAAAATTGATATTACCCTTTCCCATCACATTCACAGTTGAAAGATCACCAAAACTAACTGTCAACCGGAAATTTTCATTTAAAACAGTAAAATAAGACTTACTTCCAGTCATGTGGTTACTGCAGCCAGTATCTACATACCAAATAAGTTGTTTCTCGGGCTCGTTTCCAGCATGAACTGCCATCAACAAGGTTTCTCCTTCATTATTCTCAGCAAAATTTGACTTTTCTTCTTTCTCATTAGGCAGCCTTGTACGACATTCAGAACGATAATGACCAAATTTATGGCAACGATAACATTCTACCTTGGATTTGTCAAAATCTCTCCCTCTGCCTTTGTCGTAGTCATTATTGGCTCTGAAATTTCGATTGCCATCTTTGCTGCCTTCATCTCTATATCCTCGATCTCCTTTTCCTCTTCCTCTACCTCTACCCCTTCCTCTAAAATTTGAGAAACGAGTATTAGTAGAAGCCTTCAAAGCCTGCTCTTCGAAAGATTAACTGTGGTTCATCTTTTGCTCATGTACCAACAAGGAACTTTGCAATTCGTCAAGCGATAACTCATCTATATCTTTTGACTCCTCAATGGAGCAAATGACATAGTCATACTTCGGTGTCAGGGAGCGCAATATCTTTTCCACGATTGTGACATCAGTCATTTTTTCACCATGAAATTGCATTTTGTTGCTTATCTCCATTGTTTTAGCACAATAACTCATTACAGACTCTCCTTCCTTCATCTGCAAAATCTCGAAATCCCTTCTCAAGGCTTGAAGCTATGCGCGCTTCACTCTAGTAGTGCCTTAATATTTTTTCTTCATCGAATCCCAAATATCCTTAGAAGTTTCTTTGCAAAAAATAGTTTCTCGGATGGGATGATCGATAGCATGAAAGAGATAATTCTTTGCCTTCAAATCTTTCAACTTTCTTGCTTTGAACTCTACCTTTTGAGCATTCGTTAAGGTTTCACCTTCCGCCGGAGCTCCGATTCCATCCTCAATAATTGGCCAATACTCCTTTGACCACAAGAAATTCTCCATCAGCATACTCCAATGGTCATTGTGACCATCGAAACGGGGAATAGCTGCTTGAACGTAATTGTTCTCCGAAGCCATAAGCTAGTGAAATTGCTCTCTGTTTTTTTTTTTTTGTTGTTGTTGGATCTATTGGCTCGGATACCACTGATAGGAAAAAAATAACTTGAGAACAGAAAATATAGAGTAAAACAGAGACAATACACGAGAAAAGAAAAACTTGGCTTCTCAACAGACTTACACTGCTGCTGGAGTCTTTTTATAATGCAAAAATACAGCAACGGCTAAAGCCAAAGAAAAATACTTCACCAAAAAAATTTTCTCCTAAAAACTAGATAACAGTCCACGTTTTAAAGTACTTCCTAAAGACATAACAGTAGGCATCTTATATACTAACGTGACTTATTAAAAACTAACAGGATATAGAGTAGAAGAGAAAGATGGGTGTCTTATGTTGAGTTGGCATAGTCACCCGCTCATCACCACACATCTGCTTGGCGTGGCTATGTCGCCAAGTCTTGGGATTAGTCAATGGGTAAGGTTGCTCTGCAGCAGTCCTGGAAAATCCTGCTACTCTGAGAAGGTTTCTTTGTAGTTGTCCTGCATCATCCAATACGTAGTTTTATATGTTACTCTTCTTTTACTGTTTACAGGTACGTCTTAGATATATCAGACAGTCCAAATTGATAACATTTGTAAGATAGTTCTTTTCTTTGACCTCACTATTAATGAGAGAATCCCTGCAGTAGCCATTAAATTTGATAACGTGGTTTGCGTACACTCTACCCTCCCGAGACCCTGCTTATGGGACTACACTAGATTTGTTGTTGTTGTTGTTGAGGGTTGCACCTGTATGTTCCTCCTTAATGTCATATTCCGAACTTGTTATAGAATTGTGTGTGTTGTAACACTATTTATCAAATATAATGAAAAACTGTTGGGTTTGTGTAGGATCTTTAAAAAATGTACTCTCGGGTTTGTATAGGATCCTCCAAAGGCTATATATTTGGAGGGTCCGAGCAATATAGTTGTTACCTGAGGGACATTCTTCCACAGTGAACAAGTGAAAACCCTTAAGATTCCTGCCAATCAGAAGAAAAATATTCCAATTAAAACTTGGAAATTCCTCTAGCTAATCTTTTGTCTAGGATCTTCCAAAGGCTATGAATTTTTAGAGGATCCCACACGGTGCAAAATCATTTTTCGAGGGTCCCATCGAGCAATATAGTTGTCACCTGAGGGGCATTCTTCCACAGTAAACAAGTGAAAGCCCTTAAGACTCCTACCAATTAGAAGAAAAGTGCTCCAATTAAAGCTCAGCAATTCCTCGAGCTAATCTTTTGTACGAGGGTTATAAATATGTACTCATCAGAAAGGCTGAATGTCCCATGAGCTTCGTCATTATCAAACCTGGATGAACTGAATTGACTGTGATATTTGCTCCCTCATCCTGAATTTCACGACATAATTTCATTTCTGTAATCTTATTTATAAAAATGTCGTTCTTTAATTTGTCTTAAATAAAGTAGACAACAACACAAGGCAGTCTACAGAGGGAGCTGACTGTAACATGGACTCCAGATGTGTATGATCCTATTCCAACATCAGTGTCACATGTGAATCAATTGGTGTAGAATTTGAATTTCGTGGATTCATGGTCCATACTTCAGCTGATCTTGAAGCATCAATGTTGAATATTAGACCCAGTAATGTGGAAGCAGTGGCTGTAAACTCTGTTTTTGAGCTTCACCGTCTGTTTTCCACTCCAGGAGCAATTGAGAAAGTGTTGGATATAATAAAACAAATACAACCGAAGATTGTGACCATCGCCGAACAAGAAGCGAATCACAATAGGAGTGACTTTATGAACAGGATTAACAAAGCATGGCTTTATTATTCAACAATGTTCGACGTGCTGGAGAACTCAGAGTCGACTCAGACCAACAATTTAAACTTGGAGATGGCGGAGCAGTACCTTGGGCGGGAGATCTATAATTTGGTGGCTTGTGAAGGGACTAAGCGAGTTGTGAGACACCAGACGCTGGGTCCATGGCGAGTGAGGCTTAACTCTGCAGGGTTTAATCTGGTTCCCCTGGGTTCATTTACGTTAACACAGTTAGCCATGTTACTGGACATGTTCTCAAATGTAGAGGAATATAGATTGTACGTTGAAGATGATTGTTTTATGATGAATTGGCATAATCGCCCGCTCATCACCACCCGTGGCGTACACAAGATTTTATGTAAGTGGTGCCGATATTTAAAAAAAAAAAAATAGTAATTGATATTGTCAAATTACAGCTAATAAGAGAAAGAAGAAAGAAATTGAAGAAGATATTTGTGTATATTTTCGAACTATGTACATCTTATTGTTTATATAGAATCAGTGTTGCCAGCTTATTGTAACCGACTACAACTAATCTCTTTCTAACTAACTAATCACTTATTTAATATTAACTAGCGTGTTTAACAGAATAGGACTAAGAGAATAGAATATGACTAACAGACTAGTGAAGTAAAATAGTGAAGCATCAGGGAACTGCTGTGCATGTGGTCAATTCCTCAACACCCCCCCTCAAGCTAGGACCTATGAAAATGTTCTTCATGCCTAGCTTGGACACCAGATATGTATGTTGACGTACACCAAGGCCTTTGGTAAGAATATCAGCTGGTTGTTCAGTAGTATGGATGTAAACCAGCTTCACCAAACCAAGTTGGACCTTTTCCCGTATGAAATGACAGTCTATGTCAATATGTTTCGTGCGCTCATGGAAGACGGGATTAGTTGCAATTTGAATGGCAGACTTGCTGTCACAAAACATGGAAACAAGACCATTTGTGGCTACGCCTAACTCAGCAAGCAAACCAGACAACCAAACCACTTCTGCCACGGTAGAAGCAAGACTTCGATACTCGGCTTCAGCTGAGCTTCGAGATATGGTGGGTTCTTTCTTTGATTTCCAGGAAATGATAGAATCTCTAAGTTTGATTAGGTATCCAGTAACTGATCTCCTTGTGTTAACACAAGAAGCCCAATCAGCATCACAGTAAGCTGCAAGTTGAGGAGATGCAGAGGCTGACATAAACACTCCAAGGCCAGGTGATTGCTTGATATATTTGATCACTCTAGCTGCTGCATCCATATGAGAAGCTTTGGGAGAATGCATAAATTGACTAAGACACTGAACTGCAAAAGCAATATCAGGTCGAGTGATAGTCAGGTATACAAGTCTCCCCACCAACCTCTGGAACTCAGATGGATCACTTAAGAGGGGATCAGCGTCATCGTTGATATGTTGATCAAATTCAAGAGAAGTAAGCTTCCTATTGACCTCCAAAGGAGCTTGAGCAGGCTTGGCTCCAGTAAGTCCCATGTCATAGATGAGCTCAACAGCATACTTTCTCTGATGCATAAGAATGCCCTCTTTGCTTCTAGCAAACTCAATTCCAAGAAAATATTTCAAGTCTCCTAAGTCCTTGATCTTGAAACAGAGTTGAAGGGTATCCTTTGTTTCCTGGATCAGTGTAGCGTCATTCCCAGTTATCAACAAATCATCCACGTAAATCAAGACCACAACAAGCTGCTGATCAACTTTCTTAGTGAACAAGGAATAGTCCAGATGACTCTGAACAAAACCAGATTGTAACAAGGCTGTGGTGAGTTTGATATTCCACTGTCTAGAAGCCTGTTTGAGTCCATATAAAGACTTGGATAGTTTGCATACTTGATGTCTCTTGTTTGCAAAAAATCCCAATGGCAACTCCATATAAACTTCTTCAAGTAAATCCCCATGTAGAAACGCATTGTACACATTGTTAAATTTGACAAGATTTAAAGATGAATTAATGTGAAGATTTGGTAGTTAGGAAGATAATTCTTCATTGGTACAAAAGTCAAGATAACATCTTTTGTAGGTGAAATTTAGGTGAACCATAAAATGGTTTCACAAGGTAAATCTTGACATTTTGACAAATATTGTGATGTCATGGATGACATCAATAGGAAGAATTCACTCCTATAAATAGGTAGTTCCTAATTCATTTGTAACACACCTCTCACTTGCCTTCTCATCTTCAAAGGCATTTGATCTTCTTTCTCTCTTGTAGTATTTCACTTGTACTCTTTTGGAGTGAAATAAATATTTGTTGGTTGTGTCCGAGGAGTAGGCAAAAGAAAACAAAAGTTTGCCGAACCTCGTTAATTCCTGGTGTTCTTTTTATTGTTGTCTCATCTACTATTTATTAGCTACCTTTAGATATAGTAGCTGTGATTCCATCACTCTCTATATATTCGGCTTCCGCAACAATTGGTATCAGAGCTAAGGTTTTATCTGAGTATGCTCTGTGGTTGCAGCACAGTCTGAACTTCCACATCAGAAAAGATTTACTTTGGTCTTTGCATTGTTAGCTAGTAAATAGTATTTGTAGCAAAAATGGGAGACAATAAAAATGATGAGTTTACATCAAATGTCAATAATACGTCATCATTGGCATCTTCGCTTATGACACGAATTGTGTCAAATGCAAAATTTGCAGTTGAAATTTTTGACGGGTCAGGACATTTCGGAATGTGGCAAGGCGAGGTCCTTGATGTTCTTTTTCAACAAGGGCTAGATATTGCCATAGAAGAAAAAAAACCAGACGGTGTAGGAGAAGAAAATTGGAAGATTATCAACCGTGTTGCTTGCGGTACCATTCGATCTTACCTAGCAAGAGAACAAAAGTATCCATACACGAAGGAAACATCTGCAAATAAATTATGGAATTCATTGGAGGAGAAATTCTTGAAGAAAAACAGTCAAAATAAACTTTGCATGAAAAGAAGACTGTTACGCTTCACTTATATTCCTGGTAGCACAATGAATGATCATATCACCAGCTTTAATAAGTTGGCGACAGATTTGCGGAATATGGACGTGACTTTTACGGATGGAGATATGGCCTTAATGTTGTTAAGTTCACTTCCCGATGAGTTCGAGCACCTTGAAACTACTCTACTGCATGGGAATGATGAAGTATCTCTCAAAGAAGTTTGTTATGCCTTATATAGTTATGAACAAAGAAAGAGAGAAAAACAAAAGGGCGGAGAAGCAGAAGCCCTGACTGTGAGAGGTCGTTCTCAAAATCATAAGAATGGGAGATCCAAGTCAAGATTCAAACTCAGCAAAGATGAATGAGCATTTTGTCGAGAAAAAGGGCACTAGAAGAAAGACTGCCCAAAGTTGAAAAGCAAAGCCAAACCAAATAATGGGAAGGCTGTCATGGATTCAAATATCGCTGATTGTGATGACTCTGATTTCTCACTAGTTACAACAGATCCATCCAAATCATCTGATGTATGGTTGATGGACTCAGCTTGTAGCTATCATATGTGTCCCAATAGGGATTGGTTTGTTGATTTACAAGAAGGAGAATGTGGAGTTATTCACACCGCAAACAATAATCCTCTTACCGCATATGGTGTTGGTTCAATTCGATTAAGGAATCATGATAGATTGACTAGAACATTAACAGATGTTCGGTATGTACCGGATTTGAAGAAGAATCTCGTTTCTGTTGGAGCCCTAGAGTCAAAGGGATTCAAAGTCATTGCAGATAATGGTGTAATGAGAATATGCTCCGGTGCGCTGGTGGTAATGAAGGCAATTCGAAGAAAAAATAACATGTACCACTATCAAGGTAGTATAGTTATTGGGACAGCAGCAACAACATCCAATGACGACAAGGAGGCAGAAATGACCAGGCTGTGGCATATGCGCTTGGGACATGCTGGAGGAAAATCCTTGAAAACTTTATCAGATCAAGGATTGCTAAAAGGAGTAAAAACTTGCAACTTGGAGTTTTGTGAGCATTGTGTCAAGGGAAAGCAAACAAGGGTTAAATTTGGAACAGCTATCCATAATACTAAAGGTATTTTGGATTATGTTCATTCAGATGTTTGGGGTGCTTCCAAAACACCTTCATTAGGTGGGAAACACTATTTTGTAACCTTTGTTGATGACTTTTCCCGAAGACTGTGGGTGTATACGATGAAAACAAAAGATGAAGTATTGGGAATTTTTCTCAAATGGAAGGCGATGATAGAAACTCAAAGTGGCAAAAAGATCAAGTGTCTTCGCACAGACAATGGTGGAGAATACAAAAATAATCTTTTTTAGAAAATTTATGAGGAAAATGGCATCATCAGACATTTCACCGTCAGAAATACACCACAACAGAATGGAGTGGCAGAACGCATGAACCGAACTTTGCTGGAGAAGGTTCGGTGTATGTTGTCCAATGCTGGCTTGGGCAAAAAATTTTGGGCTGAGGCAATAACATATGCATGCCACCTCATTAATCGTCTACCATCTGCTGCTATAGGTGGGAAGACACCATTAGAAAAATGGTATGGAAAACCTGCTGAAGATTATGGTTCTTTATATGTATTTGGCTCAATTGCATATTATCATGTAAGGGATTCAAAATTGGACCCAAGAGCAAAGAAAGCTTTATTTATGGGAATTACTTCTGGAGTCAAGGGATATCGTTTATGGTGACCAGAGACAAGAAAAATTATTTTCAGCAGGGATGTTACTTTTGATGAATCAGCATTGACAAATAAGGTAACAATTGAAGAAGTCAAACAAACTGATGGTGCTTCAAAGCAGGTGGAGTTTGAGGGAAAGATAATTTTTCCAACACATGGATCAAATGAGGAAACAACAGAAGTTTTTCCTCTGGAAGAAGAGCCAGTCGGAGGGGAGGTTCCATCTCAAGAACCTCAACCATAACTTGAATCAATAGCAACCAGCAAGCCAAAAAGGTCAATAAGAAAACCTGCTCGACTCATAGATGTGGTGGCTTGTGCGGACTCAATTGCAGCGGATGACATTCCTATCACTTATAAAGATGCAGTCCAAAGTTCAGAAGAAGATAAGTGGAGGTTTGCCATGGATGAAGAAATGCAGTCCCTTCATCAGAATCATACATGGAAATTGGCCAATCTCCCGGATGGCAAGAAAGCAATTGGGTGCAAATGGGTATTTGCAAAGAAAGAAGGATTTCCTAACCAAGAAGATGTTCGCTACAAAGCAAGATTGGTGGCCAAAGGATACGCTCAAAAGGAGGGAATTGACTATAATGAGGTATTTTCTCCAGTTGTGAAACACTCCTCCATTAGAGTTTTGTTGTCTTTGGTAGCACAGTTGAATTTGGAACTAGTTCAGTTGGATGTAAAAACTGCACTTTTACATGGAGACTTGGAAGAGGAAATCTACATGACTCAGCCAGAAGGATTCAAAGTTGATGGAAAAGAAAATATGGTGTGCAAACTTGAAAAATCGTTGTATGGATTGAAACAATCTTCTAGACAATGGTACAAATGATTTGACAAGTTTATGTTGCAACAAAGGTACATAAGAAGCAAATACGATCATTGTGTGTATTTGCGCAAGCTTGAAGACGATTGCTTTATATATCTTCTCCTATATGTTGATGATATGTTGATAGCTTCTAAAAGTCAAGAGGAAATTGAGAAGCTAAAGATTCAACTAAAACAGGAGTTTGAGATGAAGGATTTGGGCGAGGCAAAGAGGATTCTTGGCATGGAGATAAAAAGAGATCGACATTCAAAGAAGCTTTTTTTATCTCAGAAAGAATATTTGAAGAGGGTACTAAATCGATTTGGCATGAATGAGAAAACGAAGTCGGTTAGCACTCCGCTTGCTCCTCATTTTAAGCTTAGTGATGCTATGTCACCAAAGAATGAAGTTGCACGAGAATATATGTCAAGAGTACCATATGCGAATGTTGTTGGTAGCTTGATGTATGCAATGGTTTGCACAAGGCCAGATATTTCACACGCTGTTGGAGTTGTAAGCAGGTACATGCATAATCCTGGAAAGGATCATTGGCAGGCAGTAAAATGGATTCTATGGTATATTCATAATACTGTAGATATTGGCTTAGTTTATGAGCATAAAGATAGTCAACATCTTGTTGGATATTGTGACTCAGATTATGCAGGTGATTTGGACAAACGAAGATCAACTACTGGTTATGTTTTCACTATTGCAAACGCACCAGTTAGTTGGAAGTCTACTTTGCAATCAACAGTTGCTTTGTCTACCACTGAGGCAGAGTATATGGCAATTACAGAGGCTGCGAAGGAGGCAATTTGGCTTCAAGGATTGCTTAGAGAGCTTGGTATTGGACAAGAAGGAATCACAATATTTTGTGATAGTCAAAGTACTATTCAATTAGCAAAGAACCAAGTTTATCATGCAAGGACGAAGCACATTGATGTCTGATATCATTTCATACGAGACATCATAGAAGAAGGTGGAGTCACAGTGCAGAAAATTCATACTACGGATAATCCTGCCGATATGCTGACAAAAGTGGTGACTGTGGTCAAGTTTCAACATTGTTTGAACTTGATCAACATTGTTGAACATTGAAGATTGAGGTTGAAGACACAATCAAAAGTTGTTGAGAGAAAGTTGAAAATGAAGAATCTTGCCAAGGTGGAGATTTGTTAAATTTGACAAGATTCAAAGATGAATTAATGTGAAGATTTGGTAGTTAGGAAGATAATTCTTCATTGGTACAAAAGTCAAGATAACATCTTTTGTAGGTGAAATTTAGGTGAACCATAAAATGGTTTTACAAGGTAAATCTTGACATTTTGACAAATATTGTGATGTCATGGATGACATCAATAGGAAGAATTCACTCCTATAAATAGGTAGTTCCTAATTCATTTGTAACACACCTCTCACTTGCCTTCTCATCTTCAAAGGCATTTGATCTTCTTTCTCTCTTGTAGTATTTCACTTGTAATCTTTTGGAGTGAAATAAATATTGGTTGGTTGTGTTCGAGGAGTAGGCAAAAGAAAACAAAAGTTTGTCGAACCTCGTTAATTCCTGGTTTTCTTTTTATTGTTGTCTCATCTACTATTTATTAGCTACCTTTGGATATAGCAGTTGTGATTCCATCACTCTCTATATATTCGGCTTCCGCAACAAACATCCATTTGATGAATGTCCCACCTATTCATAGCTGCTATGGACACCACTGCCCTTACTGTTACCATTTTCACTACTGGTGAAAAGGTCTCTTGGTAGTCAAGGCCTTCCTTTTGGTTATATCCTTTAGCAACTAATTGAGCTTTGAATCTTTCAACCTCTCCTGTGGCTTTGTATTTGATCTTGTATACCCATTTACATCCAATGGCCTTCTTCCCTGGTGGTAGATCAATTATGGACCAAGTAGAATTGTCCTAAAGCTTTGATTTCAGATTGCATAGAAATTTGAGCAACATATGCCTGATATCTAGGACTCAAGTTGTTGTATTCCAGTACATCTGCTAAGGGATAGATACAAGTGTGTGCTCCTGATGGCTTATGACTCACATAATCCTGCAACCATACTGGAGGTTTTGCTGCTCTAGTGGATTTTCTCAAAGTTGGAGGAGAAGGTGGCAAAACAGCTGCAACATTCTCTGGTGGCAAAATATCTGCAGCATGCTCTTCATCATCCTCCTCTTCTGTAGGAGATAATCCAGATGCTCCTTCACTCTGAGAGGCAACATGAGAATCATCAAAATGATGAGAAGTAAGAGGTGTAGTGGCTGCACTATCCAAAGAGCCAGGAGGTGGAATATCATGAACTGAAGAGCTCTCTGTAACATGCTGTTTGAATGGAAACCGGTCCTCATAGAACACCACATCTCGACTAATGAAAACAGACTTGGTAGCCAAGTTGTACAACTTATACCCTTTCTGAGTGACACCATATCCTAATAACACTGACCTGATTGCTCTTGGAGCAAATTTATCTTGCTTAGGCAATATGGAGGCATAACATAAGGACCCTATTACTCTCATGTGAGCTAGGGAAGGAGCATGACCATACAACATTTCAAAAGGTGATTTGTTTAGCAATACGGAAGAGGGTACTCTGTTGATAATGTAGATTGCTGCTTCAATACAATGACCCCAACACTTGAGTGGTAAAGACCCTTGAAACCTGATAGCTCTAGCTGTTTCTAGGATATACCTATGTTTTCTCTCTACTACTCCATTCTGCTGAGGAGTGTAGGGGCAAGAACTCTGGTGTATTATACCATGTTGGTGAAACAAGCCAGCACAAGACTTATTAAAGAATTCTAAACCATTATCAGACCTAAAGGATTTGATCCTTTTCCCAAATTGAGTGAATACCATGGTTATAAAATTTTTAAGGATTTCAAATACATCAGACTTCAGCCTTAGTAGAAAAGTCCAGGTCCACCTAGTACAGTCATCAATTACAGTGAGAAAATATTTCATTCCATTAGATGTTTCAACATGATAGGGACCCCATACATCCAAGTGAATTAAATGAAAAGCATCTGGTGCTCTACTAGTGCTGAACGGAAAAGGTAGTCTTGTTTGTCTAGATATAGGACAGACATCACAATGCTGTAATTGAAACACATCTTTATTATTGAAAACAGAAATTTTCCTTAAAACTGCCATGGGAATATGTCCTAGTCTTCTATGCCATATATCAGGGTCAGAAGGTCCATGTACTGCCATAGACTTCCCTCCATACATTTGACTCCCAGTAGGATGTGTATTGAGTATGTATAAGCCTTCATGTTCCCTACCAGTCACCTTCACTTTCCCAGTGCAAAGATCCTGAAATACACAGTATTCAGGATAGAACTTGACACAACAGTTCAACTCTTTTGTTACTTTTGACACTGACAATAGGTTGAATTTAAAAGTTGGTACACATAAAACACTCCTAAGTGAGTCACCTCCAGACAATGGATAATTCCCAATGTGACTGATCTTAGCAGATTCCCTAGTAGGTAAATGAACATTTCCTGTTGTTCCCACTGTAGTATCATGCAATAACAAATTCTTAGTCCCAGTTATATGATTTGTAGCTCCAGAGTCCACTATCCAACTAATCAGATTATTTGAGTCTGAGAAACACTTACCTGCTAGGTGTGCACTAGCCTCAGAGGTTGGACCTTTTTCTGTCATTTGCTTCCACATGATGTAGTCTCTGTATTGATCTTCAGGAACTGTCACTGTGCCTTCCTTCTGTGTAAGACTAGCCTGTGCATCAACAAAGTTAGCATGAGCAGTTGTCTTTCCTTTGAATTTAAAATCCGGAGGATATCCTATTAGTTGATAACACTTCCCAATCAGATGTCCAGTCTTCCCACAATGATCACATTTCAACAATTTGTAGCAGTCTTCCCCCAGATGTCCTTTCATATGACAAAAATCACAAATAGAATTCCAATTCTTCTTCTTATATCCTGGACCTGTATTCTTAGAAGTAAAGAAACTAGCAGATCCTAATCCTTCATGATTAGCATAGTTACTACCAGCTGCTAATTTTTGACTCTCATCCTGTACAACTAAAGCATACGCTTGATTGACATTCAACATCTTTGATTTCATGAGGATCTGACCTCGAGCTTGGCTATAACCCTCATTTAGCCCCATTAGGAACTGCAACAGCCTCTGATATTGGAGTTGAGCGAGATATTCCTTCGATTTCTCACAGTTACACGAAGAAGGAGGCATCATTGAATCATATTCATCCCACAAGTCTTTGAGTTTCGAATAGAAAACTGATCCCGAGTTAGTCCCTTGCGTCAATGTGAAGATCTCCTTATGTAATGCATACAACCTTGAGCCATTAATTTTGTTAAATCTCTCTTCGAGTTCCTTCCAAATCAAATATGCATCTGAACAAAATAGAATTCCACTTAACAGATCTCGACTGACGTTTCCTGTCAACCAAGAGACAACTATCGCATTACAGCGATCCCAGAGGTGTCCCAACGCAGATCCATACGTTTCTCTGGTAATTAATCCATCCACGAATCCTAATTTGTTCCTCCCTAAGAGTGCAACCTTCATTGCTCGATTCCACAACATGTAGTTTTCCATCCCTACAAGTTGAATTCCCACCGGCAATGAACCTGGTCCATCAGAGGCACTCAAATGCAGAGGGTGATGATAATCAAGTAAAGATACAGCTCCAATTCTAGGTGTTGGAGCCGCTGTATCAGAATCCGCTGGAGTTCCTGAAGACGAAACCATTGATGAGGATTGAGCACGAAATCTAGATTTGAATAACAATCTCTCGTACTTCCCCAAGATGCTTGAAGACGAATCCCTAGATCACTGTTGTATTGGCTCTGATACCATGTCAAATTACAGCTAATAAGAGAAAGAAGAAAGAAATTGAAGAAGATATTTGTGGAAGCTTTTCTCCATTGTATTATATTTTCGAACTATGTACATCTTATTGTTTATATAGAATCAGTGTTGCCAGCTAATTGTAACTGACTACAACTAATCTCTTTCTAACTAACTAATCACTTAATTAATATTAACTAACGTGTTTAACAGAATAGGACTAAGAGAGCAGAATATGACTAACAGACTAGTGAAGTAAAATACTGAAGCTTCAGGGAACTGCTGTGCATGTGGTCAATTCCTCAACAGATATAAAAATATTATATTATTAAACATTGTTTAGAAAATGCACTTTGAATGGATTGTCTTTGTCTCTGTAAATCTTCACAATTTCGTCTTGATTGATTATGAACACTGTTTGGTTCACCACTATGCACATCAAGGTTGCGTTTCTTATTCCAACTTGTAAACCCTATGGTTGAAAATACATCGCTTCCTTCTTGATTAATGCTTTCATCTTGAAACAAATAGCAATAGAGACAAATGCCGCATCTTTTGTTACACTATACTCCAACCAATCATACTCACGAAGTCATTCGGAATTAAAACGACATGAGTCACCATAAAAATAAAAATCTGACCAAGGAAATTGATGATTTTGAGGTAAAAAAGGACCATTTTGAAGATACATTCTTCTTATTGCATCACGGTCATTCAGATGATATTTTCGAATTGGTAACCTTTCTCCGGGATCAAATTTTAAGGAAGTTAAATCAACTCTTTCACTTTGTTGGCCTTGTTCCAACTCATAAGCGTTTTATTCTTTCACTTTGTTGGCCTTGTTCCAACTCATAAGCGTTTTCTTCTTTCACTTTGTTGGCCTTGTTCCAACTCATAAGTGTTTTTGATGGAATGTATGCGTCCACTATCAGTCAATGAACCAGGTCCCTTGACTCAACAAGAACAGTAAGTAAGAGGTACAAGAAGTGAAGTAAATAACACAAGCAGTTTACACGGAAACCCCCTTGCTCAAGGGCGGTGAAAACCACGACTTGTCCTCACAGGCTTTCAACCCAACTTCATTTCACTCAAACGGAGCAACGATTCAGATTATAACAGCTTGCAACCTAGGAATTTACCTCTAAATCCATTCCCATCAATGTAGCAACTATACTACAAAGAGAGAAACTAAGCAATAACACTATTGCCCACTAAGTTACCTCACATAAGAATAGATTTACAAGATAAGTACTGAAGTATAACCCTAAGACAACTAAGACACATGCAACTCTGTCAGGTCCCTGTTGCTCTTGAGGAAATACTTCACGATGGAGTGGTTTTTGCTTGAGTTCTTGAGAATTTCAGGAATGCAAAAACTAAGTTTGTGTCTGTTGAGAAAAGCCTTACATCAAATAAACACAACCTTGGAAGCCATGCTATTGGCCGAGGATTCTGTCAAGCTTGGAGAATGTGCACCAACCTCACCAACTTTTGTACTTTTTCCAGCTGTCATTTGTTCACGTATTGTCGCAAAGGATCAGGTCTCCTTGCAAGATCCCCTTGGTTTGTCAAATCATCAAAACTGCAAATAGCAGTTTTCTTCTTCTAAGTTAAAAGAATTTTGAGATGTTGAACTTGATTTTAAAAGCTTCGAAGATATATCTCGTGAACTTACAATTAAGAGAAAGCCGTAGTAGCATCAAGCCATCAACACAAACAGCACTAGCAATTTGCAGAATTGGAGGTTTCTTTTCAACTTAGGTTTTACTTTATAACTTATTATTGTGTCCAAATCCGATTTGAACAAGTAAATTATTGTGTCCAATTTCGATTTGATCTTTTCAACTTAGGTTTTACTTTATAACTTATTATTGTGTCCAATTCCGATTTGAATAAGTAATAGCATTTCTATAATAGGTAATAAGTTGTATTCTAGTTCAATTGGTTTATTTTAGGCTAATTTAACTAGAAATAGGGAGGTTGGACAAAATTCAACATTACTGGGATTCGAACCCGAGTGCACACTGAATGGAATAACAGTTTCACACGCGGTGCAAATTAAACCAATGAGCCACGGAGCTGTTTTGTTTAAGGGTATACTCTACCCTCCCCAGACCCTGCTTACGGGACTACACTAGATTAACTTAGATAAAGCGAAGTGCACCATCTTTTGGGAACAATCTCTCTATCTCATTACCTCCATGAGATAGGGGTAAGGTTTGCCACACTCTACCCTCCCAGGGACCCTACTAATGGGACTACACTAGATTTTTTGTTGTTGTTGAGGGTAGTACCTTGATGTTCCTCCTTTAAGTTATCAGAACTTGTTATTGTCTGTGCTGCAACGCTATTTTCTCTATTTAACATTTGTCTTAGATCACTTATGTTATCTGTAATACCTTTTCTGTTTTTAATTGTCTAAATTTTTCCAGGCTTGAATAACAAATTAATTGTAATTCCCAAAGGAAAAAACTAGGAATAACAAAAGGGCTTCATCATAGTTATTGTTCTATAAATTAGGTATTGCCTTGCCTTCTGTGGAAGACGAAGCACTTCTTGTCTCTGCATCATTCATTATGCTTATTTTTCCAGAGTATTGAAGCTGAAGGTCTCAGGGATCACTTGTTACATTTGGCTGAATCCCTTGATAACTCAAAGACAATGATCTATCCCTATTCCCTGCAAAGAAGGTTTCCAAGCTCGGGGATGCGCTCTCGCATTTAGCAGTGGTAGTAGAGAAGGAGCATAAGAGACTTCTTACGCAAAAATCCATAATTGAGAAACGTAAAGAAGAGCATTAATCTGCTTCCCTCATTCATAGGCTTGGAACTAAGATTGCTATTATAACTACCCTAAGTGAATCGTTAAACTAGCTAACTTGTTATGCATGGAAAGGTTCAACTAAAATTTAAGAGACATTTTTACAGTTATTACAAGCAGGGGCGGCTCTTGCTAATTAGTGGTGGCATGTTCATGCTAAACTTTTCAACCTTTGTTATCTTAGCTGACCCCTTAATTTCTTCTATGCTATATTTCATGTTAGTTCGTACAAGTTAAAATTAGGACTCTTTAGTTTCATGACTCTTGGTGCTTATTCAAAACTCAAAAGTCAGTACACTGCTTTTTTCAAGGTGAAAGCTCCTTAGTTTGAAGTTACATTTGCAAATTTGGTATGTCAATCGCATGTATAGCTTAGCATTGAAGGGTTAATTCTAGTCTACCGCCATTTTTAGGTATTTAGTCAAATAGTTGAGATGCACGTAAGTTCCTGTCACAGCTCTATTTGAGGCCATAGTGTAGGCATTGATAGAAAGATGAGGTGGTACAAATTGAAACAAAGTAGGCAGAACTGACGGGCTAGCTTAACTCATATTTTTTTTTTTTTTTGTTAATTAGGCCAAAAGTTGGGTGACTTTTATGTCAAACAAAATAGAAAAATGGCTTTTGTGTGATAAATTTAAAGTTGAATGACTTTTATATGACTAAAAAATAATAATTTAATGTGATAAAATTGAATGACTGTTGTCGTCAAAATGTTATCTTTAATTTTAATAAGAGCAACTTTCACATATAGCAAACACAAAATTCATATTTGTATGCTATTAGCAAACTTTGCATAATTGTGTTCCATATCAAACATAAATATGTATATTTCGCTATACATATACAAAAGAAAGCAGTTGTATAATCTGCTTTGGTATACATATACAAAAAGATCAATTGTATAAAGTGAGAGAGGCGAGTGAGCGAGCGAGATCTGAGAGAGTGGCGAGTGAGATCTGGGAGAGGGGACAGAGGGGAACGAAAATATATGTATATATACAATTTTCACGTATTTTATACATTTGCGTTTTTGAATAAAGTGAGAGAGGCGAGTGAGAGAGCGAGATATGGGAGAGGGGAGAGAGGGGAACAAAAATATATGTATATATACAATTTTCTCTCGCTTTATACAAACACAAACACATTTTATACAATTTGCGTTTTTTGTATAAAGTGAGAGAGGCGAGTGAGAGAGCGAAATCTGGGAGAGTGGCGAGCGAGATCTGGGAGAGGGGAGAGAGGAGAACGAAAATATATGTATATATACAATTTTCTCTCGTTTTATACAAACACAAACGCACTTTATACACTTGCGTTTGTATAAAAAATGAGAGAGGCGAGGGAGAGAACGAGAGTGGCAAGCAAGATTCACCAGGAGAGAGGTGAAATAGCAATAGTTTGCTATGAGATACAATTAAATCAAACTATATTTATAGCATTTAATTTGAATTAATAGTTTGCTATTATATACAATTTTCCCTTTTAATAATCATTGAATCAAGGCTTGATGGGTAGAATTAAAAAAAAGTCTACACTTATCATTTGGGGTTGTTTTTAGGCATAATACATAAATGTGCCCTTTTACTTGGTCTCATTTCACATTTATGCCCTTTAACTTTAGGTATGCACAAGTAGGCACTTAAACTTATATAAACTTGAATAAGTAGACACATGAGTCCTACGTGGCCCAATACACGTAGGACAACAAATGTCATGTAGGATGCCATGTCCTACATGTGTGTCTATTTATTCAATTTTATACTAATCTAAGTGTCTATTTGTGCACACCCAAAGTTGAAGGGCATAAATGCAATTTGAAGTCAAGTTAAATGACATATTTATGTATTATGCCTTGTTTTTAATTGTCTAATTTGGTGGAAAAATCTAATCTTGACAGTGAAAAAGTTCTTAAAAAAAATGGTAATGGGGAAGACATGAAAAGTGGCTTTATTGTTTCTAGTCCATTTGCTTAGTTGAGGTTACTTTTTCTGTTTGGTAGTTTATTGATTTAGGGTTGGATTTTGGATGATACTTATTTGTTTTGTTCTCTGTTTTGGTGTAAAAATCAGATCTTTGCAGTTCTGTTTTCTGTGAAAAAGTTGAAGAGAAATGGTAATGGGAAAGAAGATATGTGAAAATGTTGGATTTGGGCTTGTGAGAAGTACCTCATTTGGGAGGAAAAGAGTTTGTTTGCCTAATATTAGGGATCTTGATTTCATTTCAACAACACCTACAAAGAAAATATTCATTTTCCACAGGAGGGATCATGTCTCTCTGCCCGTTCTCATAGTTTGTTAATTCATCAAATTATCAGAATATAACATTTACGTTATCTGCAATACCTTTCTGTTTTTAATTATCTAAACTTTTTCCAGGCTTGAAAACAAATTAACTGTAATTCCCAAAGGAAAAACTAGGAAAAACAAAAGGGCTTCATCATATTTACTGTTCTATAAATTAGGTATTGCCTTCTGTGGAAGACAAGGCACTTGTCTCTGCATCATTCTTTATGTTTATGTTTCCAGAGTATTGAAGCTGAATGTCTCAGTGATCGCTTGCGACATTTGGCTGAATCGCTTAACAATGATCTATCACCCTGAGAAGAAGGTTGCCAAGCCCAGGGATGCCCTCTCACATTTAGCAGTGGTAGTAGAAAAGGAGTACCAGAGACTTCTTATGTCGAAAATCCATAATTGAGAAATGTAAAGAAGAGCATTAATGTGCTTCCCTCATTCATAGGCTTGGAACTAAGATTGCTGATAACTACCATTAGTGAATCGTTAAACTAGCTAACTTGTTACTCATGGAAAGGTTCAACTAAAATTTTGGAGACGTTTTCACAGTTATTATAAGCAGGGCCGGCTCTTGCTAATAAAATAAGTGTGTGAGGGCTTTGTAGAGCAGTGAAACGAGAATCGCAGTTAGTCATGGTATGTTCATGCTAAACTTTTCAACCTTTGTTATGTCAGTTGACTCTTTAATTTCTTCAATGCTATATTTCATGTTAGTTCAAACATATTAAAATTAGGACTCTTGGTGCTTATTCAAGAGTCAGGCCACTGCTTTTTTCAAGATGAAAGCTCCTTAGTTTGAAGTTATATTTGCAAATTTGGTATGTCAATCGCGTGTATAGCTTAGCATTGAAGGGTTAACTCTCCTGTACCGCCATTTTTAGGTATTTAGTCAAATAGTCGAGATGCATCTAAGTTCCTGTCACAGCTCTATTTGAGGCCGTAGTGTAGGCATTGATAGAAAGATGAGGTGGTACAAATTGAAACAAAGTAGGCACACCTGACGGGCTAGCTTAACTCATATTTTTTTTTTTTTGTTAATTAGGCCAAAAGTCGGGTGACTTTTATGTCACAACAAAATAGAAAAATGACTTTTGTGTGATAAATTCAAAATTGAATCACTTTTATATGACTAAAAATAATTTAATGTGATAAAATTGAATGACTGTTGTCGTTAAAATCTATCTTTCATTTTAATAACCATTGAATCAAGGCTTGATTGGTAGAATTAAAAAAAGAATCTAGACTCAATTGTCAATTGCCGAGAAAATAATTCAATGTATGACCAAACCTTTTAAATAAAGAAATATCCATATCCAAATGGGACCTGTCTAGTATTTGGATCACTGTCCTTTGTTGACTAAGTTGATGCTTTGTTGTTGAAAAATGCATACTCCCTCCGTTTACATTTCATGTCTCTTAATAAATAATTTTCGATACCGGTATTTTTATCATAATATCTATATTAATTGATATTTAGTATGAAATGAAAGCGAAGTATAACTTATTTTTAGGGAAGCAGGAACTCCAGCAATTTACCAAAAAAAAAAAGGATGAGTTCACTAGAGATATCCATGGATACAATTATGGTAGATGAAGATTCATTTGTTTCTAATACAAATGCAATCATCCACGCTGCTTCTGATATCTCAGGCTGGAGTCACAGTTTGATCTCTGATCACAATATTCCTAATTCATCGTCTTCTACCAGTGTAGACGACCGCCAGCAGCAGATATCGACGGCTGGTGGTGGTGGTGATTCGATGATTGTATCATCAGGTGCATCTTCCAGCTGGTTTAATAATAATAAGCAAATTCATGATCACCAAGAGATTAGGATATTTAATGTTGATTTCAGGGCACTTTGCAATAACAGACTGAAATCTCGCGGTGGATCTGAATTTAGTAGCAGTTTATTGCTGGATACTGGTAGGACAGTGAAAGAAGAGACTAGCGTTAAACTTGTCAATACGTTGATGGCTTGTGCCGAGGCGATCCAAGAGAACAACCTAAGCCTAGCGGATGTACTTAGAGCCCGTTTGGAATGGCTTAAACAAAAGTAGCTTTGAATAACGTGTGGTCCATACTTTAGCTGATCTTCAAGCATCGATGTTGAATATTAGACCCAGTAATGTGGAAGCAGTGGCTTTGAACTCTGTTTTCCATTCCAGAAGCAATTGAGAAAGTGTTGGATTAAATAAAACAAATAGAGCCGAAGATTGTGGTCATGGCCGAACAAGAAGCGAATCACAATGGGAGTGTCTTTATGAACAGAACTAACGAAACATGGCATTACTATTCAACAATGTTCGATTTGCTGGAGAACTCAGAGTGGACTAAGCGCAACACTCTAGCCTTGGAGATTGCGGGGCAGTACCTAGGGCGGGAAATCTATAACTTGGTGGCTTGCAAAGTGACTAAGCGAGTTGTGAGACATGAGACGCTGAGTCAATGGTGAGTGAGATTTAACTCTGCAGGGTTCAACCTGGTTCCCCTGGGTTCAAATATGTACAGACACGCAAACTTGTTATTGGCCTTAATCACAAATGAAGAAGGATATAGAGTAGAAGTGAAAGATGGGCGTCTTATGTTGAGTTGGCATAGTCGCCCGCTCATCACCACATCTGCTTGGCGGTTGCTTTGCAGCTGTCCTGTATCATCCAATACTTATATGCTACTCTTCTTTTACTGTTTACAGGTACCGTCTTATATGTATCAGAAAGTCCTAATTGATAACCTTTGTAAGATGGTTCTTTTCTTCGACCTCACTGTTATTGAGAGGATCTCTGCAGTAGCCATTAAATTTGATAGCGCGAAGGGCACAATCTTTTGAAAACAGTCTCTTTAACTCCACGAGATAGGGGTAAGGTTTGCGTACACTCTACCCTCTGCAGACCTGCTTATAGGACTACATTAGATTTGTTGTTGTTGTTGAGGGTAGTGTTGGGAAAAAAGGACAAGCACAAAAATATATATGGTAAAAGTAATGGAAATAAAATGGGAAAATAATGACACCAAGAATTTTACATGGAAACCCTTCTAAATAAGGGAAAAAACCATAGGCCAAGAGGAGCAACTGATATCACTATAGTAAGGAATTTTACACTGTGTAGTCACGAATACAATACTCAAAGTGACTACTACACACTCAAAAGGAATAACACTCTTTTGATTTCCACCTTACTAAATATCACTCACACTCTATTTTTCTTCACAGACTATTTTCTTATATAGTCTATGGAAACCTCACAACTCTCTAAATATTTTACTCTCTCTGTGAATTGGTATGTTACAAATGAGCTCATAAGCTCCTTTTATAGAAGAAATTTGTAACAAATTTCAACACCCACTGAAATGTTTCTCAACATTTGCTGCCAACCATTGACAATTGCATGCACCAATTGTTGAAAAGCAATATTTGTCAATGGTGCAGTAAATGTTGAAAAACACAATAATTGAACAATGGGGCTGGACCCCACAGGTAGCACCTGGATGTTCCTCCCTAATGTCATATTCAGAACTTGTAATATAATTGTCTGTGTTGTAACACTATTTTCTGTATAAAAGTTGTCTTCTCTTATTCTCTATAAAAGTTTCCTCCTTAATGCACCCGATTGTACTTTTCTTTTGTTATTCTCTATAGGATCACTTGTCACATTTGGCTGAATCCCTTAACAACGCAAGGACAATGATCTATCCCTTGCGAAGGAGGGATACCTCCTCACATATAGCAATGGTATTAGAGAAGGAGCACAAGAGACTTCTTACACAAAAATCCATAATTGAGAAACGAAAAGAAGAGCATTAATCTGCTTCCCTCATTCATAGGCTTGGGACTAACGTTGTGGACAACTACTATAAGTGAAACGTTAAACTGGCTTCTTGTTACACATGAAAAGGTTCAACTAAAATTTAATAGACGTTTTCACAGTCATTACAAGGTCAATTGAGAACCGAAAAGAGAGCAAAAAACTGAAATTTTAGATACATTTAAAACATAAGTAAACTAACATAAAGAAACATACACTGATAGACTATAAATTGGGAACAGAACCAGATAAGCTTAAAGCTACTACCTTCTACAATAGTTTCACAACATATGAATGCAAATAACTTGCAGGATTTCCAATGACTCTCTTCTACTTATCAATAATCTTTTGAGATGCATTTATCAGATTGTTGCTGAAATCCCAAAGACTCCGAGCTAACACTTCGTCTCGTGCAAGCTTGCTTGGCTTATACTCGTTGCAATCAGAAAAGTACTTTCCAGTCACTCCCTTTAAACTTAGATGATGGGCGACGTAGCAAGTTGTAGCTGCCCCCTGGAAAATAAATCAGTTTAGTAATTAATCAGCATTTTCAGCTTTCAAATGTAATGAGAAACTGTCAACGTATGCTGCTCAGGTTCTTTAAAAAATGTACTCTCAGGTTTGTGTAGGATCCTCCAAAGGCTATAAATTTGGAGGGTCCGAGCAATATAGTTGTTACCTGAGAGACATTCTTCCACAGTAAACAAGTGAAAACCCTTAAGATTCCTGCCAATCAGAAGAAAAATATTCCATTAAAACTCGGAAATTTTTCTAGCTAATCTTTTGTATGAGGGTTATATGTTGCGTACTCATCAAAAAGGCTGAATGTCTCATGAGATTCGTCATTATCAGACCCGGATGAACTGAATTGACAGTGATATTTGCTCCCTCTTCCTGCATTTCACGACAGAATTGCATTTCTAACACCCTTCGAGTATCTTTTTTTATAAATGTGGTTCTTTAATTTGTCTCAAATGAAGTTAATGAAATAGACAGAACATTAGCTTAAATATTCATCCAGGGGCAGGACAGCTAGTAGTAACAAGTATGCAGACTTAGCCAATTACCTGCAAGCGGCGAG
>NC_064286.1:52682484-52683995 GCF_019186545.1 Solanum stenotomum
TGTATCATACACTGAAGTTACAGTATAGTGGAAACAGCACTGGAGCATAGAACTGCTGTTTCAGATACAGAGAGCAACTCTAAATGGCGATTGTTTCACGGTTGAGCAATCAAGTAACTGCAGATGTTAACAGTCCTGTTTTTTTCTCTTTCCTTCTGTGTTTTATTTATTCACAGACTCCTTTGAAGCTTGTATCTGCCATAAAAGGTGGCCGTGAGAAACAAGGCAGTCTACCAAGGAAGCTGACTGTAACATGGGCTCCAGATGTGTATGATCCTATTCCAACATCAGTGTCACATGTGCCAAACCCAAACAAGGGACAAAACCATAAGAGTGGCAAGAAGAAGAATGGGAAGAATAAGCAGAAAAACAATGGCAAATCCTCACGAGGGAACAAGGGTAGAGACAAGAAGCAAGCTCGTAAACATGGGGAGAGTTCTCAGTTAAGTAACCATCCTCTGGATGAT
This sequence comes from Solanum stenotomum, assembly GCF_019186545.1. Taxonomy (NCBI): domain Eukaryota; kingdom Viridiplantae; phylum Streptophyta; class Magnoliopsida; order Solanales; family Solanaceae; genus Solanum; species Solanum stenotomum. Next base: position 52,682,952 of record NC_064286.1, read on the forward strand.
AGCAACATCGCACCTTCGTCGAGCGAGGTGCAGTCTAGCGTTGTGGATTTTGATATTGACAGCCCAGATCCTTTTTGTGGGAGAAGTTTTCTTCAGAACTCTATCACAAAACTGCACTTCCCTGTTGCAAAGGCCAGCTGAACTCCCTTTTTTGATCTTAGTGACTCTTGATGATTTCACCAGAGTGTAGTGTAAATAAATAAATGTGTGAGGGCTTTGTTGAGCAGTGAAACGAGAATCATAGTTAGTCGTGGCTAAACTTTTCAACCTTTGTTATGTCAGTTGACTCTTGAATATCTTCTATGCTATATTTCATGTTAGTTGGAACAAGTTATAATTAGGACTCTTGATTCAAGAGACAGGCCACTGCTTTTTTCAAGATGAAAGCTCCTTATTTAAGTTAGATGTACAATTTTTTTTTTTTAAAAAAAGTCCAACATTTCTCGAATCAAGTCTCTATCTACGTCGTTAGACATGTCCTAGGAAATTCAGTCAAAATATCCTCGCAGTTTTAGTAGGTGTTTGCTAATAGAAAGTAGAATATAATATTTGAAAATAAATAATAAAAGTTGTGATTGGAAAAAATAGTTCACTTGAAAACCAGTCAAAATAACTTTTTCAAATTTGAAGTACGTCTTGAGTTGTTATTTTTAAAAAACAATGTGTCAAATGGAACCTGTCAATTGTTTGGATCACGATCCCTTTGTGGACTAGAGTTATTGTCTTGTTAAATAAATAAATGACAATTTTGTACATTTGGCATAATTTTAATTTAGAATCACAAGATTCAAAAGTTTTGTTTATTTTCTTAAACTCTGCGTCAAATCAAACTAGATCACTCTTTTTTAAATACAGGGAGTAAATAATTATGACCAATCAAAGGTGAGCGGAGAGAGTTTGAGTAGTTACGCGTATTATGAAATGAAAGCGAAATCTCTCCGAAATGACTAAAAAGATAAAATAAGTTGGACTATGTCACAACCCCTAAAAAAAAGAAAGAAATATGAGTTCACGAGAGGTATCCATGGATACAATTATGGAAGA
>NC_064286.1:52772902-52800858 GCF_019186545.1 Solanum stenotomum
GTAAGTGCAAGTGAAGACTCTCAGGTGTATATCTGGAAGAGAGAAGAACCTAAAAGTGCAACTAGTAAAACTAAAAGTGTAGTAAATGTTCAATCGTACGAGCACTTCCCATGTAAAGATGTTTCAGTTGCCATCACATGGCCTGGCAGTATAAAGAATCAGTCACCACTTGCAGATCAGATACATTCAAGAAGGGATTCGAAACGTTCCCCACCACCTCCACTTCCCATCAGTGGCTCTCCCACGAGGGAAGACAACTCAGCTGGTGCAAATAGCAAGAGGAATTTACCACCTCTGCCGGCCAAGAAAAACAGTGCAGCGGAAAAAATCCAAACTTGTCAAGATGAGGACTCGGCTCAAGAATCTCCAACAGATCCTGGAATTGGTGCTAGTGAATCGTTTTCATCAAGTTCTCCATCGATCAGAGATGGCGACTCACCTTCTGTGTCTTCTTCCAGCAGGTTTGATGGTAGCAACAACCAAGGAAATAACATTATCCAATCCACAGCATGGGGCATGGTAATTGTGACAGCAAGCTCGGGAGGGGAAATCAGAGTCTATCAAAACTTCGGGATGCCATTGAAAGCTAGTCGTCCGAACAATCTCTTTTGACACTTAACTAAACAACTTTGTGAATTGAGAAACAAATGCTGCCTACATTAATCCCATTTCTAGGCATGCAATTTATTCTTTATAGTTGTTAAGAAGTAGAGTCAAGGTCAAGCTGAGTATGCCTTCCGTTTCCAATGTCTATGATGTCAAACAGGCGATTTTGGTACCATTGTAGATTAGACACCAATTAGTCACAGTTTTGTTCAATGTTACAAGAAATTAAGCATTTTTGGCTTGTGAACTTGCTTTGTGTAAAGCTCTGTTGTCTTTTGTAAGTGTCAGCAGATCCGCTGCTGTATATAATCAGTAGTTCGATACATGAGATTTTAACACATTTACTTACAAATTTTTAGAACATGATAATTTGAGCTTTTCGAAGAAGGAGGATCACTTGGTTACCTCCAGTATTGTGGTGGCTAAGACTCAGATAGATTACCTACTCTTTAAGGAACGAGGATAGAGGCCTTTGTAAGGACTGCAAGGTTATCCCGAGTGAAATCCTACTACCCAACTGTCCAACATAAGCTTATGGTGATGAACTTGAAGATCAAGAGGAAGAGGAAGAAGAAGACTTGGTTTGACCAGTTGAGGATCAAACGGGGTGGCTTAAACCCCGCTCAAACGCGGAGATAGGGGAGAAGTTGAGGCAATGGGGGCCAGGGGGAGTAGTGGGGATGCAAATAACATGGCATTAGGGAAGCACGTTGTTTGTCGTAGTATTAGCCTTACATATGTAGTGTCCTTTTCATATTTGTTACCATTCTGTATCGATTGTGTTTTTGTTACTGCATTATTAAGATGTTGTTACTAAATGTTTTGTACTGCTTTCCATATTAGTTGTCATGTTTTATTCACTATCCTATTGTCTTTTTCATAACCATTTTGATTTGCTACAGTTGAGCCAAAGGTCTATCAAAAAACACTCTCTATCTCCACAAAAAAAGGTTAAGGTAAGGAGAAAAGCTCTTCTCAGAAGTTCTTGTAAAAAGAAAACTTGATTATGATTCTCACCTGGACTTAAGGTGTTAGTTAGGACAATTGTGATTTTTGCTTTCAGTATTCCTTTTTTATGATAAACAGGATTTTTAATATTTAGTTTTTGTAACATTGCGACAATGTCGTTCCCATTCAGCGAAAACTATGATCGTATTAGAAATGTTGGATCACTATTGAAGCAAAACCCAACCTATACACTGACCAATTTATAGAGAGATAACTTCAACTAGAAACAAATGCTAGTTCAAAAAAATGCTTATCATTGAAGGCATGTGTTTTACCTTGGCCAGAACCTAGTACTGAAAACAATAAAATGTGTCGTCGCCGCGATCCGAACATTTCACCGGATCATTCAATCGGTAGGAGCGACGGGCGGTGTGTACAAAGGGCAGGGACGTAGTCAACACGACGTCGAGTTCATTTCTCATGCCTAATGATATGTTAAGGGCCCAATAACGATGTCGCTATAAGAGGTTTTTCGGGATGTCGGGTGCGATTCTAAAGCCAAGTAAGATATTCAAATTTGTTAACACACACATTGCAACTTTCATGGCAATGAAAGTTACCCGGAATACAACAGAAATTTCAGTAACTGCTATGATTTAAGCTACGTAGTAAAATTACCTGTTTCAACAATCAACAATGGACTTAGCTAGCAGTCACCCATAGATTTTACCTTCAACTATCGAAATTTGATCTGTTTTTGAAGAAATTTCATTTCTACTCACAAAATTTCAAACTTTTTTCAAGTAAAAGACATATCACAGCTTCAAAAACTCAAATTTTCAAGTTTCAACTTTGAAATCTATGGTCAAACCGAAGCTTATTGTTAAGCATAATCCCAAAATTACGAGTAGTTTAATATCAACAAAACAATTCGAAGCAAAGCCCCAAATTTAACTAAAAATTTACAAAATACATAAAGAAGTTACTAATTCATAAGAAACACAAAATATTAAGCATTGGAAAGTGAAGAAAATTACCCAAGTTGTCGCCGGCGTGCTTTACTTCAATCTGCCTATGTTCCCTAATTCAAATGAGCTCATTTTTCAGTGAAGAGGAGATTGGAATTTATTTATTTTTGGAAATAAAGTCAAAATAAAATTGATAATTTTAAAATATTAAAAAATGTATGCAAAAATCTCAATTGCAGAAATATTTCTTTTCTCTCAAAAGACATCAACGGAAAAATGTAAGTTTTAATGATTTTTCAAATTTTATTTAGAGATAAACTTAACTTAGAATGGTCAAACTTTATTTTGTAACCAAAAATATGTAAAACATTAAAAAATTGTCTATTAATTTAAATAACTTCTTTATTATATTTTATTAAAATGAAAAGTTCAATCTATTTATCATATTTTTATAGAATAAACTTCTTGGTTCATTTTTACTTAATAGAAACTATTACTTGTTGTATATGGACTTGAATTTATTAAGATATTTTATCATATTTCACGTACATTTTATAGATGTTTGATATATTATATTTTTTTTATTTTCTTATTTGGTGTTCGACAATTATATTGGAGCCATTGAAGTCCAAGAAAATCTTGATTCGAGCGGAAAGTCCATTTCTAACAAAAACGACTCATGTATTAATTTTGCAGAACAAAAAATGAAGCCAGTGCTTATTTATGTGAAAGCTTTGGAATATTTACTTTTACAATTTTTAATTTTGGATGGTTATATGGTACTCCTATTTATTTTAAATTTTTGGTCTTTCAGTCGAAACTTAAAAGGTCGTAATAATGATTATATTAATTTGTTATTGAAGAGGTTCAAACTCAAATTTTAAAATTTGATGTATTGTAAATGTGAATCATTTTACGTAAATAATGTATATAGTGAAAGATTCAAATTATTGAAAGGAGCTCATATATAAAATTGGAATTATGTAGAAGAAATTTAAGTTAGTCAGAATTGAATAAAATATGTATAAAAAGTATTGAATAAACAAAGTATATATATATATATCTTGGATATATAATTATATATATACACACAAATTTCTAATACATAGTTATGCATCATATATACATGATTATACAATATTGATACATTACCTAACTATTAATATAATATCGATATATGCATTGCATGTACACACAACTATTTTGTTGAATTTTTTTTTTACATTTATCTTAATCTCTCTTAATTTATTTCGCACATGAGAATTATTGTCTCCGTTCATGTATATTTATCCATTTTGAATTTTGAAAGCTCTTAAAAAAGGATACTACTTAAAATGAGCAATTCGCCACAATACACATATTAATGGATGTATGATTTTAGATTTTGAGAATACGTAATTAATGTTAAGGTTAAAATAGAAAAAAATCGCACATCAAATTAAAAAATGTGTGGCTTTTCTTTTTCTGTATGCATGTTTAGGGAATATTTCGTACATCAAATTAGAAAATTTCCATCAAAATGATTGATTCAAATGTTAAAACTACTTATACTTTTTTTCTGATTAATTTTACTTGTCATATTTTTTATTTTTATGAACTTACAAACTTAGTTTGGAGTTATATTGGGATTTGTTACATCTTATATTAGGACTTCCTTAATTGGGAGTACTATGTTAGATTATTGTCATCGTGTTTATTATGTGTACATTGTTAATTCCCCCGAAATTAATATATATTCTATTCACATATATAACTTATGTGAGTATTATTTACAAAAATAAAGACGTAAAATTGCAACTAATGATGTATTGTTGTCAAACTTCAGAACAAAAGAACAATATAAATTAAAGAGGAAGACAAGAAGAATATAAGACAAGAGAAACAATGTAAGATAATTTTCTTTCTTATAAGTGTATTCAACATTGTTCTCAACACCACTATTTATAGGATTATATTGAGGAATACCAAAGGGTGTCATAAACATTACATTAAACTTTGTGAATTACTACCCATTAAGGAGAAAATAAACCTAGGACCGTTATGGTCATCCATTTGACCATATTATCAATAACATTACTACCAATAAATGATGAAATTAACCGAGGAGCTATGGTCATCCATTTGACCACATTATCAACAACATTACTACTTATAAAGGAGGGAATTAATCAAGGAGCTATGGTCATCCATTTAACCACCAAAATGATTTACAACATGTATATCTTATTTCATTCTTTGTAGAGTACTAGAGATCATGTTTTCGATGGACTTTCGATTGAGAGAAAAATATATATACTAAGTATTTTCACTACCCCAATATATGTATCATTCTTAGTATTACTTTTTAATATTCTATTCCAAAATAACTTGAGCAAAGTTTTTTAGATGAAAATATCGCATACTTTAATTTGTTATTAAAGTTCGGAAATTGAATCTCATGCTATTTATACTTCTCCCATGAGAAACAAATCAAACTCATGATATAAAAAAAACGTATTGAAAATATAGTTAAGCAAATAAAAGTCTTTTCGATACTCCTGCTAAAAGGAGAGACTCACACTATACCAAAAAGGTTTTAGTGGTAATTATTATTTATGAATATCCCTAAAACCTATAATGATATTGATTCTAATAACAATTAACTAATATCAATAAAGATTTAAACACTCTTTATTAATATTTATATTTACTGCCGTTAAAGGTTATATTTGTTAGTGTCAAAATCTTTTAATAATTTGTTGATCACATGCATAAATTAGGTTTCAAGCATTTGCACAAACATGGGTGCATGACGTTGGTCTCTTGCCCCAATAAGAAGACCTGTTAATTAATTATATCAAATATATATATATAAAAGCAAATTAAAGAATAAATTAGTTAAATGTGCACCATGGATTCTCTTTAATAATTTTTGTGTTAAGGTAAATATTCGAGGGAAAAATATGCAGAATAGAATATATTTAATCTATATTAGGTACTATAGTTGTAGTTTAAGAAAGTTGTAATTTGTAGCTATAATTTTCTTAATTATTGATATTCGTTTGATTTGTATAATTCGCCTAATTTATATAATTCGGTACCTGATAGTATAAATCTAGAATTTTGTATATGTTTACCCTAGCTATTTGATACGATTTATGAAAAATTCATAATAAATTACTCTGTTAGTATATTGGCAAGCGAAATATACAAATGAAGTTCTGAAAAATTCCTAAATATATAAATACAGAATTTATATATACTTAGCATATTTGTAAGCAAAATATACAAACGAACAGAAATACACAAACCACACCCTCCATAGCAAACTAAATTATAGTTATAAAACACAATTATCAAAATTATAACTATAAAGCTTTATTATATCTATTAGATTTGGTATTTCTAAATTTTTCTCATAAAACAATTGATCAAGTTTGACTATATATATGGTGTGTGGACCAGACTGAAAACATGATATATTTTCTTTGTCAGAAGCATGAAGAATACATACAAAAAGCAACAATATAATGCAGTGCCCATATGGCAAGTTAGTCAGGCAGATTCATCAAAATCAAGAAAGAAGGATCTCTAAGCCAGAAGAAGAAGAAGAAGAAGAATTTAAAGACTGTTCTACTCTTCTCGAATTTCGTGCCAACAAATCAGAAACAACATGCACGTTTCAGTCTTGTTTTATTTGACTGCTTACCTCATCCTTATTTATAATTTGGAAAAATCTTTTTGGCTAGAAAATTTGATCAGAATTTGGTCACAATGATAAAATAATATATTTCACGTTATGTTATTTTATCTTTTTGAACATTTTTATCATTTTAACTTTAATACTTTTAATTAAAAAATGAAAAAAAATCATTTATTTTAAAATAAAAAAGATATTATAGACTTTTTAAATTTCTGACCATTTAGCATATAAAAAAAGTTGAGACTTAAGACTAGTGATTGCGACCTGTTGAGGCATTTTTTCGACAGTCTTCATATTCAATGTTTATAATTTCTAATCGATATATATATAGAGAGAGATTATACATTAGTTATGTGATTTTATCAATTATATAGTTACATTTTTCTCTAATAATCATCTTTTATAATAATATTTTATTATAATGATCAAATTCTTATGAAAATTAATTTGTCATACTAGAGTGTGTTATATCATAAAGTTTTTTTATTTTATTTTTCGTTTGATGTTGAATCGCATATTCAAAAATGACGCTCTTCAACAAAGATATATTTACACCAAAAATTTAAATTTGTAATTAAAGATGAAGCAGTACTAATTATATCATAAAAGTTTTGGAGTGAGTGTGTTACAGGAGAAACTATCAAATCGTTAGCGTGATTGTTGGGGCAATTGGGCACGGAATCCCAGAATTATTTTGGTTGAGGTGTTAAAGTACAGTAAACACAGAAACCTCGCAGTTTGGGAATGTAACAGGGTGGGCATATTTTGGTGTCTTTTAAGAATGTTGTTCCCTTATTCTTGTATGTGTGGGTGGTACTGTGTGCATAACTCGCTCCCTTCGCTTCTCATAATTTTTTTATTGATTTCTTGTTGGTGTTCGATATTTATATGAAAGTTCGATTAGTAGAAAGATTTACATTGAGTATAAAACGTTTTTTAACAAAGATGACTTTGTATTTAAAGGGACTCAAATCTAAAACATTTTGATTAAAGATGAAGGAATATTTACTATTTCCTCACAACCCTTATTGGTCATTTCTCATGATTAGTAGTAGTAGTATAAAATGAGAAAGTAGCACTACAATAAAAGAGAGATTCAGTGACAATTAATTTTCCTTTGACCGACAATATATATTTGTTATAGCAAAAAACTTTAGCGACAATTGAGTTAGTTACATGTTATCTAGAGTTGTTAAAGTCTTTGGCGATATTTTTATTCTGATCAAATTTTCTAGCCAAAAGAATTTTTTCTATACACAATACAAGTAAAATTGGAGGGAGGAAGTAGTACCAATTATATGATCAAATTTATCATTATAGAATCATGATTAGTACAAAATTGTTTAAGAAATCATTGTTGAAATTATTGCAATTAGTAGAATCAAGCATTGGGAACATGACTCTAGTTTCTTGGGAAAATGAATATTATATACCCTCTAGATCTAAGCTAGATTTACTAAGAATAATTCCTAGAATTGGACAAAACTACTCAAATTGGAATTTTTCAAGTACTAGGCTAGTCTGCTAATGCCGTACTCCCTCCGTGTCACTTGTGTGGAAAAGGATAAGGATCTAAGCTCTCGTACGAGAAATAAGGGATAATTAATTTGAAATTATTTTTAAGTATAAATTTATTTCATATTTGGTTGGAACAAAAATTGTGGGTGTTCACGGGTCGGTTTAGATCAGTTATTGGTTAAAATCAAAATCAAAATCAAATTAACTTAATCGGTTTTAAAATTATCAAAACCAAACCAAACCAAATATAGTATACATTTATCAATTTGGTGGTTATCAATTTCGGTTTGGTTTGGTTCGGTTCGGTTATTCAGTAATTAACCATACACAAAAATAAAAGAAACAAATGTGAAAAAGTGAGAACAATTCATTCAAAACAAAAAATAGTTAGAATGACTTAAATTACCAAACTTTCGATCATTGAATTAACTATCAATAAAGCTTTAAAATTCACTATATTGACCTAGAAGGAAGATACTAACATTTTCAGTCTCACAAAGAATTGTCATAGACACTCATATACATGAAATCAATAAGAAAAATGTTTTCACCTTGCGCATTCTTGCTTTCAATAAGTAAAGTTTAAAGAAATTTTAATGGAAACATATATTAGATCTTTAAAATTGTTTATAAAACAATATATTAAGTATGTATATAATTCATCAGTTCGGTTATTTCTTCAATTTTTTCGAATAAAATCATAACCAAACCAAATATTACCGGTTTTTAAAAATCTAAAATCAAACCAAACCAAACCCAAATAAAATTGGTTTTAATTTATCGGTTTGGTTTGGTTTTTCGGTTTGGATCGATTTTTATCTAAACCGTGAACACCCCTACGACTGTGACAATTAATTTCTGAATAACTTATTCCCAACCAAACAAGCCACGAATAAGTGAATTTGGTAAAAAAATTGCGTAGATTCTCAATGTTTTTTTAAATAAAAATTTACATATTAAAAAATTATATAATAAGAAGTATTATGTTTATATTATAATTATTGTTAGATAACCTAAAATAGTATAGTGAATAACTATTGTTAAGACGGACTACGGAGGAAGTATAATAGTTAGTAATAATTAGAAATATTTCAAAAAGAACATCTTTCCTCCCTAATTAATAATTATTACTAATACCATTGCTAAATTAATTGAAATAGAAGGAGTATAAAAGAATACGAGTTATTAATAATAACAAAGATATTTACCACCATAAAAGATTGTGATTGGGCGTTAGTTGCCCCTTCTTCCTTAATTGACAAGAGGTATCAAATCTGAAATTCTGAATATAAGTTGTCTTTGGTATTTGATAGGGAGTAATATTTTACACTTCTAAAGTGAATTTTTCAAAAATTAATCAGATCATAAAGTAGTGATATTAGACATCAAATAAAAAATTATTTCAAGGTTCATGAAAACGATCTTAAATCTACCTTAGATATGTAAGAATATTCACGGACAAAATAAACAACGGTATATAGAAAAATATAATCAAAAGCAGGATTAAAAGAAAAGTAATGATAACAAAATAACAAAACATATAAACAAAAGTTGTATATGCACTAGGCGATCATAAACTTGCAATAGACAATCAACATCACTCAAATGAGCAATATTATACATAATTAATCGTGGAAATGTTTGCTGGATAAACTCATTTCAATACATGCATTAAGGGGAATATATATCTTTTGTATCATTTCATGGATCAGTTTATGACTATTTGATTTAATCAAGTTAGTGGAATGTTGGAGCATTAGCATTCAATAACTAAAGTATTTAACACTAAGAATATCTCATTCAGAATTAAAACATAAGAAATTTTAGAGTAGTAGAATCAATGAACGAAAAAATTAGTTAGACAATATTATATATCAATACGATTTATCTTAGATTACGGTAAGATATCTACTCAGAAATTAAAATTTAGATTTCATGTCTAACATAAAGCTACTACAAATAACTACAAAAAAAGTACATCCATTCTCCAAAACATATTCAGCATAAATTTAAACAAAGCAAACTACAAATAAATGGAAAGATAAACCCCCAAAAAGATAAGCGCAAAAAAAACCTAGAGATTCTAGGGTTTAGAGACAATTTTTCTTCCTAACATATGAATTCCTTCTACAGTACATACTTCCAAATGACTAACATCGACATAGGAAAAGAAGGTGAAATACAAGACTAAAAGCAAGATAGCATCGATCCGCGACTATTTTGGCTCTTTTTCTAAACATTTCATCTACTAGTAATTATAGTACATTATTACTAGTGGAAGAAGAGCTAAAACTCGCGGAAAGCTCATTCCAATTAGCATTACCACCATTACTCAGCCAGTTTTCGTTTCCTAAAAACTGACGTGGCATACTTGCAACATGATCTTGGTGGTCTTCCATTTTCATCAATGCCAGCTGAGTCAACATAGGGTTCGAAACTTTCGGCCTTATTTGACTTATGACACCACCTCCACCCGCGTCATTACATGTGTAATGAGCCTGGTGGAAAGGGTAAAGCCCAGAGGCAGAGGCAGAGCCAGAACCAGAAGCAGGAGATGAATCCAATCCCCCGTATAAATTATAAGGGAATTGGTTCACTAGTTGTTGATGTAGCCTCCATTGCTCTAAGTTGCTACCCATTCCAAGCTGAAAATTCATGTTTTCATTTGTTCCCATGACGATTGGAGCTGGTGATGACGAAGAAATTGATGTGTAATTCATTTCGTTTGGGGTGAAGTGTTGATCAGTCAATTGTCCTAATGGAGACATGAAACGTAGAGGGTGAATTGGAGGGTTCATAAGACCTAATAAACTAGCTGCTGATGATGGACTAGAAAAAGTACTATTGTTATTGCTTGTGGAACCAGAATTAGTAGCTTGAGATTTGGAAGTATTATTATTATTGCTGGATTTAGCACTAGTAATAGTAGTAGTACTACTGCTACTAGTGCTACTTCTTTTGTTCCTACGACAGCCTCCACCCACGGGGACGCTCCTCAGAGCGCCCCCTCTCGTCCAATACCTTCTACAGGTCTTGCAGAAGTGACGAGGTTGGGAGAGGCTGTAGTTGTTGAAGTAGCAAAACTTTGTGTTTGTTGACTCACAACGAGGGCATTTTTGAGTTGCCTCTGACATTGGTATGTTTGCTAACCGGGCTCGATCTGCCATCGAGCCTGGTCTGATTGAACCTCCACCACCACCCACATGATGAGGCTGAGGTGGAGGTGGCGGTGGGGGTGGTGGAGGAGTAGTACTCGCTAGTGGCAGGGGTGGTGTTGGTTGTGATTGTCCTGATAGAAGTTGAGGATTTGGGATGCTATATCCAACTTGCTGAAAAATGAATTAAAAAAATTGTTTAGTATATGCTAAAAATAATTTAAAGAAGTTAAAATTCAAATAAAAGTTGAATAAGAATATTTATCTTTTTATGAATTCTTTACTTTTTTTGTTCAAGAAGCTAGCTATTGACATTAGAATTTAGAATCATCATATTATTGTTAGAAAAAAAAAAACATACCTGTTGCCAGTTGGATGGATCAAGATAAGCAGAAATAGAGGAAAAAACCATAGTTTAATTTCTTGAATAATGTAAAATTCACTTTTGTAAAAGTTTGGAATGGGATATTGTTAGTGGAGAATATCACATCAAAATGGAGGAAGAAAGAAAGAAAGGGAAGAAAGCAAGAGAGAATAAAGCTAAAGAGAATTGAGAATATATATAAGGAGTAAGGAGGTTGAATAAAGTGGATAAAGGACTTTATAATATACTATTGCATTTATTATGTACATTTATACAATTAGGTACTTGGTTTATTTCTCACTTATCTATTTTTGTTTTGTTTATTTTGCTTTTTAAGAATTCAAGAGGATCTTTGCTTACTTAGTCTTTAAGCTTCTTAATTATTTAACTTCTTGAATTAACACTCATCTTACCTTGCTAATTATTAAGAGTCGTTTGGTTCATATTTACGAAAAAAATTATAGTCATAGAGAAAAATATTTATGCACTGATTAATAACGCAGGAATTGTTATGCAACGAATGATAGTGTGACGATGATCGTACAATGATTGGATACTCTCCTTGTTTTAATTTGTTTTATCTAATTTTGTCTTGATACAGAATTCAAGAAAGTAAAAAAAAAAATCGAATTTTATTGTATTAAACTAAAAATGTGTCTTTAGATAATTTTTCTAAATCTAATTACCTACTACATTCATAATACAATCCAATAGAAATAATATTTTGCATGTAATTTTACATGGCTCATATATTATGCTGGTATTATGTGCATCTTAAAATTAAAGTTAAGTTTACTACTTTTCTGAATATTCTATTTAGCGAGGAAACCAATACAATAAAATAATACATAGGATATAATATGTTACTCCCAAGATAAATGATTAAAACTATAAGTGATGAATTAATTAATTTGAGAAAAAAGGCATGGCTTGGGGGCTTTAGACAAATATTCCCAAATTTGTGAGGGGCCAAACCAAATGTAACTTTTTCTCCCCCCCCCCCCCCCCCCCCCCCTCCCTACCCATCAAAACCTTCCCCTACCCACTAAAAAGAGGGGGGCGGGGGTGGATATAATAGTTTGTGAAAATGAAAAGTTAATGTGACATATATTATAAAATTAGTGGTACAGAAATTAAAGAGAAGGATAATCCTTCATGGGGAGTTGGGACCTCACATTCTAAAGTGAACAGAATCAGACATTCTGTCTAAATAGTTAGTTTTACAAAAATTTATGAGGCTAAAGTTATGTGTGTGAATATGATCTTATTCAGGGCGAATTTAAAACATGATTCGTTGTCTCTATTTGTATAGATTATTATGGGTGATATGGGGTTGGGTGAGGCGGGATGTGGGATAAGAGTATATTTTATTGAGGAACAATATAGTGGTTGAACTTTTTTTAAGGTAATATCATTTAACATGTCTGAACAAATTAAACATCACAATTTAAAGTGTACGTTTAGAAATAATACTTCAATATTATCAGCGTATCGCGCAAACACGTTTACTAGTTTATTGAGTGGTCCTGTCTGAAGTCAATCAAATCATGAAATAGTATTCTTTTGTTGTAGTATGCTTCGTCCCAATTCATCTTCTGTTGGTTCAAGAACTATTATGATCCTTATAATCATAATCTTGATTTTGAATAGGTCTTTTGCCTCTATTTAAGCCAGAGACATGGTATTGGTAGGAGAGTATAGAAGTATTCTATGATCCTTATAATCATAATGTTGATCATGAAATAGTATTCTTCTATTGTAGTATGCTTCGTCCCAATTCATCTTCTGTTGGTTCAAGAACTATTATGATCCTTATAATCATAATGTTGATCTTGGATAGGTCTTTTGCCTCTATTTAGGCCAGAGACATGTTATTGGTAGGAGAGTATAGAAGTATTCGGCTAGAAGCTTTTGCTGGATAGACTGAACGAACTATCATTCCCCCCTTATCACTTCAATAAATATATATTGAGATAGATAGATACATAAAGCGTAAATTTGTAGTCGAGCTCAGTCTATTACTCCCTTGCAATTTGACGAAATTGTACGTTTTGCCTTAAAATGAACTAATCTATAATTTTTGTCCTAAAAATGATTGTTTTTTCATTTATTTTTTCCTTAGCAATCAATTTACACCTTAGGGGTGTACAAAATCAAACTGAATCAAATCATAAATCGAGAAAAAAAATCCTACTAGTGGTTGGTTTGACTTGGTTTGGTATTGAAAAACAAAACCCGACTATATTTGGGTTGATTTGGTTTTAACTAAAAAAAATCAACCCGAGATTATATATATAATTTTAAAATTTTATAATATACATAAAAATATTTACTTTGATATAATTTTTAAATTTTTCTTATACTTTTTCATAGTTTTAATCTTTTAATATATTATTTCAAGTTTGAATCTTAGAATTCTGAATGGTTCAATAAATATTATAGTCCACAGATGTTGGTAATTATAATAAAACTTAAATCAAAATCAAATTAATAATAATGCAAAAAGAAAAATCAATTCAACATTAAGAATGACAATAATATTAAATATTTGTTCTTTGGTTTTACATTGGTTTAGACAATTCAAATACATAATCTAATTTTAATTTCCTTTAATATTTAGTCATGTAACTAATACTTATTAAACTTATTTTAGCATGATTTAGTACTTTTAAATTATGACCATTTTCATTATGACTTGTTAATTTGCAATATTTGCTTTACGCGATTTCATTATTATTATTTTTTTGTTGGATATTTTAGTGTCATTACTCATCATATTTTGTGTTATTTTCTTCAAAAACACCTTAGATAATTGTATTTTGGTAGGACTAAAGAAATATTTGAAGTACAAGTAAATTATATGTTTGTATGAATACTTTACCAGGAAAACCCGAAAAAACCCGAAAATCCAAAAAAAAAACCAAGGTTGAAAAACCCGAGTTTTATTAGTTTGGTTTGGTTTATAGATTTAAAAATCGGACACAAATTGTTTGATTTGATATTTGAAAAACCTGAACCAACCCAGTTATGTACACCCCTAACCTAATGGGATATAAGTTCTTTAGAAATAAAATTCATATTTGAACATAACGTATGAAATAAAAAAATATAAAAATATAAATTACCTTGTGACTTCTTCTTTTTTAGTTACGAAGAACATAAATTAAAGATGAACAAAAAAAGGGATAAATTACAGAAATCACATGTTTTTAAGGCAAAATTACAATCTATCCCTTAAAAGTTTATAATTATAGAAATCCCTCAAACGGATACAATAATATAAACGTTGATACATTAATCTGATGCGCGAGATACATTAATCGTTAGGTAAGATACATTACATTTTATACATGATACATTAATCTGATGTATATTTTATACATGATACACTAATCTAATGCGCGAGATACACTAACTGATGCTCTGATACATTAATTTGATGCGCGAGATACATTAATTTGATGCGTGAAAATGAGGGACTTTGGAGATTTGTAAAACTTATAGGAGATAATGATAATAATTAAGTAAACTACAAGGTGAGATTTCTGTGATTAATCCAAAAAAATAAGGACAAAAGTGAAAATGACCCTTGCAAGTTTTAGATGGACTATCATTCCAATCCACGGGGTGGCCAAAAATGGGCATCAGAACAAGATGGGCCTACAGGCTCTGACAGAATAGGCCCATTGGACATTTAGGGCCCAATAGGAAAAATGCCCTTTCAGAAGGAAAATTTACCCAACTGAGTTTAGTTTTTTTTTTTTTTTTTGGTTTCCCACTCGGTATTCGGGCTCTCAACAGGATTTTTCCTATACCCAAGGTAAGGTTGGGCACCGGACCAGACCGGAACCATCGGACCTGAACGAATTGGTACCAGACCAGAACGGGTCGGGTTGACCGGTACCGGGATGAACCGGATCGAAATTACCGGGATGGATAGTAGGTTTCGTCCCGTCCCACTATATACTGGGATGGAACCGGACCAGTACCGGAATGGAACGGGATGGGATAAACGGGACGACACATATAGCTATTTCAAAAAATAATAATATTTTTTTTAGTTATTTTAATTTTTTGAATTACGAAAATATGAATGTTTATATATTTTTCTACGTTTAAATTAGTTGTTTTGAAATTTATAATGTAATTTTACTTAAGTTTATTTTAAAGATATTTTTTAAAATTTTTACTTTTTAAATTTGCAAGTTTAAGTTTAATAAAGTTTTTTTGTTTTAAAGTTTTTTGAACTTAAGTTTTCAAGATTTGAAATTTTGAATCTTTTGAAGTTTATAAGTTATTACTTATTAATATGTTATAAGTTATACTTATAACTTGTAATTTAAATAACTTAAGTTTGTAATTTTAAAAAATTAAATAAAAATAAGGATAAAACAATGACACAAATTAAAAAAATATCAATCCAATCCATATTTTTTTAAAAAATATGCCTATATATAAATTATAAAATATAAATTAATTAATGAAATATAATTAACCGGATTACCGGACCAGAACGGAATTGAAATATATCGAGATCAACCGGACCGAAATTACCAGGATGAAAATGTGATTTCGTTCCGTCCCGAGTACCAGTTCACGGTGTCCCATTCCATTCCGTAGACTACCGAACCAGACTGGATCGAAATGGTATTGGTCCGGTACCGGTACAACCCAGTCCGGTGCCCAGCCTTAATCTATGGCTCGAACCCGAGACCTCTGGTTAAGGGTGAAGCAGTCTCATCACTGTACCATGACTGAGTTTAGTTGGAGAAATAAATCAATTGAGAAAAAAAATATCGAACTATGACTAAAAAAGAATTGGAGGAATACTTTTCCTCAAAGGGCCATCCATGTCAATTTACTTAAGTAATTTAATGAGATAGGTGTTAAAAGTTTATATACAAATACATGTTAAACATCTATTTGTCAGAAAAATTATAACATTATTGAAACTTAATAATAGAAACAAAACAATAGTAACAATTTTGGTAATACATGTTGCAGTCTTAAAAGTCATTTTAGTCTGATAAGGATGCAAATTGTTGTGACCAAGTCATCCTCCAAAGCTTCACAACACTTTTAAAAATACATATACTTGTGATTGGAAGTTTGAAAATTTTGCGAAAACAAGCGGGCTAAAAAAACAAAACAGAGAATTAACAAAGAGTTATAACAATCAAAGATATGTTAGAGTACTTTTTTTTTTTCAAAACTCGATCTGAATTAGACCTCAATGCATATCTTGCACGCATGCAATAGAGACAAATCAACCAATTTTACCTTCAAATTCATTTTCTTATAAGTACAAGACCATACTCATTTTTACTAACTCTTTACAAGTCTAATAAAAGAACAATTTAATGTAAAGACAGAAAATGAGATCTTCCTAATCATAAAGTAAATGAAGAAAAAAACCCAACAAAAAGTCTTTGACTTTACATTTAAACCATAATATACCAAGAGTATTAGCATGCTATAAAACCTTGGAATTCGGATACTAAAATTGGTTAAGATAATATATGATCATCCACAAAAGAGCATTAATTTATATGGGAAAATTAGTAGTAGATGTTAAAAAGTCTTGAGAGGTTGAAAACTAAGATCACCACACGTGCTTGGTTGGATCAACTAAACTCCTAATATGAACAAATAAATATACGAAGAAGTCAAAGAGGTTCAACGTCTATAACAACATTTACAATATATATTAATCGTGTATATATAGTATAATTTTACAAAAGATGTTCATCTGAATCCTTTTCAAATAGGGCAATACCCCTAGCTCCGTTGACCTTTATCTTCACCTTATAGGCTTAACCTTATTGTTTCTCTTTTCAAATTATCTGTCATGATTTCTAAAAATAATTATTCAAATTATTTATCATTTTAAAAGTTCAAGATAAAATAATTACTTTCCCCCTTTTTATTGTTAGTGATTCTTGAAGATTACAAACACCTCAATAGAATATATATATATATATTATTTTATTTTATTTTATTTTTTTGGATGAACATAAATTATATCATAAGACATAACTGAGAATAAACTAGTCAAAACATTCTCCTATTAATAATTACTTAAGAGACGTGTAAAAGAGAAACATGACAAATAATTTGAGACGGAGAATACACAATTATATTCAAATTCCTATGAGGTTAGAAAATGAAAAGAAAATATCATCTTCATACACTTTTATTTGTCACTTTTAACATATCAAGAAAAGATTAAAAAAAATCTTATTATACCATCAACATTAATTGTTTATTCTCCAAATCACTTTCCAAGATCTAAGACTATACATCTATTAATATGAGTATTGTGGTAAAATACTCATATTAGTCATTATTTCTAATGAAATATGCAAAGTCAAAAATGAATAAAGCGAGTATCATTTGAAAAAACTTCATAAACAAGACAATTTTGAAGTTGAGATTTACGATAAACAATAGTTTATCATTTTTCATAATGGATCGGAAAATCTTAATAGTTCAATTGATTGGCTACCGAATTTTCACTCTATTGGCAAGCATTCAATTTCCTACCTTATAATTTCCTCCGCTATTTCTCATTAATTATAAAGACCATTAAAAAATTAATTATATTTTAAGTTCCTTAAATGCTGAGGAGGAAAATGGAAAATTTCTACATTAGTTGTACTAAGATTTCTACATTAGTTGTGCTAGCATTTTAGTTTTTAGAATTTACTAGTTAACCAAATCACGTATATTTTTCTATATTAATTGATATAAAAAAATTAAGAAATTGCAATACTAAAATATATATATATGAAAAAATCAAACAGAAAATAACAATAAAAGAAAAAAATAATAAAATTAAATTAATTTCAAGAAACATAAAAAGAGAGTTATATTTTTTTCTTGGAACAATACAAAGACATATTTCTTTATGCACCAATTTATATACGTTGCTAAATCATTTTTGGATGTTTTAAATTATTTATGTTATTTCACTAATAATTTCCTTTATATAATACTATTTACGTCTATATATTTATTTAACTATATAAATTTAGAGTTCATGTAATTTTTCCTACTTATAATTTAAAATTTTCATAATTATTACTTTAAAATATGAGCATATCAATTTGTTTAATTGATAAAATTAATAGCTTAAACTTTTTGTTATATATCTACACAAAACTTTCATATGAAAGACATAAAAATTAATATTTCGTAAAAAATTTACATTAAAAATTAGAAATAATAAATACACAAGAGAGCTCTAATATCAATTTTGTATAGAAGTTGAATAAACTATGTAATTCAAACACTACATAAAGATGAAGAAGTTAAAAATGAATATCAATGATTTCATATATCAATATGTGGATGAGTTTCGATTTTCAATAAAGAATATGAAAAATTTGGACAATAAATGATAATAATTGTGACTTTTATTCTTATAAACTAATAAAATAAATAAGAAAATAGAGAAAAAATATTTTTTTTGCTAGTGCAATATTTTAGTGCATGGGTTCATCATGAAATGTTATAAATATAAATGGATGTTAGAATATATTTTTTTGGAGAGTTACGCCTTTCCATTTTTAAAATTTATTTATTAAGCAATTATCTTATTCTTTAATTACCTAATTATGTAAATATTTTTTAGATTATTGAGAATTAGATAAAAAGAGAAATCTCATAGTTAGAAAAGTTAAAGGGATGGTTTAACTTTTTTCAAGCTATTTGAAATGCTATTTCATTAGACTACTCTATTTTAATAAATTTTCATTCGCTAAGGAGAAAACGAAAGATTTGAGTGATAAATATTTTTGCCTTTAAATTTACAATATATAATAGGAATAGGTGGAGTAGTAAAATTTTAGGTATTTAAATTCTTATAATAAATAATAGAAAATAATGAAGGGAATAGTAATTGACACATTTTTTAATAGTAATTAGTAATAGAAATATAGTGAAAATTACAACAATAAAAAATAAAATGAAAAAATAAGGATCATTGGCCAAAGAGAGGTCTCAAATCATTTTTTAAATATAGATTTTTCATTCTGCTTGGAGAATGAAAGCTTGGAGTTAAATATTTAGGCCTTTAAATTTACAATAAAGAACAGGAATAAGTAGAATAATAAATTTTGAGACATTTAAGTTTTTACAATATATATAAAAAATAAATGGAGAGAGTAATAATTGACACTTTTTTTTAATAATAATAATAAATTAAAATATAGTAAAATTTATCAAAAAATATATAAATATAATATTTGTCTTTTTTTTTTTTTGAAATGAAAGTATTGCATATAATGCTTATAGTTTCTTTAGTTTTTCATTAGAATTATACAAATACTCAAGTTTGTTGTCAAATATATATATATATAGATACATATAAATTTTTCATTCTGCTTAGAGAATGAAAGGTTGGAGTTAAATATTTAGGCCTTTAAATTTACAATAAAGAATAGGAATAAGTAGAATAATAAATTTTGAGACATTTAAGTTTTTACAATATATAAAAGAAATAAATGGAGAGAGTAATAATTGACACTTTTTAAATAATAATAATAATAGATTAAAATAGGGAAAAGGGACAAATATACCCCCGAACTTTCGAAAATGGTATGTCAATACCCTTCGTCATACTTTTCGTTCATTAGTGCCCTCGCCGTCCAATAACTAGTGCACATTTGCCCCTCCCACTAACGGAAAACTCATTTTTTACACGTGGTACAATCCTACGCCTCAACCCGGATTGACCAAATATTTAACCCAAATTTGAAATACCCGTTTAACCCGCCCCATTACCCATTTAACTCGCCCAATACACCCATTACCCACATCAAAATTTGTTCATATTTGAGAACCCCAGGTAGAAATCTCGAACATGTGTTGAAATCTGAATCTGAATCGAGTTTTTGGGATTGTGGGGTTGAAGATTTGAATTTATTTTTTGATTTTAGTTAAGAAGAAGAAGATTGCAGAAAATTTCTAGAACTTTGTTTCCATTTGGAGAAGAAACATATGTTGTATTAGCTCATAATCTCATTTTCCTTTCATGGGTTTAGTTTTTTTCTTTGCAGAAATCGAAAATAATTTCGAGGTAAATTGCATGATTTGATTGGAAATTTTTCAGGTTGAAGCTTGATGTTCATGTTTGAGAACCCTCAATGTGTTGAATTCTGAATCTTTATCAGTGTTTTTGGGATTATGGGGTTGAACAATGTTCAGATTTTAATGAAAACTACAAATGGAACTCACTTTCTCAAAGAATTGGCAGATCAACTACAAATAGGATCCAAATTCTATATAATTTCAGTCTTTGCTGGAAGTTATCCTTCCTGAAATTGCATCAGACGTATTTGTGCCCTTACTCTTTCTTTACCAAAAAGGACATACAAGTAGCAGAGCATGCAAATAAATTGCAATTAATGTTTTGATTTGGTTATGTTTTGTTTCATTTTCGATTACTCTAATTATTTTTTTTTTCTGATAGATGATGTTAATAAATTTAATTTGCAGAAACTTTATCCAAGGCAAAGTGATTTTAAGTCTCTTCTTCAAGATTTTGGCAAGGCATTTTTTTTCTTTGTAGAAATAGGTGCTTTGAATTCTCGATCTCTTTTGTTTAATTGTTCAAATAGATGATTGAAAGAGTAGATGGAAAGATAAAAGAAGAAGGAGGAGGAGAATGGGGTGAGGGGGTGGGAGACGGCAACGATGGCGGCGACCTTACGAGGAAGAAGAAGAGTTAAAGTAAATGGGGCTTTTTCTTTAGGTTTGTAGATAGTTTGTTAAATGGGTAATTGGGCGGGTTAAATGGGTATTTGAAATTTGGGTTAAAGATTTGGTCAACCCGGGTTGAGGCGTAGGATTGTGCCACGTGTACAAAAAGAGTCTTCCGTTAGTGGGAGGGGCAAATGTGCACTGGTTATTGGACGACGAGGGCATTAGTGGACGAAAAGTATGACGGAGGGTATTGACATACCATTGTCGAAAGTTCAGGGGTATATTTGTCCCTTTTCCCATTAAAATATAGTGAAATTTATCCAAAAAAAAATAAGTAAAAAAATAAATAGAATATTTGTCTTTTTCTTTTTTTTTTGACAACGAAAGTATGGCATATAATGCTTATAGTTTCTTTAGTTTTTCATTATACAAATACTCAAGTTTGTTGTCAATTTTTTTTAATTCATTGCTTGGATAACGTTTTTTTTTCTTTTTGTAAGTTAAAATGCTTCTAATCTTAGTGTCATATTTAGGAATGCACTTCGGCATACAAATAAACAGTAACATCGAGTACATAATGTTCGTTTTAGAATGTTACAAAAAATTATCATAATAAAAATTTAGAAGAACTAACCATAATTTAACCTAATGAATTATGTATGTACAACTATAGTCATATAAAAGAAAAAGAAAAACAAATCCTTATATTTTAAGTTCTTCAATAAAGTACATAAATGAAATATAGAGAATAGGAAAGAAAATCTAAAAAGATCAAATTGCTATAATAATAATTTTATTGTAAGACTCTACTTTATCTTCTTCCAAAATTCACAATTTTCTCTACTTTTGTATCTTCCTCAACTTTCTTCTTCACCCTACAAGCACAAATAGTATATTATGAAATTGTTAGTTACTCCATGATTTTATTTGGATGGAGTTTATTCAATTTAATTTCAAAGATTAGGTAAATTGACTAACAAAATAAATAACATCACATAAATTATTATAGTAAAAAATATAATTTAAAAAATTAAAAAAAGTATTTTTACCCATAGATTCTTTACGACTTTGTTGAAAGCAATCATATGATGTGATGATTAGCATTTCTTCCTCACCCTCCCTAATGTATGATACGGTGATGGAGAAGTGAAAGAATAACTTTGAATGGAATTTTTCTTGCTACAAAATATGAATTACTATATAAGAAGAGAGAATAACTATTCACCACAAGTCAACATGTGTTCCAATAAGAAGAGGGAATAACCAATATATTTATAAAAAGAAATGACATATAAAATAAAATGGAGAGAGTATTGGTTTTTGAAAATGGAAAAGGACAAAACACATATAAAATTAAAAGACACATAAAAAAAAGTTGGTTTAACTCTCCAACATAAAAAGTAACTTATGTTATTAAAAACTTTAATAAAAAGTACTATAATTTACAATAAATAATAACTTAAAATATCTACAAGACAACAAAAAAAAGACCAATTTTTATATTGCTTGTGTCACATAAATTAGGATTGGGATGATTTTAAAATTTTAATTTTGGTTATACATTATAAAATAGCCGAAAAATTGAATGATATAATTTTTTTTAAAATAACCGAATGAATCGTCCTATCGATAACCCTAATGTTACTTCTACTCTGTTTATTTTTACTTAAATTTACAAAGATATGCTTCATTTCTATCCTCAATCTTATCGCTACATTTATTTGCTATTTAAAATTGAAATTAAAAAGACAAATGACAAATAAGTTTCTATATTATCTCACTTATGAGCAAAATATATTATAACAATCTTTACTAATTTTATAACAATACATTAACTATACTCCCTCCGTCCCATATTAGATGGGCACTTCCAACTTTACACGGTGATTAAGAAATCATTAATACATTGGAAGACTTCACCATTTTGCCCTTTGTTTATATCAATGCAATTGAAATGAGTTACAAAAAATACACATACAATATAGGAATGGTCATATTAATTGTAGGGGTAAAATGGAAAAGAATTAATTAATTCTATCCTAATTTAATAAGTGCTCAAATAATATGAAAAAAATATTTTTAGTAAGATTCTCATCTAATATGGGACGGAGAGAGCAACAATATAACTTTATTAATGTTGTGCCCGGGCAGCGCCCAGGCTTTCTTTACTAGTTTATATAGAAAAAGAGAAGGCCACAGTCATCTGCGGCCCCTCAAAGTTGTCCTCATTATTCATTTAGACACCTCAACTACACCTAGTACCTATTGAACACCTCTACCACCCCAGATTTGAACCGTCTAAGCATTTTTTGCCTACATGGCAAATCGTTTGTGATTCACTTTCCATGGGCGCGTGAAGATGCCGAAAAAACATTTTCCTTTTTATTTTTCCTGAAAAAAGTACGTTATTTATTTATTTATTGACCTTGACATTAATTAATAAAAAAACCAAAAACAATTAACTAACAATAAAAAAAAAGGACGTCTTCTTCCTAGGAACAGCCTCAACGATTTCCATCCACCATCTCTGTACTTACCAGTTACCTCCCATGTCACCCCACCCCACCAACTTTCTCTCTCTCTTCTCTCACCCTCTCCAACTATTCTTCTGTTTTTTCCTCTTTCTTCAGGTTTTAAATATTTTGGCGAAACTCCATTTATTTTGATGAAAGAAAACTAAATCAATTTTTTTTTCAGCAAAAGTTTGTTATTAGTTTTTGTAACTGTGATAAATGTTTATTATCGAAAGAAGATGAAGGCAATGAGTAGGAGGTGTTGTCGATGCTGATGAAAGGGAATGAAAGAGTGGGGAGATGTTTTATTTGTGTGTCGACGCTGACGGAAAGGGGTAAAGAAGAAGATGAGAGGGTTGAGGCGGGTGGGTGTGTGTGTGGGGGGGGGGGCGTTAATTAAAAAAGTTAATTTTTATATTCTTAAAATTCCTTTTGGATTATTTAAATAGAACTCTTAAAAAATTGAATTCAACCGCCACGTGTCGTTGTTTCATTGGTACACCTTCTATGTATTTGCGTTTGAGCTACACACAATTTTATTTTTCAACTGATTGACATTTTGTGTCTAATAGATATAAATTTTTTAAGGTTAAAGTGTTCAATAGGTACTACCTCTAGTTGAGGTGTCTAAATGAATTATGCGGACAACTTTAAGGGGTTATAGATGACTTTGGCCAAAAGAGAAGGAATACCATAAGGTGTCATAAAGTAATAAATTTAATTTTAGTGGTTATGAAGATTAAAAAAAAAAAAGGAGTTATGAGTATTATTAAGATTATAAGTTGAAGAGGTGTGAGTTATTGATAGTTATTTTTATTTTATTAAAGATATTAAATATATATTATAGTGGTAGGTGAAAAATTGAGTAATTGAATGTGAATTTTTTTTGAGATATTAAAAATAAAATACTTAAATAATGAAGAAAAAATGGTAAAAAAAAGTGAAAAAGACAAATATGAATGGAGGCCATAGAGATGTGCCACATTACCTTCTCTATGTTTCTCATTTATATATATATATAGATTCATTGTTGATTCCATGTTTTCCCTTATTTCAATGCCAAAACATAAAGCTGACTACTTATACAGATTAGACAGAGAAAATGATCAAAATGATCCTTCATCTATGACGGTTACTTTATGTTGATCCTTAATATATTTTACATGATCTATATGGTCCTTAATGTATATGAAATAATGGTCATTTTAGTCCTTTAACCCTAAAACTAACCAAAAAAAGAAAAACTAAGAAAAAATCTGTTAGATTTAACAAATTTACTTTCTTTCACCATCACCACCATAGAGCCTTCTCCTCAACTCCTTTCTTTTGCCATTTGAGGTCATGCTCCTTATCCTCATAAGAAAAATAATACACACTACATCCATTTCTCATCTTCATTGAAACAAAATTTCAGAAGCTTCCATTATCATACATAAAGAAGAATAAGGAAACCAAAATCATTAAAACAAATGTAAACTAAGTAAGCATTTATGGGAGTCCAGAGCCAAAAGGGCAAAAAAAATTGTCAAAAATTTCAAAAGGGCACATCAATTTTTTTTAAAACCAAAAGGGCAAAATCGCTCCTGACGAAGCGATTTCCCTCTAACACAATGGCTAAAAATCCCTAGCAGCGATTTTGTCCAAAAACATTTTGTTCTTTTTATTATTAAAAATCGGTGCTGTATTTTAAGTCAAAATTTTTTTTTTGCTTTCACATCGCTGCAGGGGCAGCTTTTTTCACTATTGTTAATTATTNCTAACCAAAAAAAGAAAAACTAAGAAAAAATCTGTTAGATTTAACAAATTTACTTTCTTTCACCATCACCACCATAGAGCCTTCTCCTCAACTCCTTTCTTTTGCCATTTGAGGTCATGCTCCTTATCCTCATAAGAAAAATAATACACACTACATCCATTTCTCATCTTCATTGAAACAAAATTTCAGAAGCTTCCATTATCATACATAAAGAAGAATAAGGAAACCAAAATCATTAAAACAAATGTAAACTAAGTAAGCATTTATGGGAGTCCAGAGCCAAAAGGGCAAAAAAATTGTAAAAAATTTCAAAAGGGAACATCAATTTTTTTTTAAACCAAAAGGGTAAAATCGCTCCTGATGAAGCGATTTCCCTCTAACACAATGACTAAAAATCCCTAGCAGCGATTTTGTTCAAAAACCTTTTTTTCTTTTTTTTTTATTAAAAATCGCTGCTAAAGCAACGATTTTGTCCAAAAACATTTTTTTCTTTTTTTTTTTATTAAAAATCGGTGCTGTATTTTAAGTCAAAAAAGTTTTTTTGCTTTCACATCGCTGCAGGGGCAGCTTTTTTCACTATTGTTAATTATTAATAATATAAAAATGATAAACAAGACGGACAATATACTCAATAAAATTGTTGAAGCATGAGGAAAATTGAATTATATATCATAAATAATAATAAAAGAATATTGAATCAAAAAAGAATATTTTTTTTATTATTTATGATATATAATTCAATTTTTCTCATGCTTCAACAATTTTATTGAGTATACTGTCCGTCTTGTTTATCATTTTTATATTATTAATAATTAACAATAGTGAAAAATGCTGCCCTTGCAGCGATGTGTAAGGAAAAAAACATTTTTGACTTAAAATCGCTAATGTGGCAGCAATTTTAAATTAAAAAAACAGAAAAAAAAGTTTTTGCATAAAAATCACTGTTAGGGAAGCGATTTTTAATTTAAAAAAAGAATTTTTTTTTGGACAAAATCGCTGTTAGGGCAGCGATTTTTAATTAAAAAAAAGAAATTTTTTTTTTGGCTGGTAGCGATTTTTAGTCATTGTGTCAGAGGGCAATCGCTTCGTCAGGAGCGATTTTGCCCTTTTGATTTTAAAAAAAAATGATGTGCCCTTTTGGAATTTTTGACAATTTTTTTTGCCCTTTTGGCTCCGGGCTTGCATTTACGGGGAGGATATAGCTTTCTTTTCATATGATCCTTTTCAAAACTACTAGTTTTTTCAAGCCATTTTTTTATTCTATTTTTAAAATTAAAGGATAAATATTGAATAGACAGAGGTAGAAAACAAAAATTACAAATATTCTTTTGAAATTTGAAGAAACTTTTGTGTGCATAGAAGATTTTGGCAGCAAAAATTGTAAGAAATGGAAAAAAAAAGACGAAGGAGAAGAAATGTGCAAGAGAGATGGAGGAAGAAGGGGCCACTAACTGTGGGACCCACAATTAAGTTTAACATTTTTTATGTTTTCAATTTGTTTTTAGGGCTAAGGACCAAACTGACCCTCTTTTATAATACATTAAGGACTATATAGATCACGTGAAATATATTAAGGATCATCATAAAACAACCCTCATGAAAGACCATTTTGATCATTTTCTCAGATTAGACACAAGAGCCTGTGCTAGTATGGATTCATATCTGTTATTTTTTTGTTTCACTTCATGTGACATAGATAAAATTTAGATAGTCAATTAAATTTTAATATGATTTTTAAATATTTTATGTTATTAATTATTGTAATTTATAGTACTTTTTATGTAATTTTTAAATAATATATGTTACTTTCTTTGTCCCTATATATGTAGCACATATAAAACTTCAAGAGTCAATCAAATATTGTTAATTATTGAGATTTACAATATTTTTTACATAGTTTCCAAATTAAATAATACATGTTACTTCATGTTACTTCTTTTGTCCCATTTTATATGACATAAATAGATTAAGTTTATAAATCAATAGAACATTTTATAAGCAAATGACTATTTTATATGATTTTTACAAATATTTTAAGTTGTCAATTATCATGATTTATAGTATTTTTTATGCAATTTTTAAATATATAAAAAAAATTAAAAATAAGACAAACAAATTTGAAACGAAAAAAATAAGGGAAAATACATAAAAACATCCCTGAACTTGGCAGCAAAACTTACTTTAACAATTTAATTTTAGGGATAATTATTTACCCCCCTAATCTTATTACAAGTGAATTTAATATCACCTGGATTGCTGACGTGGCAAATTTCAAAAATATCAGCGCGTAAATAAAGAAAAAAAAAATTAAATGGGCCCCTTTTTTTCCCTTTCCAGCCAATACAATTTTTTTCCCATTTCTTCTTCTTCTTCTTCCTTGCACCCATCACCCCAAACCCAACTCATTTCTTTTCTTTTTAATTATTTCTTCTTCCTCACAACCTGCACACCCTCTCCTCTCATTCCTCTATGCATCCTTTATCTCCGATTTTCTCCTTCTTCTAAATAGTTTATATTTATAATAAAAGAGAAAATTTCAAATCAAAATAGCAAATCTTTAAAATAATTCAACTATGATTTGATTAATAAAGAATTAACAAAGTGTCAGAACCTTAAAAAATAATTAATCATCTAACTTTAAACATTACTTATTCTATACCTGGATATGTATTAGGAAGTTAAACAAGAAAATTAACAATAAATCTAAAAAGTTAAGCACACTGATTTTGCACAAATCTGAA
>NC_064286.1:52801268-52900644 GCF_019186545.1 Solanum stenotomum
CAAAAATCTGATATGTGTGTACTACACTCGCTGTGACATGGCAAATTGATGAATTAAATGATGACATGTGGCATTTGGTTCCAAAAATTTATTTTAAAAACGAATTCTAAAAAATAACTATTTTAATCTATTTAGCTAACTAAAAAAAATAAAAAAGAATTTTCTAAAAAACCCACCCATCCACCCCACGGCAACCCCTCATTTTTTTCTCTCCAGTTGATCCAAATCGTCCCCAACTCTCCAACAAGACAGTCCCTTCCTCAATCGATTTTTCAATTGTAATCCTCTTCTCTCCATCTAGTTTTGGTACGAGGAAGATGAAAAAGGTTTCGTCGGAAAATTTTGAATTCCTATTACCATGACCGGAAAAAATGGAGTTACCTGACATATTTTTCTGAATTCCATAACTGGTGTTTTTTGGAGTTGAAGAACTCTTCGTTTCTTTTTAATTATCAATTTTAATTCTATGGAATTTCATGATACCATTTTTAATAAGCTTAATTAGTTTACATTTTAATTTGAAGTGGTGATGTCTGTTTGAGTGATCAAAAATAGATATGAACGGAGGCCGGCTAACTTTTTTAACTTCAATGTCTGAAAATCTTATTTTTTCTTGCAAAATCACATCAATTCGTAGATTCAAAATTCTTCTTTAATTTCTTTTTGCAAAATCATATCAATTCGTAGATTTAGAATTCTTCTTTCTTTTTGCAAGATCACATCAATGCGTAGGTTCATATTTAGAAAGAAAAAGAAGTGCAGAAAGAGAGAGAGATAACAAAGAAAAAGAAGTGCAGAGAGTTTGGAGTTTGAGGAAGAAGATGATGGCTGGAATTAGGGGGTGGGGTTGATTTCTTGATATTTCTTTGTTTATCAAGAAATCAATTTTAAATAAATTTTAGTTATTTTAGTGCCCAATGTCAATAAAAGAAAAAAAAGTATAAGTTTTTAAAAAGTAAAATACTATTTGTTTTATTTAAAAAATATGTATATGTAAAAGGAAAATGACTGAGTTTCTGGAAAATCGATTAAACTTATAGTTTAAGAGAAATCGAATTTTCAAAAGGACAGAGCCGCCACTTGATTTTTTAGTAAAAAATCAAGAAAAAATATAAGGTTTTTCAAAAGATTCAAACAGATAAAATCGATTGAAAACAAGGGTTCGAGTTCAATGTACATTCCGAGAAGGTGTTAGGCCCTCGGAATGCCCGCTAACTCGCGGTTGACCGGTGATTTGACCAAAATGATTTTTGACTAATTTTGAAAAATTTAACTAAGTAAAATGACTCACTTTATTGTAACTAATAATTTTTAGAATTTAACTAAGTAAAGAATTCGCACCTTGACTAATTTGGAAAGTTTAACAAAGTAAAAGAACTAATTTATTTTAACTAATTATTTTTAAAATTTAACTAAGTAAAGAACCCACGACTTTGACTAATTTTGAAAGTTTTACGAAGTAAAAGAACTCACTTAACTTATTCATTTATTACTATTATATTTTTTATCGCTTTATTTACCTTAGGGGAAATGGACTAAAGGGGAAATAACTTAAGTTTTGACATGACTAATATTAAACAAGAGCTAAATAGTGGATAAAATACATAAGAAAAGATAAATATTTAACTTTGAATATAAAGAGAAACAGCTATCTTCGGGGAATTAATTAAGTTGAACCAAATATCAAATAAATGTGTTAGTTAAATATAATAAAACAAATAAGAGCAAGGAAAGAAATATCACATTTGGGCCCAAATTACCCAAATCTGCAAAAAAAACAAAATAATAATTCATTGGGCTTTTGGCCCTCTTTCTATCTTCATTGGTCATGATATACACCAAGTGTATATTAGAGGTATACACCATGTATACTGCTAAGTCTCGAACTCCCGGACCTGTAATTTTGTTTTAATTTGGTATTTTTGCGTCTTCCACCTGTATTTTCACGTTTCTCCCTGTATACGATACTTTCTGACTGAATATCGATGTATACAACAGGTATGTCAGTCTATTTTCAGCTTTCCGGAATCTGTACGTCAACCTCAAAGACTTATTCTTCAATTTATCAAGGTTGTCTGACTCGATAGAAGAATTTTGGAGCCTTCGTGGCTTATTTCGAAATGCAAAGAGAGAGAAGTCCATCATAGACTCAAAGGGGGGTTTACATACAACAGAGAAAGAGAAGGCCACGTCAGCATATTTAATAAAGAAATAATTAAGACATGACTTTAATTTAAGAGAAGTAACGCTAGACGATTTAAAACAAAAGAAAACTGCTACCGATGCATAGATTTCGCGGAGACGTAAATTAAGGGGAGAAGAAGTACACACATAACAATAAGAGACCACATTTTACTAAATTAACTAACAATATAGCATCATGCTTATTATACTAAGAAAGGCTCCTAACATATTTGCTCCAACAGGCAATATCACGTAAATGCAGTAAGCAAAAACAAACAGAGAGGCATCCTTGACTCTAGCTACTAAAATAATATACAAGTGTTATTAGCTTTGCTCAAATGAATAACTATATATGTGGATAGTAGACTACTTGCAATAAAATCTTCATTCTCAAGTAGAAAAGATAGTAAAATTTGATAACACAACTTGGCACACGGGTTCTTATAAAATCTCTTTTTTTTTTCTTACACATTATTATTAAAAAAAAAAAAAATCAGGCATAACTTGATTTTTCTTTGCTTCAAAATAGAGATTACAAACATGAAGGCTATATTTGGATATTAAACTAGATTTTTTACTCCAATTTTACTCAAAAACACTTAGAGAGATCACATAAGCAAAGGCCAATATGCTATTACACATATGCTAAAAGCACTAAACCATTAAACCCAAAACTTCGCTAGGCCTAAAAATTAATTTAAGAAGACATAATGGGCGGCTGAAATTTAAATGCAACAATCAGGAACTAAAGTTGAATACATACGCATTTTCGAATCAAAACTAAGAAGGTTCGTACATTTAGAACTCATTTCGACACAACGATTACTAGAATTAACTCGAAACCATACCAAAACATGTTATTAGCAAATTAATACTTGAACAAATATCAGCTGTGCGGATACATGAATAATGAAACCATTAGAGAAAATAAAACTATCAAAATAACAACCTTTAATAGAAGTACTGAACTAATATATCCGATGTTTCTATGAATCTGTAGTGTAAGCACGGATCTAGGTGCTTATCGCTTATGAGGACAAACGCCAAACTAAAACCAAGAGGAACATTACTCTTTAGAACAAAATCAGACAAGTAACGGGAACATAAACACCAAAAAAAAACCATTCAAATATCGAACCAAAGTCTAAGACACGAAAACTAAAACCAAGCTAAGAACACGCAAATAGAAAAAAAAAATAATTAAAGAACTAGGAATTAAACGAAAAACTAGGGGAGGATTTACCTTTTTTCGAGCAGTGAACTGAGACTACGAGTAGAGGAATGTCGAACTTAACACCACAGCGAGAACTTTCGAGAAATCTTGGCTAATCTTTCGCAACCCACAAATAATCGAGAAGAAAGAAAAATATATATATATATATATCTGAAGTGTATGTTTCTGGGGATCTTTTACAACTTTGGGAAATTTCTCTATATAATTTCTTGACAACTTTTCCAAAATTTCTTCGAATCTCTTTTTTTTTTTTTTTGGTCCCCCCCAAAACAATGAAGGATATCCAACTATTTATCAACGAAATTAGGGCAAAAATGGGTGAATAGGCGGGAGATTTTCGGATGGGGACAAGGCCCATTCAAATTTCAAACTCCAAACTTTCACCATTTTAGGGAGACCTCCTTTTTCTGAGGTTTTCACCCTATTCCGGAAGAGGAAAGGGCAAATACATGTGCCTGTTGTTGCTCTGTTGCCACATTAATGGGGATAAGGACGTTTGAAGAAGAAGCCAAAGGAAAGCAATGTACCGCCTGGCTGCTGGACGTTTCTGGTCACTTTGGCGTGAAGAAGAAGGGCAACAGGGGTCGGCAATACTGTTGTCCTCCCTGTATTGTTTGGATTGTTGTATATTGTTGAAATGGGTTTCTTAGTATGTAATGTGTGTTGGGCTGATTGGAAGATGTGGGCTGATTGGAATGGGTATTGGGCTCTTGGTGGGCTGCTGAAATGAGAAAAAAGGCTGCTGGAAATTATTGAATGAATGACCAACTTGGTCTTTCAAAATAAATAGGCTAGAATTGAATTTGAGCTTGGGCCATATGAATTTAAATTATAGCCAATTGGAGATTAAAGATGTGGCCAAACGTAGTCAATTAGGATAAGCTCGGCTAGTAATTAAACGAGACAAATTGATATTAATTAATTAACGAGCTTCTGAATCTTAACAAAAATAAAATAATTAACTTGATAATAATATAATTAATTTAAACATGACCTAATTAATTCAAAATCGTAATTATGATTTAAATTAAACTAAGTTAGTAAAACACTTAGCTAAAAAGAAATAAAAAACTTTTNATAAATCTAAAAAGTTAAGCACACTGATTTTGCACAAATCTGAAGGCGCCATTGTTGATGTAAGTTGAAGCTTCACTTAGCTGAAAAAAGAGATTAATGGAAGTAAAAATAAATCATTAAAAAGTAATGAAAGTAGAATGAATCGGTCAGAATTTTAGAAGTTAAGAAATTGACCCAACTGAAATAATGAAGAGGATGGGTGAATATTGAATTTTTTTTTTTTAAATTGTAGGGAAATAAAAATAAAGAAAAAGTATTTTTTTAATTATCCGACGTGTCATCGATGTAGCATAGAGGTGGCGCTTAAGTGGCGTGCGTGCATTTCACCCATAAGTATGAAACTTGTATTGTATGCTTAAGGTGCTATTAAATTCACTTGAAATAAGTTTAGGGGGGTAAATAATTACCCGTAAAGTTAAGGTGCTAAAATAAGTTTTGCTGCCAAGTTCAAAGGTGTTTTTATGTATTTTTCCAAAAAATAATAAACAAATATATATGTAAGTGTGAAACCACACAGGTGATACATGCATGTTGACCATCACATGTGTGGTTATCCCCACTTCTATATAAATAGTAGATATATGAAATTGAGGATAGAAATATTTGGCTTAAGTTATCTGCGGCCCTTTAACGTTGTCCGCATAATTCATTTAAACGTCTCAACTAAGGTTTGTACCTATTGAACACATATGCTCTTTAAAATTGATACCTATTTGACATTTTTTTATAGTCAACCAAAAATCTGATATGTGTGTACTACACTCACTGTGACATGGCAAATTGATGAATTAAATGATGACATGTGGCATTTGGTTCCAAAAATTTATTTAAAAAACGAATTCTAAAAAATAACTATTTTAATCTATTTAGCTAACAAAAAAAATAAAAAAGAATTTTCTAAAAAACCCACCCATCCACCCCACGGCAACCCCTCATTTTTTTCTCTCCAGTTGATCCAAATCGTCCCCAATTCTCCAACAAGACAGTCCCTTCCTCAATCGATTTTTCAATTGTAATCCTCTTCTCTCCATCTAGTTTTGGTACGAGGAAGATGAAAAAGGTTTCGTCGGAAAATTTTGAATTCCTATTACCATGACCGGAAAAAATGGAGTTACCTGACATATTTTTCTGAATTCCATAACTGGTGTTTTTTGGAGTTGAAGAACTCTTCGTTTCTTTTTAATTATCAATTTTAATTCTATGGAATTTCATGATACCATTTTTAATAAGCTTAATTAGTTTACATTTTAATTTGTAGTGGTGATGTCTGTTTGAGTGACCAGAAATAGATATGAACGGAGGCCGGCTAACTTTTTTAACTTCAATGTCTAAAAATCTTATTTTTTCTTGCAAAATCACATCAATTCGTAGATTCAGAATTCTTCTNCTTCTTGTGATGGGTAAATTTTCTCTTGCAATGCATAACTTCTTTTTCGGGATGCATGAATCATTCTCTTGCTGTGCATGAATCTCTTTCCCGTGACGCATGACGTTTTCTCTTGCTATGCATGGTTTCTTCTTCTTGCTATGCATAAGTCTTTTTTCTCGCGATGCATGAATCTTTTCCCGCGATGCATGAATCTTCTCTTGCAATGCATGAATCCTCTTCTTCGCAATGCATGGAACCTATTCACGCGCTAATACTAAGTGAAGTACACTTATGTTGCCACGTCTACGTTTTGTGTTTAATAGGTACATATTTTGAACATTTTAGGTGTTCAATAGGTACAAGTCTTACTTGAGGTGTCTAAGTGAATTATGCAGACAACTTTAAGAGTCTGTAGATGACTTAAGCCGAAATATTTATGATTTTAAAATAGTATGAACTACGGCTACACATAAATAATAGTTTACCCAAATTTATTATCATATCAACCCTATTTTTTTATTTGTCAAATATATATATAATATATTCATTTAAAATGTCGATCTAGCTATAATAATATAAAGTTATGATTATATCCGAATCAAAAATTATTTGAAAGCACTTTTATATTTTACTCAAATAATATAAAATTTAGCAAAATTTGAATTCATGTCCTTCCAATAAAAAACTGAAGCTTTAACCACTCGATCAAAAATAGATTTTTATAAACAAAATCAAAATAACAATCGTGAAATGGCTGAATCAACTAAACGGCTGGATTTTTTTTTTACTTAAAGAAAAATATTGCAATTTGGATATACTATTACTTAAAAAAAAATAATTGCAATTTAGATATAATATAAAATAAGGTTTATATGTTAAAGTCAAAATTTAAAAGTTAAATAAAAAAATAGGATAAGCTAAAAAATAAATAAATTAAAAAAACAAAAACTAGCGAGCAGCGAGAGAGTTCGGGGTTTGCCGGCGAGAGAGAAAGGGACCTTTCCGGCGAGACATGGATGTATTATTCAATTCAATTGACGTTCGCGATTTACTCTCATCGCCGAACATCGACGATGTAAACTCGCCGTTATCCGCCCCAGATCTCCGTCTTCTCATCGACCGTCTACAAGTTCGTTCCGTCGATATAAAGTCCAAAGTCCGGCAATACATTCTCTCACATTACTCCGAATTCTCCACACTCTTTTCTCAGTGCTCCGACGTCGTTTCAAAATCTGAAAATCTATCGTCTCAAGTATCCGACTTGATTCAACTCATCTCGGATCATCCAGTTGAAGCTCAAACCAAAGCCGTAATTGATGAAATTCTGGTAAAAAATAGAGAGGTGAAGGAAAAGAGGGAATTGTTAGGGTTACTTGATGTGATTTTGGAATTGAATGACAGACTGAGGTTTGTGAAGGAGGAGATTAAGGTAGGGAGAGTTGAACAAGCGGCTGAAGTGTTAAGGGAGTTAAAGGCAGTGTTGGTAACGAGTAATGATGAGGAGAAGCAGCCTTTGGTTTACGGATTGTTGAAGGACGAATGGACTGAGTGTTTTGAGGAGGTAACTTGTTGATACTGTTTTCGTATATGATTGTTGAATTGCTAAGATGATTATAGGAAATGAATTTGTTTGAATCTCTACTGTAGAAATTGAGGATTCTTGTAGTTCAACACAACTATTTTGGGATTGAGGCTTATTTGTGAGTTGTCATTGTTTTTATTGTAGCTTTTTTGGTGAATACTTGGGCTTTTACTGAAGATATGTTGACATAGATTATAAGTGTAGTGGTTTTTGTGTCCATATGGAGATTTTATGGACATATCAAAGCTTCTATTGCTGTTTTTCATTGAGTTCAAGGTATTAGCATTACAGATCTCATTACTTTGACATGAGGCATACTTGATTTTGATTTAATTAATGAGATATTTAAATAGTTCATCGGAGCAAGATTTGATTAAGTTAGTATTCTGCTTTGCTTGCAACATTTAGTCGTGCCAGTAAGAAGAGTGATTTGAATTGTCCATTTTTAAATAAGCCTGAATAGGTAGGAACAGATACAGAGGATCTTATAGCAGACACTACCCTTCGAATTGAAGCATAGTTGATTGATATAGAAGTTCATCAGAGCCTCTAAATCAAGTGTGGTGCAGTTGTATCCTCTGTTGTTTTTTAAATCTAGCTGTGGAAGGCTGGCAGCAAGCGAACCTCTTTAAATATTTCAGTTTCCAAATCACTTTTGCGACCATCTTTTTTCTTCTCTTTTGCAATGAGTTTGCTAATGAGTTGCTGAACAATTTTTTTGTTGTGGATCACCAATCAAAAGAAAAAAAAAAGATTGTGATGTCTATGGGTTGGCGCAGCAGTAGAAGTTGCCGCCATGTGACCAGGCGGTCACAGGCTCAGACCATGGAAATAACCTCTTGCAGAAATGCAAGGCAAGCTGCGTATGTAAAATCCAATGTGGTCCGGACCTTCTCCAGAATTTGTGCATAGCGGGGACTTAATGCACTGGGCTGCTCCTTTATTTAATGTCTCTGTCTATGCATTTTTCCTGTGCTTATTTTGCAAAGTTAAGTGCTCTGAGAGTGGGGGTGGGTTGGGGTGGTGCTTGTGGGGCTGGGGTGGGTAGGTTAACAGAAGATGATATATTGGTGATCTTTATTTAGTTTCTGTGATTCTTGATTAGAGGAATTGGATTTGGGTGTGTAGATGCAAGAGGTGCTTTTGCAATGTATGGACAATGCAGTGTGGTTTGAGCAAGAAAACAATACAGTTCACCTGAAGTATCAGTTGAGCATCAGAGATGTTGATGGGATTGAGCTCCAAACAATTTTAAAAGCAATGGATGTGAGTTTGAACTATTCCTCCCCATTTTCACTTTATCTCAGGTCACTGATATATATTAATATTTCTGGTGAAGTTAGAGAAAATCTGGTTTAACTTTTTATTCATGTTATTTTTCGTTTTTAGGCAGTTGATATTCTGGATTATGGGCTGGCAAAAGTAGCAGATTTGATGATTAAACATGTAATTGTGCCAGTGGTGAGTTTTAGGTCAACTATTGTGGTGGAATGGATTAATCAGGAGTCCGGAAATGGTGTCAAGGCAAATATGAAGATATGTCCATCTGCTGATCCAAATGTAAATGTTTAATCAGTTATTGCAGTTTTTCCTCTTGGCTCTTTATACATATTCATTTGTGCAAAAGCATCACTTCAATTTGAATCCAAACATGAGCTGTGTTGCACGGACTCTCAAAAAATGTTGCTGCTCCTGTGATGAATCCTACAAAGATGCACTACTTTTGGAGGATTTGACCGACACCCTGCGGCATTTTTGAAGAGTCCAAGCAACATAGATTGGAGGCTCGACTTCTTTGACATTATGTATTGTTTACTAGAGAAGATGATAATTTTTCCAAAAGTTAAATGATTGTTGTTCGGATAACATAATCCACTCACCTGGACATGGTTGGAGTGATTTCTTCGAACTTTTTTCTAATCTGCTGTGTTTTTACCTTATATTTGATTCTGGAAGTTGCATGATCCAACCATATTGTTTTACCTATATTATGAAAAAAGAAGAAACAAATCCATCCCCTTGTGCTTTGAAATAAAAGAGGACTCTAATTGCTACTAAGTTTTTAATATCCATAATAACCAAATTGTGCCTCAACATGCAGGTTGACAGTATTGATGGTGGAAGTATGTACTCTGTTCTTATTGATGTTGTGAAGTTTATTAGTAAGTCTTTGTGCTTTGAAAATAGTACATGGATGCTGTGCTTTGGAAAATTAACATGGCCAAGGATGTCAGATTTGATAGTATCCAGCTTCCTCTCCAAGGTCCAATTCAATAACCTTACGCCTTAACATAGGGATTTCTCTTTGCATTCTGAATTATTACAAGTCATCTTTTCCTATGTGCCAATTATGAATGCTTTGATATTGTTGAGATCCTTCACAGGGGATTACTTATGATGGCCGTTAACTTTTTATGTATGCTGCAAGTACTCTTATTACTAAGATATTAAATATATCAGTTGATGTGTTAGTTTGGGTAATTCACACTTCCATGTAGAACCAAGATAGCTCTATGTATTGGATGAAAGGATAGGTAATTGTGAGCAATTTTTGGGTGCTATTTGATTGCTTGACTTTCAAAAGTATTTTTTGAGACAAAATTTCAAACATATATATTGTTAAATGAGATCATTTATTAAATGGATTTAGATAATAGCTGTGAGTTACTCTGAAGAAGCTCGGAAATATGAGTCAATGTACCTGGCTTAACTTCGGTTAATTTACTGAAGTGATGTAAATTCTGTTTTTCATTGAGAGATTACAAAAGACCCAATGGGCATAAGTGCTTCATTAAGTTGCTTTAGTACGCTTTCTTATCTTGATGTGATAACTATGCCTCTGACATGTTCTTTTCCCATCATAGTTATTTAAGTAGAAATTATTCTCAGTTCCATTTCATCTCCAATGAGGATGAAAAGATGTTAGATTGACCTATGTTACCTGGGTCCTTTCATTTGCATTGACGTACCCATGTTGAATGGATGAGATATGGGTGTAGGTACTTCACACAAATTATTAGAATACACAAAAGAGCTAGCAAAAAACTGCATGTACTCCTACTAGATACTTACACCCATATGAGATCACCCTTAATCAGTCCATGTGATATACGATGTTACGGATATTTCTGGCTGTCTTTTGTAAGATTATCTCAACAATGCAGTGAAAAATCAATTTGAAGAATCAAGTGTTTTAATGGCATGCTTGTGTGGGTGATTTTCTTTCCCTTAGCATACATATATCTTAAGGAATTTTTCTATGACTAGCAAAATGTGTGTGAGAAATATATACGAAAAATATTATTGAATTGTGTATCTAAATAGTTACATTGAGACCCTATTTATAGACACTACATTGGAATCCTTTTCCAACTAGGATTCCTATTCTTATTCCTATTCCTATTCCTATTCCTATTTCTATTCTAAGTAGGAAATACTTATTTCTATTCTAACAATGTGCATTATCAGACTAATGAAAAATCAAATATTTACTGGTTTTTTATTCTTTTGGACAGTACTTGATAAAGAAAACAACTGATTAGCATGCATAATTCTCATTGTTGACGAGGTTCCATTATAATATTGAATTCACAATTTTGATATTCTTGTTTCAGAATGTGCCTGATGATGCTTCGAAACTGGCAGACTTTCAGGAAATTGTAAAGTGCACATCTAACTTTGAGGCAAGTTTGAAGGAGTTAATGTTCATTGCTTCCTCTGATGGCAAGGATGAAAGATTGAGCAAATTTGCAGATAATGTGGAGGTTCATTTTGCATCGAGGAAAAAGGTTGAGATTTTGTCCAAGGCAAGAAATCAACTTTTACAGTCTGACTTCCGCCTTCCTGAGGTAAGTACTAACTGTTGTACTTCTGCATTTTAAATTGTCAATGTCTTAGGTTTTGAATGTGCTGTAGAGCTGTTTCTGCAGGATTGCACTAGGAGAAACTCTAAAGTTAAGGATGATTATAATGCTGAAAGTTCATCTGACCTTGTTGTCGATTTGCTTTTTACATCTGAGAGATGTGTGGTGTCTGAAGCAGCGTCACGACTAATGAAGTTAGTTCATGGAACACTCAAGGTCAGTTCACTGAAGCTTAAAGAATCACACAGATTTTTGTTTACTTGTGAACAACCAAATTGTTTCACTTTCTCCTCTCTCTACTCTGTCTTTCTTTGCTTTCCCTCTTAAGTTGTCTCATAGGACCAAGGTTTGCTTACTTCGTTGGCTGTATTTGCTCGTCTTACTATTAATGCCCATCCTTTAGTAGCAAGAAGTGTCTTGATATAGAAGAGCTCTGAATTGACTTTTCAGGTCAAGGCATTTTATATTTAGCTTCTTTCCCAGCATTGCTGAATGAGATATAGGAGGGGTGAAATTTTGAAGCGAGATGTTAAATTGGAATA
This sequence comes from Solanum stenotomum, assembly GCF_019186545.1. Classification (NCBI taxonomy): domain Eukaryota; kingdom Viridiplantae; phylum Streptophyta; class Magnoliopsida; order Solanales; family Solanaceae; genus Solanum; species Solanum stenotomum. The sequence continues at coordinate 52,813,120 of NC_064286.1, forward strand.
GCATCAATAACTAAGATTTTGTTATCCAACCCCCAGAGCTTTTGTCTAGTGGTAAGAGAACAACGCGTGATGTGTTTGTTAGGCACATAACACGGGTTTGAACCCTGGTGTATACAATAGCCTGTTATTCAAGTGATGAAGCATAAGGGTCAGGCCTATTCTCCACCTAGTTTTGCACATGAGCCACTATCCCTTGGGGATTTCTTGGTTATCCGGAAAAAGAAGAAGATGACATTGTCCAGTATTTAGTCAATGAAGTCCATGATTAATCTCTCTTTGATTCCAAATTTTGTGTGACTGGCTCACTTGCATGAGTCCAGTGTTCATTCTTTTATTTTATTTCCACCTTGTCTGTATGAGCTGAACAAGAGAAAAGAAACCTCAAAAAATTCCCTCTTCTTTTACTAGCTAGCTTGTCGCAGTTGTGCACAATCAGCTATTTTGCAGAGATAAAACATTTCCATTGTCAAGGCCGATTGATCATTCTTGCTGTGTTTTAAGTTAATATAAGCTTTCAGTGGTTGCTTAACCAATGTCGTTAACTAGGATGCTTTTAGTACTGTTTTACTGAATTTGCTCTAGAAAGTATGTTTTTTCCAGAACCGCTGTTTGGCTGAAGTCATGATCACTTTTTAGGGAGTGCAACAGAAATGGTGACAATTGGGGTAATTAACCTTACTTAAAGTGATGGTTAAAAATTGAAGGAAAACAAAAAAAAAAGTATACTAACCTAATTGTTTTGGTGGGAAGAGTTACCCGGTATCTGTGCTGGTGGGAGGTATCCAATACCCGGTCGAATTAGTTGAGGTGCATGCATGCTAGCCCGGATACCACCGTCATAAGAAGAAAGAGTATGCTAACTTAGTTTATAATGTTTTCATATTTCAATTGTTTGTGATGTGCAATTCCTTAGTTTAATCCATGGAGGCACAGTGAGTTTTTAAGCTGCAGATTCTGTTGTAATTAATGGAATATGCTAAAGATTTTTTGCACACTATGACTTCGATTTGCAGTTTCTTTTTTTCTTGTCAGGACTGATATTGAAGGAGTTTACTGGTTTTGTTTCTCTGGCTCTTCTACCTTTTTTACTTGTTTGCTTTACCTTGTACTTTTTCCTACATCCTTTCCTCTAATGACCCCTACGGAAACTGGTTCCAATATGCAGGATGTTTGCCTGTCATCTTCTAGAGTGGGGTTGGAATTCTATCACGCTGCTCGGGATTCTCTACTTCTTTATGAAGCTATCATACCTGTTAAGGTTAGTGTAGAAGAGGCCTGCAACATCAACTCATGCAGAACATGCTTTGTTTTGTTCTATCCAGCTTTTCTCCATCTCCTACACATGTGTGAATGCATTTAACAAAAAGCTTCTCTTTCTTTCTTGTCATAGCCCTCTGAGTCTTCAGGGCAAGGGTGGTTTGGTGTCAGTCTTTTTCAGCTTTTTCATGATCATAATTCCTATGTCATTAATACTCTCCCTTTTCTTCTCTTTCTGGATTTTCATCCATGTTTGACTTGGAAAGTTCGAAAGGCAGCTTGATTCCATCAACCATTCTGCCGTTCTTATTCACAATGATTGCCACTATCTCTCTCAGGAGATCCTTGGACTTGCATTTGAGGTAAGCATGGATGGATTTTGTTCATTTCTGTTTTAGTTTGCTTTGATTTGCTCTGCCTTCGCATGTCGTACTACAAGCAAAAACTGCTCCCATAATCCCAAATAGGGGACCAGTTTGATTTAATGTGATTATTAGGAGAATTAACTAGGGGAGCTAGGGGCACTCACTCATCTTTTATATTTCAAAAATATAAAAGAAAAAGAATTTTAAAAGCTGGATTTTCTTAGGGTGTCTTGTCTGACTTTTCGTGTAATATTAGGTCTCAAGCTAACAGTTAATTGTTTCAGTACCGCTCAGACTTTCCAGCATCAATGAAGGAACTTGTTGTATTTGCGGATTTGGCTCCAAGATTCCAGATGCTTGCAGAAGAAGTTTTACAAAGACAAATTAAACTTGTCATTTACAACCTAAAACAGGTAATCCCCCCCCCCCCACTCCACCCCAGAGTTTGCACAAGTCCATAATAATTTCTTACAGAAAATCTCAATGATTATATTTGCTGGCAATCATGTGATCCTAGGCTATTGATGGAGCCGATGGATTTCAAAATACTCATCAAATGAAGCAATATGAATCTGCTAAGTTGAGCATTGACCAGGTACAATTCAGGGATTTGTGCTTCCCTACTGGAAATGGTTTTTCCTACAAATATTCAATCCTTACTATAGGACCTAAGCATTTCTCTGCAGGTGATTTTCATACTTGAGAAAGTATATATTATATGGCACCGTTTACTCCTACCTTCTGCATACAAGAGAAGTATGAGCATGGTCCTGGAGGAAGTCTTTTCTAGAATAGCAAATGATATCCTCCTCCTAGATGATATTGCTGCAGAAGAAACATTGCAGGTGAGGACCAAAACCTTTTTCTGTTACTTGACCAGACAGCTTCAGACTCTGCTGTATTAAGCCATCAAATTGTGTGAAGAAGAATGATTTACCAGATCGAATTGAAGTAGCACATAGTTTCTTACGGTTCCTTGACCTTATAGGCTGATTTGTTTGTTTACAGCTCCAAAGGCTGATTCATCTGCTATTCGAGAATCTGTCTTCTTTCTTGGACTCTGTATTGGCTATTAACCAGACAGGAAAGTTGCAGGAGTCTCCTGCACAAACTCTTGATGATCTTATACCATCCCTCCGGAAATTACGCAAGCTAGCAGGTATTCTTATTGTAGGAAGGGCTTATTCCAGAATGAAATGATTCTCAACCTAACTTTTTTTCTTTCTGCTGGTCATTGTCAAAAGATCTCCTGGATATGCCATTGAAATCTATTACTGCAGCTTGGGAAACTGATGAACTTTCCAACCATGGTTTTAAGCAATCAGAGGTATGCATAAAGAAAAATCAAATATCAATTAAACTAGTACCAGGATCTCATAATTGGTTGGGTTGTAATATGCTGTGTTTCACGTATAGAAGGAGGATCTATAACAGAACATCCTAAAAAAGAAGAATTTTTTTACTAATGCAGCCTGTAATTTATTGCCGAACTGACTTAAAATAGTGTCTCAGTTGAAGCATCATAGGTTTCTGGTTGCTGGCAACCAGAGTCGACAACCATTTATTTTCCATTGGAATGCTTTACCTTGATGAAATCTCTTCTTCTTGGGCTTGAATTATTATGCCATATTTATTAGCTATCTGGTTTTTCAGGTTGAAGACTTCATCCGAGCCATATTTGCAGATTCACCTCTGAGGAAAGAGTGCTTACGAAGAATAGAAAGTAGATATTACCAAGCTTTCAGTTACAGTTAGCTCATTGGATGCTACAGCTAGAAGTTTTACTTGTGTTGGATCTCTCTCAACCTCGATAAGTTGCTTGCGATCATTTTTTTCTTTGTTGCTTCAGGAGACTTTTATAGTCCATTTATTGTAAGTTTTAAAATCAATGAATTGCTATCTTTATATATTTAGTGGAGTTTGGCAGTTCGAACTTCGAACCATAGAATCTACTTGATAGGCTTCTTCATGTGAAATGTAAATCCGTTCATTGCACATTTATGAGAATAGCATACTGCTGACAGACATGACACGTTTTAGATTCTCTGAGTTGGATGAGAATTAGATTCTTTAAAATTTTTGTAAATATTTTTTGAGTGTTGGGGTGAATTAATCGAAAGTTAACTTTGTTTATCACAGTTTACCCACAAATGGGCGAAGTGTCTGTTTTGGGCTATGTTTTTAGGGAGAGTCCTTTTTGGTCTGTAGCATCCNGTAAATCCGTTCATTGCACATTTATGAGAATAGCATACTGCTGACAGACATGACACGTTTTAGATTCTCTGAGTTGGATGAGAATTAGATTCTTTAAAATTTTTGTAAATATTTTTTGAGTGTTGGGGTGAACTAATCGAAAGTTAACTTTGTTTATCACAGTTTACCCACAAATGGGCGAAGTGTCTGTTTTGGGCTATGTTTTTAGGGAGAGTCCTTTTTTGGTCTGTAGCATCCAAAAAGTGTCCGTTTTGGGGCCGGATTCTCATCACTCCGATCCATGGGGTGGCAAAAATTGGGCCTCAGAACAGGATAGACCTACAGGTTTTCACAGAATAGGCCCATTGGACATTCATGGCCCAATAGGAAACAGGCATTGTCCTATCAGAAGGAAAACTTGCACAATTGAGTTTAGTTGCAGAAATGAATCAAGAGAGACAAAGTACTGCAGCCTGTTTGATGGTGAATTAAAAAAAAAGCATATGATACATAAATATGCCCTTAACTATACTTCGGTTGATATTTATGCTCTTCAACTTTGGGTGTGCATAAGTAAACACTGAAATTTGTATAAAATTGAACAAATAGACACTACATGACGTAATAGATGTAGAACATAAATTGTCATGTAGGACGCTACGTAGTACGTATGATATATGTGTTTATTTGTTTTATTTTTTACAAGTTAAATAATCTACTTGTGACACTCAGTTGGAGAGCATACATGTCAGTTGAAACTAAGTTTAAAAGACACGTGTAAGGGTCATGTCATGAATTTACTTTAGTTAAAGTAATTTGATGAGATAAGTATTAAAAGTCTCTATACAAATACAACTCACACATCTATTTGTTGGAAAAATTACTACATTATTGAAACTTAATAGAAATAAAACAATAATAATATCGGTAATACATGTTGATTATCTTGAACCACATTTTAATCCGGTTAGGATGCAAATCGTTGCGACCAAGTGGCTCTCCATAAGTTTCACAACACTTTTAAATACATACACTTCTAGTTGAAAGTTTGAAAATTTGTAAAAACAAGTTGTCCAAAAAATAACAGAAGATAGAAGCACCGGTGAGTTACAATAATTAAAGATGTGTTAGACTAGTTTTTTTTTTTTTTTAAATTAAATTTGAATTAGGCCTCACCGTATATCTTGCTCGTAGGTGAGATAAATTAACCAATTTTACCTTCAAATTCATTTCCTATAAGTACAAGACCACTCATTTTCACCAACTCTTCACAAGTCCAACAGAGAACAATTTAATGTAAAGATAGAAAATGAGATCTTCCTAATCATGAAGTAAATGAAGAAAAAAAACCCAACAAAAAGTCTTTGACTTTAAATTTCAACCATTATGTACCAAGAATATTAGCATGATATAAACCTTGGATGCTAAAAATTGGTTAAGATATGATCATGCACAAAAGAGCATTAATTTATATAGGGAATTAGTAGTAGTTGTTGTTAAAAAGTCATGAGAAGTTGAAAACTAAGATGAGCACACGTGCCTTGTTGCTTCTACAAATTACCAAGTTCTAACATACTATAAACATGACGTTAGTATTTGCACTTACTATATTCTAATTCTATGTGCTCTGACAAAGACACATAAAAATGAAATGTAAAATATTAACGAATTTGTGTGCATTCGATTGATCGCCCAGGGCGCTCTACCTTTCTTTTGTTTTCCACATAGTGAATGTCCGGCAACTTTGAGGCTAGATTAATTTGAGTTTTCGTTAAAATTAAATATTTTGAGAATAACGCTCATAATATTAAAGGCGATTTCAATTTTAATATTTAAATATGAGATCTTTGATTAAGAATATATCATTACAATATATGTTGATTGTGAGACTCTATTTTACCTTTTCCTTCTTTTAATTGTTGACCTGTGGTGAAATCAGAATTTTCATTAGTGACATTCATATATAAAGAAGTAAGCATACGAAAGAAGTCAAACGATTCAACATCTACAATATATATATACAAGAAAAATAATTTTGATATGTATATATAGTGTAAGTTTTGAAAGGGGTTCATCTGAACTCCCTTTTGTACCCTAACTCCGTTCGTGTTGTCGACTTCTTTCTCCTTTGACCTCCTTTTCACCTTATAAGCTAAATTTATGGTTTCTTCGTCTCAAATTATCTATCATAGTTTCTAAAAATAATTATGTCAAATTATTTATTATTTTAGAAGTTTAAGATAAAATTAATTATTTTTCTCATTTTATCATTAATTACGTAATTGTTCTTGAAGATTACAAACACCTCAATAAATAAATGGATGAAGAGAAACCGTATCTTAATACATAAATGAGAATAAACTAGTAAAAAAATTCTCCTAATTAATATTTTTTAAAGGAGCATGTAAATGAAAATTATGACAAATAATTTGAGACGGAGGGAGTACACAATCACATTCAAAATCCCTTTGAGCTCAGAAAATGAAAAGAAATACTCTCTCCATTCACTTTTACTTGTTTAGTGTTTCAAAAATAATTTTTTATTTTTAGTTGTTCAATATTCCAAAAATAAATTTCTACTTTTACATATCACTTTTAACACATCAAGAATTTTTTTTTTCTATTTTACCCTCAACATTAATTGTTTATTCTCCAAATCATTTCTCAAAGCCAAAGACTATACATCAATCAACATGAGTATTGTGGTAAAATACTCATATTAATCATTATTTCTAAAGAGGAATGCAAAGTCATAAGTGAACAGAGTGAGAGTCATTCAAAAATACTTCGTAAACATGAGGATTTTGATGTTGAGATTTACGCTAAACAATAGCTTAACAAATTTCACAACGAGCCGGAGAATCTTAGTAGCTTGATTGGCTAGCTTCAAGAACTTGTACCCTGTTGATCAGAGTTTGATTCCTCACTTTGTAAATCCCTCCCCCATTTCTCAAACCCCTATTCCCATTTTTTTTAAAAAAAATCTCACAGTAAAAATAATTATATAAGTACTAATTTTTTACAAATATTATGAAATATGTGTTTAATATATGATCCGTGTATAATTAATACATATTTATTATACACTAAATAGATACTAGCAATGTCTACAAATTGTTACTGCTAGGAGTGTGAAAATGTGTTTAGCCAGTTGACTAAAAATGTTGAGATGGCATTTTTATTCCTCAACCAATATTATATCTCCTTATCTTTTATTTATTTATTTATTGTTAATGTAAAAACCAGATTTCTTTCTCTTTTACTCCTCCTCTCTTCCTCAGCTCATCCTCTTTTGACTCAAGTTTTGATCTCATAGCTCAACTCATGACAAATCACTCATTAATTAAGTGAGCATCGTTTTTTCCATCATCGCGCTTGTTCAGATCAGGTCTACTTTCGATCCTTCTTCAAAAATAGAATATTCTTTCGATATGTCGAATTCAGACCTTTTCCAAGTAAAACAAGAAGAAGATGATGAGAAAAAGGTTATTACGTCCAAAATTCCAGATAGGTGCATACTAGAGGATATTGCACCTAGTCAACATGATACCGTTGACCAAAACCAAGATGAAAATAATCCAGATCACGATGATAAAAAAGAAATACTATTTCAAGAAAATTGTTCAAAGGATCCAGATGAAGGAAGCTCATGTTTGGGACAGTTTGGAACGATACAGAGAAGATCAACACAGACGTTGGGTGAAGATAATGACACACACAAATCGAGAAATGATGATCACAACGATGATGATGGTGGATTTACGACTCCAACTTCTTCGGATCACAAAATCCAAGTGATGACAACGTGCCCTTCTGCACCCAAAAAAAGTATCAAAAGAAAATTTTCAGATTCACCAAACATACATCCAACTCTCCATGTTGACTTTGAAGATTTGGAAGAGAATATCAAGAAATTAAGAAAAAATGATCATCAAGAATGAACTTCATTTATATTAAAGGTGAGAAATAAAATTCATCACTAGTAATTAATTGGATTACTACCTTTATATATATTCTATGGATATGAGTTACATAAAATGATACCATATATAATAATTGTAACATCTAATAATTTATATGTATTTATTTACCCTTTTCAATAGGATACAAAATAATATATATGTGTAATTAATTACCTTATAAATTATCTGATTGTATATCTTTATATTGGCATCTCCTTTGCTGATAATAATTACAAGTACGCCATATCATTTGATTTTGGTATTTTCCATTTTTGAAGATTCATTGTGAAGCATATTATTCCAAAAACTTGTGTTTTTTAAGGAATCATCCTTTTATGATCGATTATTTTGGATGGTTTGTATTGTATTGTTAGTTTAAACTTTAAATATAATGTTTGTTAATTAAAACTTATTGTACCGTATCATCAAATGTATTGTTATGTAACAATTAAACATATCATTCTATGCAATCGTTGATTTGGTGTTATTGTATCATTATCTTTCTTTTCCCCCCCTCATTTTATCATTGGTTATTATCTAATAATTCATCATTTTATTTTTTAGCTTATTTTTATTTATTATAAGTTTTACCCTGTCTCCTACTTTTCTTGTAGATTTATCCTTTAGATTATTGATATGTGACATTATGTAATAACAAAATATAAAATAATTTATTCAAATATTATATTTATCAAAACAATACATTATAATGTAATACAATACGATATAATATGATACATTATAGAATGATATATAACGACGATCCAAACAAGATGTTAAGTAACCGAAATAGATGTGTAGTAGAGTAGTAAATACTAGTGTTTCTCATTGCGGAGGTGGATTTAATTTACATTAATTACAATTTTGAGTTAACGATCATCGAAAATCCTCACAAAGACGAATCAACTTTCTCATATTCACAAGCTAAATATCCTTTACTAAGGTCTAAGAGGCAAATAATTTTGCAAATTTGTCGATATAAGTAGTCTAATCCTAGTGTGACTCTAAATCTACATTAGTTTTGTAAACACGTGTGTTGTAAACACGTCAGTCAGCTTCGTTGTACTTGTTCCTTTGACATGTTACATTCATCAGCTTCCTTCATCTTCAACAAGAACATGTACAAGTTAATGAGCTAACTAGCTTCTTGATAAATGCACTACAACAAATGAATGATTTAACAGTAATAATAGAATTGTCGCTATATTATATTTAATAAGAATAATAATATGAATATTTGTAACCATCACTCTATAAATATTGTTAAAGGATTTAGCGACCTGGACGTAATAACTTTAACTCAAAATATTAGCGCTAAAAAATAATAATCTATTGTCAGTACTAAATATCTCTTTTGTTGCTGTGATGTACCCGACCCAATAGCTTTTTCTAACAAAATATATTATTAGAAATTCAACCCTAGTAATGAAAGAAGAAGAAAAAACCCTAGTACTGTTTTAGATGCAGTGCTTAGGAAGCTTTCTAGCTAGGTATATATATGGTGCTTTTAATTTCAACAATATTATATTTTGGCGATATAATATATTAATATTTCTAAATACTACCATTCAATTCACAAGTCACAACACACTTTCATAATGTGGTTGGTTTTTTGAACTTTAGGTAGACAACAAATTTACCAATTATTATTATTAGTATTATTATTATTATTATTATAAGATTTTCTACAATGTTTATCATGAAAATGATATGCATGTAGAAATGAAGATATATACTGCCAAGAATGATAGTAGCAATCATAAAGCTGTATTTGTAGCCATAGTTACTGTTTTTAGCATGAAGTTCAGCATTCATGGTAATTCTTTTTCTTTTTTATTTTGTTTAGTGTCTGATATCTATTTTGAGCCTTGATTAATTTAAATTCACACTACATCAAAGCTAGGGAAAATGTTCTCCTTGTATCGAATTTTGTTTATTCCCTGGCTCGAATTCCAAACCACTTGTCAAGGAGTGGAGAGATCTTATTCATCTCATCACTATTTTTGGTGGTTGGTAATCAGGGGTGGACCATCGTTATAGTTACAAGTTTGATAAGACTCAATAGCTTTGACGATCAAACCTTGAATTTATGTTAAAATTTTCATTTAATATATATAAAACTTGTCCTCAATATATATGTTAGAATTCATGAATAAAAAATCTTGAATCTGGTTTTGAATGACTAGTGATTTTTTCTATGATAACACTTGAAAGTTCAGTACCAACTATGTCAACAATACGTAAGGGTGACTAAATTGGTGTAGCAAGTGATATTTCACAAAGAACGCTAAGAATTGATTTTCTCTATCAACATCTTCTCAATCAGAGCTTATCACACCAAAATTACACTACTGCAATTTAAATCTCTAACGTAATTTATGAATTGTTACACTAGAGAAATTTATCTAGTACGCGCTCAAAAATACATTCCAAAAAAAAAAAGATTTGTCCAAAAATTACTCAAGTACAAAATGTGGTATATGTACAAGTGGCTGCTCATCATTTGTGGTTTGAATGATTCTTTTGGCATATTGGTCATGTAATAAGTAAATAAAAAAACGTACGTGATACGATTGAGCTTTAGTTTGTCATTTTACAGTGTAAAACAATAATACTAATCAAAAGCGTACGTAGTAAGTCAATCGAAAGCGTACCTGGGAAGATCAATCATAACATAAAACTTCATTTAGAATATGCATATTTTATTAAGTGTTTGATCGTGAAAATCAAATAACTTTTTTATTGTATTTAAAATTCTTGAAATTAAAATTGTGTTTAGTCATATTTTTAAATTGACAAAATATATAAGTGTGTCATTTAACTTAAACGTAACTGACATATATGTTCAATTTTGGTGTACGCATGCACAAGTAGACACTTTGAGTATAGTACTACACAGTAAACTATCATAAAATTGAACAGGCAGATATGTGCATCATGACAAATCTCACATGATTTATCATGTAAAATTATGCATCTCAGTTCTCACACAATTTATTAGAACGTCTGTATTAAATTATTCAACTTTATTATAATTTATACGTGATGTCTTTTAATTTTATCTATAAATCAACAAACAGAAAATAAAGAAATAATCAATTTAGAAAAAATGGGTTTGAAATTATAAAATACAATATTCATAATCAGAAAAAGAAACAAAGTACACGGTACACACCGAAGGAAAAGTCAAAATCGAAAGTGAAGGTAAGTACAAATTAATAATGGAAGAAAAAATTCATTTTAATTTATTACTAGATCTCTCATTTAAAAACCAGTAAAATTCAAAAGAAATAAAAAGATGACATAAAATTTGTAACATTCTATTAATAATGGTTATAGACTTATAGTTATAAGTTATATAATTATATATACAAATATTAGAGTATTTGAGCTGAATTTGGGCAGATAAAATTGGACTTAGTTAATAAATGGTGGGTTACTTATTGACATATTCAAAAGCTACTTGGGTTGAAATACGAGTCATAACCTCATCGATCCCTCCAAATTACACTAAGTTTTAGTTGTCTTATTTTTTTAATATAAATTTTAGTATCTAATAACATAATTTTTTTAATTATGACTATATATAACATATCAAATAAAATATTTTAATAGAAATTACACATCCATCTATTTTTTAATGAATTAACCTCATAAATATTTAATTCTGTTTGGGCGCCTTTGACAAACGATTCAAATGTTTTACCCTAGAGCCGACTTGGTGTGATGATGCGTGATTTGTGGCGGTGGTTATACCATGGTAGCTAATTCCAGTGTTCGACATTTTTTAAAAAAAATTAATTAATTTAAATTCACGAAGAAAATTTTTAACTTAAAAAATATAAGTGTTTTTTTTTATCAAAAACTATGTTGGTTAATAGTAATATTGTGAAGCAGCCACGATAATTGACGATTATAGTTATATAGTGAAGATTAGTGGTAGAAAATGGTTCAATCATAATTAGAGTTGGCAAAAAGGGCCAGCCCAGCCCCATCCGGCCCAAGCCTCGCGGGCCAAGGAATTTGAAGGGCTAGGGCGGGCTGATCCTTCATTTGGTAGGGCTTGAAAATGCTCAATCCAACCCAACCCTAGAAGGGATGAGGGCTGGGGCAGGATAACCCTTCTTTTTAAAAAAAAAAAAAAAAAAAAAACTTGTAATTCTATAACATCAAGAAAATGAGAAGATTTTCAAATTAAATATGACAAACAATGGTGTTGTTTCAATAACACTAGCAAAAAATTAGTGTAATTAGCATGTATCTTGCATACCAAATATGCGAGTGAGATAAGAGAGTGACAAGCAAGATGGGAGGGAGGCGAGGGCGCGAGATTTGTATATGTATCCTAGATACATGCGAATCTACTTTGATAGAGTGTATCTAGAACAAATTAACCTACTTTTGAGTCCATATATTTCGAGATATATGTATCTGAGTACGAAAATTCATAATATTACAACATAGCGAGTATTCAAATTATTAGACTACATACTAGTGACTAGTGAGATTATTGTAAATTACTCTTGAATAAAAAGTTTTGGCCCATGGGCCGACCCCGATCAAGCCTCAAGGGGCAAAGGATTATATGGGTCGGGCTTATGAGCCCTAGTTTTAAATGAGCTTGAAAAATCCTATCCCACCCCTATCCCAATAACGGGTAGGGTTGAGCCGGCCCATGGGCTAAGCCCATTTTGACGGCTCTAATCATAATAGATGAAATAAGACATATATAATACATAATTATGAGTTATGACTTTTAACTTAACTTCAGCAGTCATATACGTCCTTTAATTTTAAGTGTACATAAATAAATATTTAAATTTGTATAAAACTGAATAAATAGACACATTCGTCCTACATGGCGTCCTACATAACAATTTTATGTCCTATGTAGCGTCTTACGTGTATTATGCCACCTAAAATAAGATGTGTGTATTTACTTGTTCAATTTTATACAAATTAAAATGTCTACCGGTACACATCCAAAATTTAAGGACATAAATGCCAACTGAAATCAAAGTAAATGACATAATTATGTATTAAATCATGAAATCATTTATTTAGTGAAAAAATAATTTATTTAATGAAGTGAAATTTAAATAATTTATTTTTATTAGACTTAGAAATAATAGGAAAATCAGTGGATTAATGTGTGGCCGTTTCTATTTTTTCTCAACCTTTTAACGTATAGGGTAACGCTTCATCATCAGATCCGAATTTGTCGTTTTTCTTCTTCTTTTTCTTCTTTTTCTCCTCTTTCTTAACAAAGCACTATCCATTTTTCGATTTCACTCATACGCACGCAAATTCTACCTCTAAATTTATTGAAAAAAAAGAATAAAAAGGTGAGTGTATGAACAATCATATATGTTCTTCAATTAATTTTACATCTTCTTCATTTTATTATTACTACTCTTCTCCAGCTCAAACTCGGCTAGTACATGTGATATGTGAAATGTTTCCTTTCAATTTTCCAGAGTCAAATAAGTTTTTATTCATATGTCTTGTAAATATTATTGTGGCTTGCGTCTATTATTACTTTCTTGAATATGTACATTTATTGAAAGTTTAGACTCTTGAAACTTGAAACGTGTTAATGTGTTACATAAATTAGAACATGGAGCGTAATTTTACTGGTCCATTGTTATGTATTCGTTTTCCCGTTAGGTGACTCTGTTGCAATATATTTGTTTGCCATTTCCTTCATTATTTATGTGTGTTTAACTTCTCTTGAATTTTTAATTGATTGGTTTATGAGATTGATTTTCTAGAAATCCTTGTTGTGCAAATGGAAAATATTATGAGAAACTTTTAACGATTACGTAAATGTGAAACGATAGTCTAATATTTTGTCAATTCCAAGGGTTACATTGTGCGACTTTAAAAAATTAGGGATAAAATCTAAATAGTGGCCTAGCAAAGGAACATTTGTGTAAATCAACAATATTTGAGTGAGTCATTCCAAATCTTTAGTTGAGTCATGAGCATTTTTTTGGAATGTTAAAGGAAAACTACAAAGAATTTGGAGATCCTGGGGAAACTTTGTAGTGAAATTTATTCAGACTTGGGTAAAATACTAGTTTCAATTTATATGATGTTGTTTGATTTGATACATAATTTAAGAAAAAAAGAAACACTTAAGAAATTTGTGGTCTAACATTTGTGTAGCTACAAATCCTTAATGCCATTTTAAAGATAAATTGTTACTAAATATAGTAATGTGTCATTGTTTTTTGTACTGGCTAAAAAGGAAAACGGGTCGAATAAATTGACACAAAAGGAGTATAAGATATTGGATATGCAACTAGATTAGAGCTTCATATAGTGTTTTTTAGTTGTAAGTATGTGTCAAATTGTTTCTTGGAAATCTTATTTCGTATAGTTTTAAGGATATTTTTGTTGTCTAAGGTATTATTTGTTGCTAACTTATTTGTTCTTCGATAGTTGTAAAAAATGGCTGATGTTGATGATATTCAACCTCTTGTTTGTGACAATGGAACCGGCATGGTCAAGGTAATGAATTGAACCATCAATTATTACCATTTTGATTGAATAATTTCGAAAAATTCTGTTCTCAGCTGTAGTATATGTTTCATACATAGGCTGGTTTTGCTGGAGATGATGCCCCAAGGGCTGTTTTTCCTAGCATTGTTGGACGTCCTCGTCACACTGGAGTGATGGTTGGAATGGGCCAGAAGGATGCCTATGTTGGAGATGAGGCTCAGTCGAAACGTGGTATTCTGACATTGAAGTATCCTATTGAACATGGTATTGTTAATAACTGGGATGACATGGAGAAGATTTGGCATCACACTTTCTACAATGAACTTCGAGTTGCTCCAGAAGAGCACCCGGTTCTGCTCACTGAGGCACCTCTCAATCCAAAGGCTAATCGTGAGAAAATGACTCAAATCATGTTCGAAACATTCAATTGCCCTGCAATGTATGTTGCAATTCAAGCTGTTCTGTCTTTATATGCTAGTGGTCGTACTACTGGTAAGATATTCACAATCTGTAATTCTTTTTTTTTTGGATGTTGATCATGTTCCAATTTTCTATAATTAAGGATCCGTTCTTACTAGGAATCGATCTCATGGATATTATTACTGTCACGTATAAACCAGGGGAGTTATATGACTTTTAGTGACCCTTTTGTTGATGATTTTTGTCAGAGATGTCATTAGTTATTACTGATAATTGTGAGTATGGATGGAGAAGTGTTAGAAAAGATGAGGAAATTTGTGGAATGATTTTACTAACTTGGTAACAAGTGAAGAAGCAACTTAGGGTGGTTTTTGAAATGTTTTGATATGCTTTTCCTTGAGCTGAGGTTCTATCGGAAACACTCTCTACCTTCCTAGGTATGGGTAAGGTCTGCATACACAGTACCCTCCCAGATCCCACTTGTGGGATTACGCTGAGTAAGTTGCTGTTGGTTAACATGAAAAGTATATGATTCTTGTCTGCCTTGTAGGTATTGTTTTGGATTCCGGAGATGGTGTTAGCCACACAGTTCCTATCTACGAAGGTTATGCACTTCCTCACGCGATTCTTCGTCTTGACCTTGCTGGTCGTGACCTCACAGAGCATTTAGCAAAGATCCTCACAGAGCGTGGATACTCATTCACCACCAGTGCTGAGAAGGAAATTGTGAGAGACATGAAGGAGAAGCTGGCATACATTGCTCTAGACTTTGAGCAGGAGTTGGATATGGTTAAGTCAAGCAGCTCTGTTGAGAAAAACTTTGAGCTTCCAGATGGCCAAGTGATTACCATTGGAGCTGAACGTTTCCGTTGCCCAGAAGTGCTGTTCCAGCCTTCCACAATCGGAATGGAAGCTGCTGGTATCCACGAGACAACATACAACTCTATAATGAAGTGCGATGTTGATATCAGGAAGGATCTGTATGGGAACATTGTACTTAGTGGTGGATCCACTATGTTTCCTGGTATTGCTGACAGAATGAGTAAGGAGATCACTGCGTTGGCCCCTAGCAGCATGAAGATTAAGGTTGTCGCGCCCCCTGAAAGGAAGTACAGTGTGTGGATTGGAGGTTCCATCTTGGCATCCCTCAGTACCTTCCAGCAGGTAAGCATTAGTTTTTCAATTAAGTATATTCGAGAACAGCCTTTCTACCTCCACGAGGTAGTGGTAAGGTCTTCTGCGTACACTCTATCCTCTCCAGACCCCACTTAGTGGGATTTCACTGTGTATGTTGTTGTTGTTGTTAGTCAATATCTTTGCGATGATTGATGCTTAAAATATTTGTGTCCTTTGAAATGTAGATGTGGATTGCGAAGGCAGAGTTTGATGAGTCTGGCCCATCAATTGTGCACAGGAAGTGTTTCTGATCAAAGCAAAGATAATCTGTGTCTCTCTGATATCGCGCTAAGCCTATGTTCTTTCTGTTTTGTTTCTTGATATAGCAGCTTTTGGATAGTTATTATTGCCTGTTGAACTAATTTCAGGTTTCTAGTTTCATTTGATTGTCTATGATGATTTTGTCAAATTTCCATGTACTCATTCATTTTTTTTCTTTATTTTTATAGTCCAGGAGGACTAATGTAATAAGTTGTTCAACTCACTTGAAGTGTGCTTTTCATTATATGCATTGCTCAAGGATGTTTTGTTGTATTTCATGTTTTTTTTTTGAATCTTTGCCTCCCCTAAGTGAGGCCTATTATTTCCTAGGCCTCTTTACTTGGAGAAATCAATATTACGTTTTAAATTGTTCTTATTATATGCATCTTTTAAATTTAATTCTAATATTTTTTATTTGTCTTATATATGACATTCGTAACCTAGGAGAACTCAAATAGGAGAATATTTGAGGGAATTTTTTTTAATTGTTATGAGCATGCTGCTACAAATCATTTCATTTACTACTAAATATGTATGATTTATCCATTTTTGACCTAAGGTATTAAATAAGCAGTATAAAAAGTATAGGCTAATAGGATTAATGTTATTATATCATGTCTCTCTAAACAAAATTATGCTCCAATAAGATTAGGATTTAGAGTATAATCATACGCTAAATGAATTTCTTTAATTAAAGTTATCACGTACGATTGCATGTATATACATAAATTGACCTTAGATTAGAAGAGCTTATGAAGAAAAATAACAAATAAAGATAAAGTATTTTTAGAAGATAAAACAAATTTAAAATTATTCAAAAAAAAATAAACACAAATTGATTCTAATTGAAGATATAACAAAAATTCGACCACAAATGGAATGATTTGAATAATTGAAAAAGTTCAAATACATATTGTGTTAACTATCATTCAAATTAAATTATTTTCTTATAGTGAAAAATTGTAATGAAAAGAACATATTTAGACTGAAAAATGACTATAGAAACTTCTAAAATAGATTAAGGAATGATATAAAACAACTCACAAACTTTAGAGCATAGTTGAAGAGTTTTTGTTGAAACGAAAAATAGTTTATTACTAAACGAAATTAACCCGATACAGACTATAGGAAGAGCAGACCAAAGTGTATAAAATTTTAACATAAGGTGGCTAAACAGCCCAAATTCTAAGTAGAGGTCTTTCCACAAATGCAATTTGAATTGCAAAAATGGGAATTATTTCTGTAATTTGACAAATGGGAACTTATTGCTTGTGTTCAACCCTCTTTAGATTTCCAGTAGATTATCCAGAGTGGTTGGTCACCCATAGCCATGGCCATGGTTGCTTACTTAGTGGTCGCAAACGACTACAAGCAGTTGCCACAAGTACTGTCAGTGTCGATGTTTCTCAGGACAGACGGACATGCGTTTTTTCTGCTACGAAGGCGCGGAAGCCAATAACTGCGGCGATACTGGCCGCAATTGCAGCATGTGCTGTGATTGTGGCGGTGAATGGGGCGGAGGCGTTGGCGGTGCCGGCGCAGATTGAAACGCAGCAGGAAATACTTGGAGAGACATTTTCGAATGTACCGCAAACGCTGTCTGGCGATTGTGTTGATGGTCAGAAGGATTGCAAGAAGGCGAGGATTCAAAGACCCAAGTCAAGGCAAGCAGAGATTTGCACTGTCAAATGTGTCAATACTTGTATTCGTGGTGACACTGGTGAAGGTCCTCTCAACGTTAGAAGGTATGATTTAATAACTTTGTATGTTATTAAGTCACTAATTTGACTACCAAGCCTTTGTTGGAACTGTTCCTTTTGATTTCCTATGGATTTATACAAATATGTTACTTAAATAGGGAGTGGATTACAAGGTGAGGAATTGAAAGTTCACATAGTCAACCAATAGAGCTACTAAGATTCCCCTCCACACATGTTATTCCTATGACTACAATCTGTTCTCCGTATATCTGTCCAATTTTCAGAGGAGATAGATTTTGCATTATGTATTTGTTGGAAGATGAACTTAATTCAGCTAAGAAAGACTACCGAAGAGAGAAAGAGGACCAGAGTTCTGTCCAGAAAATTTGGAAATGTAAAAATATCTCCTTTTCAAGTACACTTGAGCAATACCCCCTTAGATACAAAAAGCTAACCATGGATTCAATAAGTTCGAACAACTAATCTATTAGCTCACCTAATCTAACTATTTACAACTTTAATTGGGAAGCACTTCTCCTCTTTGAATTCTCTAACCTGAAAGAGCTTCATGTCAAACTCCCCAGTCTGAAAGAAGGNAGATACACTAATTTGATGCGCAAAAATGAGGGATTTTGGAGATTTGTAAAACTTATAGGGGATAATGATAATAAGTAAACTAAAATGTAGGATTTCTGTAATTTTTCCTATTTCTTAAGCCCCACAAATCGGCTTATTCAGGCCGGGCTAAAAAACTCTTTTCTTAAATGAGTTTCAAACGGCTCTAGTCACATTATAGGAATAGCGGACCAAAGTGTAAAAAATTGAACATAAGGTGGCAAAACATCCCAAATTCTAAGTAGGGGTCTTTCCACAAATGCAATTCGAATTGCAAAAATCGGAATTACTGATTTCTGTAATTTGACAAATGGGAATATCTTGCTTGTGTTCAACTCTCTGTAGATTTCCAGTAGATTATCCAGAGTGGTTGGTCAGCCATAGCCATGGCTATGGCTGCTTACTTAGTGGTCGCAAACGACTACAAGCAGTTGCCACTAGTATTGTCAGTGTCGATGTTTGTCAGGAAAGACGGAAATGCGTTACTGCTACGAAGGCGCGGAATCCAGTAACTGCGGCGATACTGGCGGCAGCTGCAGCATGTGCTGTGATTGTGGCGGCGAATGGGGCGGAGGCATTGGCGGTGCCGGCGCAGATTGAAACACAACAGGAGATACTTGGGGAGACATTTTCGAATGTACCGCAAACGTTATCCGGCGATTGTGTTGATGGTCAGAAGAATTGCAAGAAGGCGAGGATTCAAAGACCTAAGTCAAGGCAAGCAGAGACTTGTACGGTCAAATGCGTCAATACTTGTATTCGTGGTGGCAGTGGATCTCCTGGTGAAGGTCCTCTTAACGTAAGAAGGTATGACTTGTATGTAATTTGACTACCAAGTCTTTGTTGAAACTGCTCCTTTTGATTGCCTATGGATTTAAACAAACATGTTACTTAAATAGGGAGGGGATTACAAGGTGAGGAATCGAAAGTTCACATAGTCAACCAATCGAGCTACTAAGGTTCCCCTCCACACATGTTATTCCTATGACTACAAACTGTTCTCCGTATATCTGTCTAATTTTCGGAGGAGATAGATTTTGCCTTTTGTATTTGTTGGAAGATGAACTTAATTCAGCTGAGAAAGACTAGCTAGGAGAGAAAGGGAGTGAGAGAAAGAGACCAGAGTTCTGTCCAGAAAATTTGGAAATGTAAAAATATCTCCATTTCAAGTACACTTGAGCAATGCCCCTTATATACAAAAATCTAACCGCGGATTCAATTAATTCGAACAATTAATCTATTAGCTCACCTAATCTAACTATTTACAACTTTAATCGGGAATCTCTTCTCTTCCTTGAATTCTCTAACCTGAAAGAGCTTCATGTCAAACTCCCCAGTCTGAAAGAAGGTAGACTTATTCTCCTATTGACGTGAATGATGAATCTCTTTTAGGTTAGGAAATCCGAGAAGTAGAAGTTTCTTTAAGAGGATAAATAGCAATGGTGGATAAAGACTATGCAGGATTGAAATTTTCTTTGCTGCTAGTATTTTCCTAGTTCCACATTCAAGATAGACCTACCAATTCTGACCGTGGTAGGAAGATTTTTTATTCCACCAAAAAGTTGTTCCATGATGGTGCAAAAGAGTATGTTAGAGCGAAAACTAAAAGTTTGTGAATGGGTGAGACCAATGTCACTCGACCTTGTATATTTATAGGTACATTAAGTAGAATGCCGACTCATTTAGTACATTTCCTGCTCCTATTGTTTATGAGATACCATTCCAAAATAAGCTACCAAATTTAGGTTACACTAATTAGGTAGCTATCTTATATAACCTGGATATATTTCTCCAATCCCCTTTGAGTTGGAATGTATGGATCATATGTTTCATAATTTGCCAGAAATGCATGTTGGCATCAAATCACAATTCTTTCTCTCGGGCTTGATAGGATGGAAAAAACAAAATCAGAATATTGAAAATCAAATGGACAACCTCCCAATATTTTTTTAAATGTGGCATTTCGTAGTTGCAACCTTCTAAATATAGAGTTATAACCTAAATTCTGAACACCTTCTCTTACAAAACCTGTTTGTAAGCATTCGTAGTTGACAGTAGGAAGGGTTGCAGCATAAAGCCTGCTCGAACAACTAACAATTAGCTCCGCAGTCGCCAATCAGGTTGACAGAAACCGAGACATAATGAGGGCAAGGAAGGTCATAAAGGGAGGGAGGGAGAGAGAGAGAGGGAGTAAATCAGTTATACGTCAATCTTAGTGCATGTGGTCTTTAGAAACCATTTATATACTGGTAGATTTGAATGTAGAAAAGTGTTAAGTTAAAAGCTTCAAAGAAGCAGGAAATTAGCTTGTTAGGTAGAAGAATGTACACAGCCATTTCATTACAAAAAATTGGGGAGGAAAATGTACATTAGATACATTTTAAAACTAGATAGAAAGCATGAGGTACTCGTGATTTGAAAAGGGCAAGGATGTGAAGCTAATTCTAGCATTTCTTTCATGTTTGACATTATTTCGCTTAGATACCATACAGCTCTCTTAGTTTTACTTATGTCTTTGTTGACTATTGGTGAAGCGTGTCTTCTATAGAAGGATAAAAAGATACCAAGTACTCATATCTGAACAGATATGTTGCAGCTTTAAAATTGGAACTGAAGTTATATGGTACAGGCAGTTTGACTAATAATATGTAATTCAACTTCTTCTGGTCGATTCTTTTAATCTTCTGCTGTTCCTTTTTCTTTCGTCCCTTCTTGATAATGATTGAAAGTGTTTGCAGGAAAACATAAGCAGGTAAGCGAAAGGCTAATTAAATGCCTACTTCCATGGTATAGTATTTCTAGTTTACTTTATTGATAGATGATAACCTTATTAAAAATTCCATATTTCTTCTTCCTCCAACCTGCCCCCTATTCTATCAAAATTTTAGAAAAAAAAGAGGAGAAAAGGAGAAGTAAAAAGGAAAGGAAAAATGAACACGGCATAAGAGGTTCCTTTCTGTAGAATTAATTGAATGTGGATAGGATGTGAGATATATTGACAAAGAGATATTGTTGAGAAAGTCTTGTCTCAAAAAAGATATTGTTGAGAAAGTCATTTTATGAGGTTTGATTTTACTTCTTTTGTCTACAGGCCTCTGGTGGTGTTTAAGCAAGGGTTTCGCAGTCGCCAATACTGGTAATTGCTTTTCCTTCAAACTCATCAGCTTTTATATTTCATCTCCTTAAGCCTCCATTTAGTAGATTATATTTGTCTACTCACAGTTGTGCAACTCATCACTTGCCAAATTCTTGTTAAAATATGCAATACTGAACAAGTAACCATACGTGGCAAGTTTGTATGTGCACCATAATTACAACTTTTTGTATTCTTAGTCTGGTCTGTAGAATAAGAAATATAACACAATGTTTGCCTAGTTTATAGGAAGAACTGTTCAAGCATAGACCAGGTCTTTTTCCTCTTCATGCAACTACTTCAATCTTTGTTTCTCCAGTCTTTACTTATTAACAGGTGAATAAATATCTGTGTTCACTTCCAACATCTACTAAAAGTCATATATCTTCAGCATCCTTGTTCCACGAAAGTAGAATAAGTAGCCAAATTAGGCAAAGAGGAAGTTCCTTATTCAATAAGCAGAAAAGGGAAAAGTTAAACAAGGAGATATAAACAGAAAGAATTTGAACAATATTGACGATCTCGCAAAGATGAGATTTCAATGAATTGTCATTTACTGAGCTCATCTTTTACATAATCGATCTTCTTTGACTGTACAAGAATATGTGAAGGTCAACATGTCTGGAAGCACAGGAAAACGTTTTTTTTTTTTTATTGATATTTTTACCAGCATCCGGTATTGGGTCATTCATAGCATTACTATAACTTTCCTATTCATTGAGAGTTGGTTATTTGTCAACACTGGTTTAGCTTACGATGTATCTTGAAGCCCTTGGTCAAACAAGTATCTTACAAAAAGTCAACAAGGAATTCCATTAATAACTGGCCATTTTGATCCTTAGGAACAACTCTATGAATTTAATAGATTGTTTTAGGAGACCCAAATGGCTATAGATCGAATTGAAAGGATCTTCTGATCAATCAAGAGATCATTTGGATTCCATTAGTAATGAGGTTCGGAGTATCACATATTGATTAGTCAGAAAGAGATTCAACAACAAAAAGAATGGATCCATCGCTTTTACTTCTTATGACAGTATGACTTCTGCTTTTAAGACCAAGCCTACTTTTCCATCCTTCAACCTACCTAGAGAAAAAGTAAAGAAGACATCATGATGTTGTTGCCATGGAAGATGGAAAGTTTTAAAATTAGTTGTGCTCTTCATTAAATGCTGGTCTTTAGTGTTGCTAAACCTTCAATTTTACATAAACACAATTCATACAAGTTTTGCCTGTACTGCTAAAAGCATGTCCACCTTTATTTATCCTATCGTACTTACTAAAAGGGGAATGAACTTATCTTTCATCTAATTTCCAACACCTACTGAAAATCAATATCTTCTACATCCTTACTACCTCGGAAGGCATAATCAGTGACCATGGTAAGTAACTATAGAAGTTGTTCAGTTAGAGATGAATATATAATTAGGAGAGATGGAGAAAATGATGTACATCTGTCTTCCTTCCTGCCTCTTCAACTTTTAAGATCAAGTTTACTTTTCTATCTTTTGATCTTGCTAAAGTAAAAGTTTAGGAAGCGTCGTATTGTTTGTAAAATAAATAAAATGTAGTTTCATTCTTTCCTTGTTGAGACATAATCCCTATAAGTAACTAAAATATGCTTTTTCTAACTGCTAAAGCTTTTAGATAAGATGATCACAAACTCCAAAACAATATCTAAGCATGCAAGAAGTCCTGGGTCCAAATATGCGCCCGAAAAAATACCCAACTTCATGAGAAGCAAGCCCAACCTAAGTTGCGGGGACTCTTCACTTTCGATTCCGCACCCGTGTCGGATTCACCAAAAATACACTAATTTGGAGAATCCATCATGCACCCATTGACATTCTTGAAGAGTCTGAGCAACATAGAGCCGAACATGCCTTGCCTTAACCTGTTTCTCGGACAGCCAGCCCTCACCAGACTGTTGGCATTGCTAAATGCAGGAACATATTTCCACGTGTTTGGGCATGAGAACGAATCAAACCCACACATGAGGAGGTGTGATGGGACATAATATAATTATGTAATTAAAAGTGTGTTCTCTATAACAACTTAAATTTTTAGATAAGATTGATAACACATTTCAAAAATGAAATGCTTGGTACTTGCCATTGCGGCCTAAATTTTTTTATAAATGTTGAAATTGAGCTACATTTGAAATCTTTTGAATAGTAGAGACCAAACTGAGCGGGGACATCACAGAAGTTGTTAGAGATATTTGGGGGAATAAATGGGTAGATTATGTTCATCTGGAAGCTAGCAGGACTAGAGGAGGCATTGTGATAATGTGGGATAAGAGGGACTAGGAAGGGAAACTGGGCAGTGTGGGAATGTACTCGTTTCTTGCAGTCTCGTAGGGAAACACAAGACTTCAAATGGCACCTAACATGCATATATGCTCCAAATAATAGACTAGAAAGGGAGGAAACTTGGGGGGGGGGAGGAAATAGGGGCTGCTAGGGGGTCTCTTTTCAGTTACTTGGATTTTATGTGGGGATTTCAACACAACTAAGCATCCATCAGAAAAGAAGAATTGCAGAAGAATCAACAGAGTCATGTCTGACTTATCAGAGTTCATTGAGGACATGGAACTTGTAGATTTGGATTTGAAAGGGGGAAAGTATACATGAAAGAAAGGAGATAGGCATGACAGCGCAGCAAGATTAGACAGAATACTCATCTCAGATGAGATGGATGATAGCTTCAGATACATTAAGCAGTATGTTCTACAAAGGATCACTTCGGGTCACACCCCATGGTGGTTGCAAACAGAAGGCTTCAAGGAAAGGGTAAAGGAGTGCTGGGATTCCTTTAAGTATGAGGGCGGCCCTGACTATATCCTAACGGCAAAACTGAAAGCTCTAAAGGTAAAATTGAAGGAGTGGAGTAAGACAAGGCAGGGGAAATTGGGGGTTCAAAAACAAAATGTTCTATCACAGTTAGAAGCAATAGAAAAGATACTGGAATGCAGAGCCTTGAAGGAGGAAAAAATAACATCCAGCATAGCACTCACAGTGAGATTGCCTGGAGACAGCGGTCCAGGGAAACTTGGCTAAAAGAGGGCGATAGAAACACAAATTTCTTCCACAAAACCGCAAATTTCCTCGGGAGACTTAACACTATAGATAAGCTGAAAGTTGGGGTGGGGGGGGTGGGGGGGTGGGAGGGGGGGGGGTAATGGTGGAGGACCCAGGAGAGGTGAAGAAAGAGGTAGTCTCATACTATGAAAGATTGTACACAGAAACTGAGGAATGGAGACCACAACTTGAAATGGAGAATTGTCCCAGGATCAGTGTTTAGGATAATCTAGTATTGATGGCTCCGTTTGTTTCCCAAGAAGTTTTTGAAAGCATCAAAGCATGTGCTGGAGTTAAGGCCCCCGGATCTGATGATTATTCTATGGAGTTTTTCAAACAATGCTGGGAAACAATCAAAGTGGACCAAGTAGCTACAATGTAAAATTTTCAGGCGAAAGCTTTTTTTGAAAAAAGCCTGAATGCTACATTTGTGGCGTTGATTCCAAAAAAAGTGGGGGCGAAGGAGTTAAATGATTACAGACCTATAAGCTTGATTGGGAGAGTGTACAAGATCATAGCTAAGTTATTAGTAGAAAGATTAAAGAAAGTGATCCATGGTTCTGTTGGCAGACAACAAATAGCATTCATCAAAGGGAGACAAATAATGGATGCAATCTTAATTGCAAATGAGTGTGTAGATCCTAGATAAAACAGCAAGAAACCAGGAATTATGTGCAAGCTGGACATTCAGAAGGCATATGACTACTTGAATTGGAATTTTCTGCTAAAGCTAATGGAGAAGATGGGGTTTGAATTTAGGTGGATCAAGTAGATAGAACATTGCATTAGCACAGTCAAATTCTTAGTGTTTATACCAAATGGATTCCTTTCATCCCAGAGGGGTTTGAGACAGGGTGATGCCTTGTCTTCATTTTTGTTCAAAGTGGCAATGGAGGGCATGAGCAATCTACTAAAATAGAGCAAGAGGGAAAAGGTGGATTAGAGGTTTCCAGTTGAGTGAGACAAACAGTTTAGAAGTAACACACTTACAGTATGCAGATGGCACCTTAGTATTTTGTGAAGCAAAAGAGGGACAAGTTCTAATATTGAGGGTCATCTTCATAATTTTTGAAGCAGTCTCTGGGTTACATATAAACTGGAGGAAGAATTTTATATATCCTATCAACACAGTCAGTGAGATAGATGCTCGAGCAAGCAAATTAGGAGGAAGTGTAGGGGAGCTTCCAACTACATATCTTGGAATGCCTTTGGGTGCTAAAAGTAAGTCCGCAACAATTTGGAATGGGGTGGTGAAAAATGTACAAAAAGGCTTACAAATTGAAAAGTCAACACCTCTCCAGGGGAGGCGGACTAACCCTAGTAAACAGTGTATTAGACACATTGCCTTCCTACGTGATGTCCATTTTCCCAATGCCTGCTAGTGTTATCAAGAAAATAGATGTCCTAAGAAGGAACTTTTTATGGCAGGGGAATGCAGATAAGAAGAAGTATCACCTAGTTAAGTGGGAGGAGCACTTAGTGAACAAGAAAGCAGGAGGTCTAAGTATCAGGAATAGGAAAAAGCAGAATCAAAGCCTGATGATGAAATTATTGTGGAAATTTGCTACTGAAGAAGGAATGCTTTGGAAAGTTGTCATTCTTGCAAAGTATGGTATGGAAGATAATTGGATGACTAAGAATGTCACAACACCCTATGGATGTTCAGTCTAGAGAGCTAGTAGGAATCTTTGACCAATGATGCAGATTAGAACTAAGGTGAGGATAGGAAATGGGCAGAAAACCTCATTTTGGCATGACAAGTGGCAGGGATTTTAACATTGAAACAACAACATCCGGAGCTATACACTCTAAGCCAGCAAAAACAAGTCACAATTGCCATGATGTGGACTGGACAAGGATGAAATCTATATCTAAGGTGATATCTGTATGATTGGGAGATCGGGAGGATAATAGAATTCTATAACTCAGTAGCAAGATTCAACAATCTGACTGAAGAAGTGGACAGACTAGAATGGAACAGAAACAGTAAGGGAATTTTCTGTCAAATCTGCATACAGGGAGCTAAATGTAGGAGTGGTGAAGGAAAAAGATTGGCCTTGGAAGATGATATGGAAACCAAAAATTCCCTACAAAGTTCATTGTTTCATCTGGCTTTTGGCCAAAGAAGCAGTGTTAACTCATGATAATCTGAACAAAAGGGGTCACCAACTAACTTCTGGGTGTTTTTATGTGGGGAACAAGCTGAGACAATCAACCATCTTTTTTTGCATTGCAAATGGATAGACCAACTTTGGAGGATGTTCATCAGTATGAAAGGGATTAGTTAGGTGAAACTTGGAAGCATTGCAGATGTTCTAAGATGCTGGAATATGGATTGTAATGTGAGCAAGAAGGAAGAAAGATGGAAGATCGTCCCGGCATGCATTTGGTGGTCAATTTGGATTGAGAGGAACAAAAGGTGCTTTGAGGGGACTCAGAACAACATTCAGAATCTTAAAATGAGTTGTTTAGGACTTTTTTATTTTTGGTGTGTGCAAAAACTATTAGCTCAAATAGTCTATTTGTGATGTTTTAAACTTTTTGTGAGGCACAGAATTGAATTGCAAGTTGTAAGTTGTAATACTTTTGAAGGGGAACTACACTTTGGTTGTAGTATACCTGTGGTCCTGTGGATATGTAGAAGTAAAGTTGCTATTATAAAAAAAAAGAAAAAGGGAGCAAACAATGTGATGAAAGCTGCATCAAACTAGGATGTTAACTGTGTAATATCCGTAGGAAATCACTTAATGTTCCAGTTTGAAACTTTCACCGCATACATCTAGTGAGGAACATGATTACCAGCCATAACTATTTTCTGAATGACTGATATATTTGCTAATGAAAATTGACTGACTTGTTTTTTTTTGTTTCTTTCTAATGTTTCTTCTTGCAGTTTGGTGGAATGCTCTGATATATGTAATTTGATGAAAGATGGTGAAGATGGACCATAGGGCTGTACATTCAATCTTATTTTTAGGTTAAATTCTTTATCTGAGCCTACGAAATTTCCAGGTGCTCTTTCATATCATTAAAGCTTTGATTAGGTTGTATATTCTCTATGCAGAAATTTGACAGGCTTTTATGTATATACACCTGCTTTTTCTTTCACCTTCCTGATGAGGTAGGCGCCAATATTCTTTATGATATTTGAGAAAAAAATATTTACGCTTGTATTGTGAAGTGAGAAATGGAAATTGGTTAAAATACTAGCACATTGGTACTGCTGGTTCCTATATTGTCAGGTAACACTTTGGTGGTAGTGCAGAAAGGAAGGGAAACTGAAGAAGAATTTGAAAGCAAAGAGTGTCCCTTTCTCTCATGTTCTTTAGAAAAAGTAGGAGGAAATGTCCCTTTTTTCTTCTTCTGGGAAATAAGTTTGTTGTCACTGGGTCTTTCGGAAACGGCCTCTCTACCTGCTTGATGTATGGTAAAGGTTCGTGTACATTCTATCCTCCCCATACCCCACCTGTGGGATTTCACCGAGTATGGTGTTGTAAAATGAGTTTCTCGTCTGTTTTGAGTATCTTATGTCCCCCTAAAATTCTGTTATTTCTTTTCTATGCTTAATCGGTATGTTTTTATTGATGCTTTTAGTAAGAGAAGCTTTTACAGGTGGTTGTGTTTAACTATTTTATTTGTTCACCAAACTGATTTGGATAATTTGGAAGATTAGTATAAGAACATCATTCAAGATAACCAATTCTAGGAACATGTTGTTATGTTAGTTTAATGCAAACACTTCATCACTTTTTAGTATCTTCAATTCACATATTGGTAGGATCTGACTTTATTAGGAGTCTCTAATTATACTTCCCAAACATGAAATATAATTTAACAACATTTTCTGCAAAATGCCATTATCATTTATATAAGACTGAGGTAAATATTTACGATTAAAATTTGAAATGAGAATATGTCGTTTAACCATGGTCAAGTGAGAAATGTGTAATACTTTGGCTTGTGATATTAATAGCCTGTTTGGCTAACCTTGCAAAATCTATTTATTTTTTAAAGAATTTTTCATAAAAAGTATTTTTGATAACCAATTATTTGTATTTGGCTGATTAATATGAAAAGGGTATAAACATATTTGTATTCTGAGCTATGTAATTATAACTAAAAGTAGGTCGCGAATTGTAATTAAGGTAAATTACAGTTATGTTAACTAATTAACTATGCGTAATTTTCCGGGTATTATAAATTTTGTTTTGGCTAATTTGGTCATATATTTAAGATTAATGAAACGCAAACTGAAACACCGGCAAAAACAAAAGTTACCTAATTTTTTACTAGTTTAAAAATATCTTCATCTCTTCTATTTTATCACAATATTTAAATTAATTGATAAAAAATAAGTAATTAATATTGAGATATGCGAAAAGTAAGAAATAAACGGAAATATATTGTTAATATAATGGACCAATAAAAGTGAAAGGTGGAGTACTACTTTTTTTTTTCACCACAGTAATCTTTCTCCATATTTATTGAGTTAGGGAAAAGATTAAAAAGGTAATACTTCCTCCGTTCCTAAATATGTATTAGCTTAGCTAAACTCACGTCCATTCAGAAATCATTAAATACAATGAGTAGTTCACTAAATTACTCATATTTAATAAATGACTCTTGAAAATTGAAAACTACTAAAAAAAATGGAATACAGATATAATTGGGAAGAAATACACTTGTTTTTGTCTTGAATTCCGAAGGTAACACATTTTTTTTTTCTTAAGTTAACATTTATTTTCGGATAGAGGGAGACCTGAAGTAATTAAATTTTTTAAAAGATAAATATTTTGGATAATCTATTTTCAGTAAGGATGACAAGTAAAATGAATTAGAGGGAATATGAAAATTACTTCGTATGTCTCATATTATTTATCCACATTACTAAAATAATTTATATTCAATTACTTGTCAATTTATAAAAATTAAAATAAAAGTTTTTTAAAAGTGTAAACAATATTGATCACTTGCACAAAATATAATAAAGTTCTAAGAAGCTCCTTCATAATTAATTTTGTATTGATAAATGAGGCACATAAAATAAAGTATATTAAAAAATTAATGAATAAAAATCTTTTTATTTATAGTTTCTTGAGAATTGTGTAAAAGCTGGAACCGAAAGTAAACTAATGAGAAACTAATAAATTATCTTGAGCTTTGAATTAGAAACTGAAAACGGATATGAAAAAGTCTTTGATAGAAAGTGTTATTTCTGGAAGGATTTGATTCAATACAAATTTCAATTAATCCAAGTCTTAATATAAAATATTCATATTCCAATGAATTTTAAAATAATTGCAAACTGCAAGGTATTGGATATAATTTGTTATTGTTACTCTAATGCTATCTCAAATTTATTTCATACAACTTTCAAAATTTTAATGGATTAAGTTTAGTGTACTAACTAGAGCACTTTAACCATTGTTAAATAATAATTACAATTTGTAGAAACAATTTTAGGCACGGTAGATTATAAAAAAGTTACAAGTTTTTTGCTAATATAAATATTTTTTTTCTTTAAGTCTGAAATGAGTCAATTACCTAGCGGATGAGTTTATACCACTGACGAAGAAATGGTTCATGTATTTCTGAATGGAACGTGGATTCAATTATTCTATTAAGATGCATTTATGTGAAATCACATTTCAAAATTCTTCTAAACTCATTTAAACATAATAATTATAATTGACACCAAAAATATAGTAAGAAACGACTCACATTTATTTGTGGACGTTTATTTATGGACAATCATATTTAATGAGAAATTAATAAATTATTTTTAGTTTAAAGTCCACCCACATCATCTTGATATCAGAAGTTAACATGTCACATAATACGAATGAATAAATTATAAATTTACTCATACTCAATGTATACATTAAATCATATAATTTCACTTTATAATTAAAATTGAACTGTGAATATATACTATTTTATGTTTATGTGTTTCCATACTAAATCAAATTTGAAATATTGAAAATAGTAATATTATTGCTACTATTATTTATGTTTGTAAGGATTAATTCAAGTTAATATGATGAAGTCATATGATTGCGATATAATCTGTTGGATATTATTATATAGATTTTATTCACTAATATGAAGATGTGAGTAATTTAATTTAAAATTATAAAATATTTTTGCTTTATAAAATTTAATCACTCTTTACTTTTTATTTTTTTCTACAAACTTTAATATTTATCTAAGTAAAAATAAAATCATAAAATATACTTTTTAGTAAATTATTCTCCTCATTTCAATTTTTTTTCTTAGTGCTTTTTTTATATGATATGTTTATAATCACAAGTAGGGTGTGCAAAAACTGAATCGATCAATAAATTAAATTGAAAAAAATGTTATCGATTTATTGCTATTGGGTTATTGGTTAGCGATCTCTTAATGGTTTTATAAAAAAAATTATCGGATTATCAATTCGATATTGATTTTTAATATTGGGTTATTTGGTAAACTAATAACTCATTAAGACTGTTGCAATTTACGTCTTTTACATGTTCATAAATATTAAATATTAATCTCAATACCTTACTAGTTACTATTTTTGTTCTTTAGCCTGCAATTCACATTTTACAGTGACTTTGAGTTAGGGGTGTGTATCGGTCGGTTCGGTTTTAAGTATTATTGGTTCGATTTATCGATTTTTAAATATGCTAAACCGATAACCGAACCAATAAGATATATATTTTTTATCAATTTTCGATTTATCGATTTTTGGTCTTTAACAATTTGTTTTTTGATTTAACCAATAAGAAAATGCTTTCAAAACAAACATGTGATACATGCATACATCGAAACAAGCAAATCAGACTAAATTGCAACAATAAAGACTAAAGCATTACTAAAACCTAGGATAAATACATAGGTCAGAGTTAAATAGTGTTAATACTGTGGTCCTTATAGTTATAGTCTAATATAGTGATTATATCACTAATATTTTTTGTCTGATATTTATGTATGACTAAAAATTAAAATAGTAAGTTATTATATTCTTAATTGGTTATTGGTTAACCGAATAACCTGATATTAAAAAATCAATATCGAATCGATAATTCAATAATTTTTTTCTTATAAAACTATTAAATAATTGTTAACCCAATAACAATAAATCAATAATATTTTTGTGGTTAGATTTATCGGTCAGTTAGGTTTTTGCACACCCCTACTTTGAGTTCACAACTTCACATTATACAAAACGTCAAAACCTAAAGTAAGAACCCTATTCCTCTTAACTTCTCTTTCTATTATACTTGTATATATAGTTCTTTTCATATTAGTTATTATTGTTTCTATTTTATGAGCTTTTGTAAAGTTACATTATTGTCTTGTTGCATAAAATTTAGAGAAGTCATATATTTGTTTTATAAGCATTTTCTTATTGGTTAAACCGAAAATCGAACCGTTAAGGATCAAAACTGATAAATTGAAAATCAATAAAAAAATATCGTTTAGTTTGGTTATTGATTTCGAATATTTAAAAACCAATAACCGAACTGATAATACATAAAATTGAACCGCACCGATCGATGCACGCCCCCTAATCACAAGATTAAAACAAACATCCAATCAAAGGGTAAATAATATTTTGATAGATTTTAATATCCTTAATTTAAGACCATAATATAGAAACAGAGGGAGATTAAGTTTATAAAAATTAAAAGAAGTAATGAAAACACTCTTGAAGTTGACACAAATTGTTAGTTTTGTTTGTAACATCTCGCAATTTGAAATAACTAGGAAGAAGCTTATAATTGGAAATAGTCATTTTTGGAAAGAATTAAAAATCTGGAAATTTGTCAAGGAAAAGTTGAGTTTTGATCAACTTCAAACGGCCATAATTTCTAGCTCAGGATGAGTTAGGTGTGCTTCCAGATATGGTTGCAAAGCTCTTGAAAATATCTTTCCAACGCCGTCGAGTTTGCGGAAATCCGAGTTTGTATGAGTGGGTTACACCTTTTGGAAGTTTGGCTGTTAGAATAAGGAAAGTCCAATTCGGATTTTTAAAGGGTAGTTTGGTCTTTTCCTTACCCTTTTATTTCAATTCGGTTTTTTGTAATTAATTAGGGGCCTAGGCTGAATTAGATCAGTTTACGCTTTTGGAAGAAGGGTTAGGGTTTTGAGAGAAGAGAAAATAAGAGGAGAAAGAAGAAGAATCGCCAATATCGTTGAAGTTTAACTTGTGGAATTCGTCGGGGGTGATCCCTACAAGGTATGTGAGATCTTTTCGTGTTGGGTTAGTTCACCCACACACCAACTTGTTTCAATCCAATTATTTTGAGTTGTTTACATGTTGAAGAAGTAAGGTTCTTGAAGAACAAATTGTAGAATTCTTGTTGGTTGAGTTGTTGATGCTTGGGGGTGAGTTGATTCATGTTTCCAAGTTGTTTTTCGAGTTAGATTAGTTGTATATTGAGGGTACAATTGATCCTAAGTGTTTGGGGAAGGAACTATGGAAGTTAGGGAGGTTTAGAGAGGAAGAACGGAAGAGAAAAGTCGCTGGGCAAAAGGGCTGGGGTGCCGCGCCTGCCAGAGCGCTACAAAAACTTCTCTGAAGTTTGGCCTTTGGCGTGTCGCGCCAGCCAGACTTCTCTGAAGTTTGAGGGCTGGCGCCCCGCGCCTCTCAGAGTGCCAGGGACGCCAGTTCTCCCCATTCGTTCCCCACCTTTTCGTACTTGTTCCTAAGCAATGTACCTATGTTTTCTAGTTGATTCCAACACTCTAAGGTACATCTAAACAACATGAAATCATCCATACACATGAGATCATGAACCTTGAATCCATAATCCAATTCAAGGAAATTTAAGATCAAAGTCAAAGAAGTTAAGAGTCAAGTCTAGAAGTTAAGAAGCAAGTCAAAGCAAAGCTACTTATAGTTTTCAAGAGTTTTTATTAAACATTTAAACTTCGTTTTAAGGCTCAAGTTTCAAGTAAAGTAAAGAGTAAAAAGTTGAGTTCATTTCTCAAAAGTTATTAGGGAACTAAGTATTCCCAAAGAAGTTTATAAATGTTTTCACATTTGAGCAAGAAAGGAACTATGATTTTTCAAAGAGCCTTCGGGCTAGTTTTCAGAAAAAAGAAATAGCTTTCTAAATGAAGCGAGCAGGGAAACTGAGATTTCCAAGATAGCCTTTGAGCTAAGTTTTTGAGCACTAATCTCAAATCACAGAAGAAGTATGTTTTTAAACATAAAGAACTAAGTATATTTTTGGGAGTAGTATTGAGCACCGATATGGGGATGCGAGTTCATATTAACTCAAGTCTCCATAAACCATGTAGCCATCATGGGTAGAAAAGGGTCATACTTTTTAGATAAATCCTTTTCGCATAGACTAGTGGATCCACTTAGTGAGTTAGCTTCCTATATCATGGCAAGGTATAGGATGGGCCTCGGCAGCGTGAGGTAAAGCGTTGTATCATCACTATAGTTCTTAAGTGATGGTTGTCGGTTAGAGAAACTCCCACAGCAGTAGTAGCATGGTTCCTCAAGGGGTTCTGCTTAGTGTGAATGGGGGTATGAGACTTCATTCATGCATTGCACAAGTAGACTTTGAGAGGGAGCATGGTTTGTCTTTTTATGATATTATGATTATGAATTGACAACATGTTTTCAACAGTTTTCTTTATATTGCGCTTGTTTTAAACTGCTTTATAATGAAATAAGTTTATTTAAGTATTCAGGAGTTGAGAAGAGCCAAGATAAGTGTTTCTTTCATAATCTCTTTTGAGCCTATGTTGTTTTAGCATTCCAACTCGCATACTTGTATATTCAATGTACTGATTCCAGTTGGCCTGCATCGTATTATGATGCAGACACAGGTAACTAGGATCGGCACCCGGCGCATTCGTTGATCTAGTAAGTAGTTCAGAGTCTGTTGGTGAGCCTCTTTGCATTCCAGAGGACTCATTTACATTGCTTTCAGTTTTAGTATTAGTTCATTAGGATGTCGTGGGTCTGTCCCGACATCCATCTCAGTTGTTTAGAGGCTTCATAGATAGTCAGACAGTCAGTTAGTTAATTCAGTTGTCTTTACTTTTCATTTCATATGTTAAAGACTTGAGTTTGCCTTAATGGCCAGTTGAATGTTCCTTTATAACATTCTAGTTACTTCTTAAATGGGTATATGATGAGTTAAGTCTTCCGCTGAGTTAGTAAGTCAGGCCAAGGGTTCGCTTGAGGCCAACAATGGTCTTCGAGTGTCGGCCACGTCCAGGGTGTAGGTTCAGGGCGTGACATTGTTCCCAAATTATTGACAATCTTAAAAACACTTTTCTATTTGACTAATTAAACTTAGATACACCCCGATTTAACACATGACATAACAAGTGGTCTCAAATTCTTGTAAGAGTATGAGACTCTTAATAAAAAGTCGAAAGACACATTGAAAACATCCCTAAACTTGACGAAAATTTATGAATGTATTTCACTCATGTTACAAGATCAAAGATGTATTTAAATCCAACTAAATAAATAAAGAAATAATTTTAAGACGTAGATAGTTTAAAAATGAAACTAATAAATCGCACTGAGTTGAGATGATTGTGCAAATTAAAATTTTAAAAGTCAGTTACCCTTTTTATAGTCTGTTTCACCTACCCAAGCCCAAGCAACAAAAGAGAAGACAATAAGCAACTAATGTTCAGTACCAAAATCTATTGATCCCAAATCAAAAATGGCGAATCATAGATTTCAAAACCTAAAATGGTGGCGAAAATTGACAAGAAGAGAGTGGACTATTGCAGCAGCTTCATTGTCTATTCTATTTTTTATACTTTCCTTCATCACTCACTCTAACAGATACTCTAATAATTCAATGACGACTCCTAACGATTTGATACCCTTTACCCCTTTAAGCAATGCCCAACAAAAATCTGCCTGTAATTTTCTCTTATAGATTTTGTTTCGTTGACTTCAATTTGTTAGTTTTAACTTTTTTAGTGTAATTGGGTATGTGAGCAGTTCAAATTGAATAGTGAAGTGTAGATTTTTTTAATTTGTTTTTTGTGAATTTTTTGCAGTTTGTTTAGATGGAAGCTTACCTGGGTATCATTTGCAGAAGGGTTTTGGATCTGGGTCTGATAAATGGGTTCTTCACATTGAGGTTAGCTTCTATGTCTTATTAACTGAGTTGATCAATTGTTGGAATGTGTTTTGTATCTTGCTATTTTGCTATCGTATTTTTCTTTAGATCCGAAGGTCTATCGGAAACTGTCTCTCTACTTTGCAATGAGTTAACAAAGTCATTTTCTTTTTTGGTAAAGGAAAAAGTGATCAACTATTCGAAATGGTGTGCAGAGTTTTTTTTTTTTTTGTTAACAGAAATGTCACTTTACTATTACTATGTCAGACCAAATATTCTCTTAGCCGGAAACTGTATTTCCAGTAACAATTTAATGGTGTGACACACAATGTTTGAATCCAAAAGAATAAAAATCATAAAACCCGATCGTTTCAGCCAATATAGGACTATTCGACCCGTCTCACTTGGAAAAAGGTACAGAGTGTTTGAAAAAAGATGGTGTGTACTCTATAGACTGTTCATGTTTATGAGAAATTGGTCATAATGTTGCAAGCAGTCATATAGATCTGGTGATACAAAGTGGTCTATTGTTGATGACTTTTCTTTACCTTAGAATGATGTTATTCTCAAAGATGGGAACTTTTATGCTGTTGATAATACTGGGAGGGGGTGCATGTTAAATTGGGCGATGAGTCAGTGCCTGAGTTAATAGTTGTTGCTCCTTTTGTGTTTGGAGGAGCTAAAATGTTTCTTGTGAGGACTTGTTGATGGGTTGACAAGTATCTGAGTATTGGTTTTGAAGATGATCTTGGATACAATGAGGATGTTGAATTTTATGAGGAATTTGATTTTACATGAGCTAAAGGACATATGCAAGAGGTGGGTTGAGGTCACTGGTTTGGAAGATAGGATATTGTTCGTTGAGATGTACATTTTCTGTGTTGGCTTCTGAGCTTGATTATGGGGATAAAGGGAACTGTATACTCTTCAGAAAACAGTGTTTTTGTGGTTTTTGTACAGATAAAAGAAGGTTAAGGCGGTCGGGTTCATGGTTCGATAGTCCTATGGAGTATGGACCTATATTGGTTAAAATGGTTGGATTTTATGTTCTATTTTTGCTTCAAACATTGTGTGCCACATAACTTCATCATGTTGCTCGCTAAAATAAAACATGTCTCTTGTAATTCTTAAATTCCTTAATAGAGTGGTAATACACTTCAACATAGTATCCGAATAGGTAGAGGTATTGGGTTCGAGTCATATCATTCCCACAAACAAAAAACATTCTCATGAAAAAAGAAAAATCCAGCCATAAGTTAAGGGACACGTTCTCTATCTTTTGTTATGTTGAGCTTAGTTAAGGCCAAAGTAGTGGCCATGCACACAACATTAGCCTGCAGATGTGATACGTCAATATTCTGGTTTGCCCTTTCCCTTTTCTTTGTTGACTATGTTTTTGTGTTGATCTTGCATTGCAGGGTGGAGGCTGGTGTAACTCAATAGAAACATGTTCTTTTCGCCAGACAACAAAGTTGGGCTCCTCGAGGTTCATGGAGCATGAAGTTCAATTTTTTGGGATTTTGAGCTCTGACCCATCACAGAATCCGGGTAAGCAACTCTAATGGTGATTTAAGTATTACTCTCTTGATAAATCTGGGTAAGCAACTCTAATGGTGATTTAAGTATTACTCTCTTGATATTTATTGAAAATAAAAAAGAATTGACTCCTTCAGTTCAGTTATCAGATTTTGTTAGCTCCATGAGCAATTAGCATAGCCTAGCTGTTTTTATTGTAGCTAACTCTACCATTTTTAATCCCTTGTGGATCTGTTAGCATCTTCTTGATGCCTTTATTGAAACCTCAAAAAGAAAAAAAGACTTGACTCCTTGATATATTGTGTTCAATGATTGTTATCATTATAATCTTGCTATAAATTTTCATTATGCTTATAATTGTGTTATCTTAAAGTTTAGATCCTCCAGCAGTTTTATTTACCAAACGAAGACATCAAGTTTGTAAGTACACATTGATAGCTCATCATTTTATATTTTTCTGTTGCCAATGAATTAACCATCTACAAAAGTTCATGTTCTCCAAGAGGAATAATAGGAACTTACTTGAACACATTTCCTTTTTGACTGTTAATCCACATAGTTTTTCTTTTCGTATTTGTTGATGAGACTAGTATTACTTTTGACAAAAAGTAGGTACCAATAATTGACTTGTTTTTGTTTTAAATGAAAATCTGCTTCATTAAGGGATCATATGTTCTTGTTTGGCCAATTTGACTTTATTCAGATTTCTTCGACTGGAACAAAGTCAAGATACGCTATTGCGATGGTGGATCCTTTTCTGGACACCCAGACAGTGAATTTAAAGTAAGTTCATGGAGCGTTTATTAAAGACTATGAATGTTGTGTTTTTCCATGACATTCATCAAGAAGATGAAGGAAAGAAGGCAAAGAAAGCATTGAGTACCTATGTTATCTATTGATTTATGGCAGAATGGAACAGAATTCTTTTTCAGAGGCCAGGTTATTTGGGAAGCAGTAATGGATGAACTCTTGTCAATAGGACTTTCTAATGCTAAAAAGGTATTCTTTTTTGCTTTGTCTCATTGAATTTTTGGTTTTTTCAATTCTCAGTTATATAAAACATTTTGCTCTGCCCCTCGCCCTAATTTTTTCAGTGAATTTCTTTCGTTTGTTCTGTAGTATGTATTGTAAAAACTAACAGATACTCAATTTGAAAAGTTACACCATTCTGAATTTATAGTTCTAATCAATATATTGTATCTTTCTAAGTGCACTAAGAGGTGATCACTTCTTTTTCTTCTTTAGAAAAAGAGGTTGTTATTGCTTTTATTGGAATACTGGACCTGGTCACCTAAGTCCAAGACTTGCAACTTTTTATGCCTAACTTTGCAGGCACTTCTTTCGGGATGTTCCGCTGGAGGTCTGGCAACTCTCATACACTGCGATGACTTTGGAGAGATTTTACCCAAGGATGCCAATGTCAAGTGCCTTGTTGATGCAGGTTTTTTCCTTAATGAGTATGTCTCCTAGATAACACTATGCATATTAAAGCTCCAATCATTAATATATCTATTTCTGGATCTTGACTCTCAAACATGATTGATATACCTGTTCTTGGAAGCAGGTATAATTTCAAATCTAGAATGTGATTTCTGGAATATAATCTACACATATAGGAGAAATTTATAGGAAGAAACTTGATGGTATTAGTCAATTCTTTAGTTATACATTGTAAAACATAGCGAGGAAATCATGAAATGTTAGCTAATGAATGAGCTAATATGCCTGCAACTGAGAAAAATAAATAATAAGTACCAGTTCTACTTCTAAAAATTAGGTGTATACATATGCACATAGGTTTAAGCTTTTGGGGAATCATAGTAGCTAAGTTGGTTGGCTACTTGAACTCCCACCTTGTTGGTGAGGGTTCGATTCAATCCTCTCCCATTTTCCCCTTCCCCTACCCCAATTTCATTTTATTTTTATAAAAATAGTTTTAAGCTCTTAAATAGTACTCCCGAAGATAGCCAGAAAAGGGTGGAAGGTGAAATACTGAATGAGCTAATATACAAACAACTGAAAATAAGTTTAATTAAAGGTGTAAACACTCATGCTAAAAACTTTTTAATAGGCGAGGACTGGATCACCATAATAATCGGAATCTCATACTGCAATAGTTGATAAAATTTCAATGAAGAAAATACATGACTCACTGGGGCAGGAGGAAACTATGGAACATCTTGGTATGTTGATCATTTTGTGCAAAAGGGACACATTTTCCTTTAAATTAAGACTCTAATCAAATATTGAGAAAGATTCTTTTTGTCGAAAAGTTTGCATGAAGATTTATAAAATGAGATTGAAAATTTCATTCCCAATAAAGTAGAGGTGTACCCATTCTAAGAACTGTTAGGTTTCTTGCGCGTGTAGTCCAAATTTGAATCAACCATGAGTCTATTATTGCTTTCACTATTTCAGAAAGGACGTTGCTGGAAGTCCCACCATTGAGCGATTTTATCAAGATGTTGTTAACCTCCAGGTTTTTCCTAATACTTCAGAAGCTACTTTTTTTGGTGTGTTTGCATGCTTTTGTTCTGTGTTTGTGATCGGTTGTCTCAACATCCTTTCTTCTTTTTAGAATCTGGTCATTACCGATGTGATGAATGATCCTTCAGGTGTAATTAGATGTTGATGGAGAAATTATTGGCGTAAACATATGAGGAAAAAACAATTCAACTTGGAACGGAATTGATGAAACAGCTTGATTTCATAATTGTTGCATATGGACCAATAGAAAAAAGAATCATGGAATAGAAAATTAGAAGTGGTATTTATGCATTTTTATGGTGCAAATGGATATTGTTGGATCAGAATTTTGAGAGGTCTAAATGAGAGTCTGTAACTAAATTGTTTGTCCTACTAACTGTTTGTAATGTATATGATTTGTACATGGTACATTCTACTAAGAGATATGAAGGTCCTAAGATTTATATAAAAAGGGGCTGCCCGGTGCACTTAGCTCCTGCTATGCTCGGGTCCAGGGAAGGACTGGGTCACCGGACCATGTAACCAGGGGCGGACCTAGGTAGAGCCCAGGGGGTTCACCCGAACCCCCTCGTCAAAAAATTACACTGTATATATAACGTCAAATTCTGATTTTATGTGTATATATATTAAAATGAACCCCCTAAGAACAAAGGACAGACTTGGCTCAATGGATAAGTGGTTCATGTAATGCCCCTATGTCATGGGTTCAAGTCCCAATGGCAACAGTTTTTCCCTTTTTTAATATTAGCTTTGAAAAATGGAACTTTTGGGCTTAGACCTTCTTCTTCTTTTTCATTATTTTTTCCTTTTATTCCATTTCTTCTTTTTAATTTATTTTTATTTAAATTTATTAGACACATTCTTTTTATTTTTATATTTTATTCTTTTTATATCTATTATTCATTTAGTTTTTTTTCATATATGTTTGAATAACTTTTTAAAAAAAATGATGAATTATATTTAACTTGAAATTGAGATAGAAATATAGTTTATTNCTTCAGAAGCTACTTTTTTTGGTGTGTTTGCGTGCTTTTGTTCTGTGTTTGTGATCGGTTGTCTCAACATATTTATCCTTTCTTCTTTTAAGAATCTGGTCATTACCGATGTGATGAATGATCCTTCAGGTATAATTAGATGTTGATGGAGAAATTATTGGCGTAAACATATGAGGAAAAAACAATTCAACTTGGAAGGGAATTGATGAAACAGTTTGATTTCATAATTGTTGCATATGGACCAATAGAAAAAAGAATCATGGAATAGAAAATTAGAAGTGGTATTTATGCATTTTTATGGTGCAAATGGATATTGTTGGTGCAAATGAGAGTCTGTAACTAAATTGTTTGTTCTACTAACTGTTTGTAATGTATATGATAAGTTTTGTACACGGTACATTCTACTAAGAGTTATGAGGGTCCTAAGATTTATATAAAAAGGGGCTGCCCAGTGCACTTAGCTCCTGCTATGCTCGGGTCCAGGGAAGGACTGGGTCACCGGGCCATTAATGAGTAAATGTAGCTTGAAACCTGATGCCACTCGATTTCTACTTCTGAACCATATCTTTTACTTCTGTGAGGAAAGGGGAAAA
Source organism: Solanum stenotomum (assembly GCF_019186545.1). Classification (NCBI taxonomy): domain Eukaryota; kingdom Viridiplantae; phylum Streptophyta; class Magnoliopsida; order Solanales; family Solanaceae; genus Solanum; species Solanum stenotomum. The sequence continues at coordinate 52,854,493 of NC_064286.1, forward strand.
AGATGTTTTCCCTCATCAGTTGTACAACACGTGAATATGAATGGTGATTTAGTTTTCTTCTTATTGGTTCTCTGTAGATGTGATGGAACAATGTTTCTGCTGTATTTCCTGCTTGATCAACAAAATGTTGTTACTTGTTAGTTGTTACTAATCAATGATATAATTTCTCAAGTGCTGCTTGAACAAATTACAATGTTTATAAATTAGCTACCTATGAACCTGGTTTTTCTAATTGCAATTTCCAACTATTGTAGTTATCAACTATTTATTTGTGTACCCTGTTTCTTGATTGCATTTGTTCTAATTTCTCACTCAAACCTGATTGCAAATCGATCATTCTCAGGGTGTGGCAAAAAGCTTAAAGAAGGATTGCATGTCAAGATTGGAACCCTACAAGGTGCCCTTTCTTCATTTATATTCAAGATACTAACTTAGTTTCTTCTGCAATTCACCTTTTCTCTATTGTGATTTTATGTTGGCTTCATCCTCAGTGTTTTTTCCCTCAAGAATTTATAAGCAACATAAAGACCCCTGTTTTCCTTGTTCAACCTGGATATGATTTTTGGCAAGTAAGTTTTTGTTCCATGTTGTTTCAGCTTCTAGTTAATATTTTTTCTTTCTAAATGCTCTATTAACTTACTGTTTATACTTACAGATACAAAACATCTTGGTACCACGTTCATCAGATCCACATCGAAGTTGGTTCAGATGCAAGCTAAATATTAACAACTGTAATTCCAAACAGCTTGAAGTCCTGCAAGGTGAATACTTGCATCTAAAAACAGCAATTGTAGTTATCGCAACCAGGCTTTTCATGTGAGGAGTCCAGGGATTAGTATTCTTGCATGCTTGCTATGTTGTCACCTTATGAAATTATTCATTATCTACAGATTTCCGAAATTCTTTGCTCAAAACGCTTGATGGATTTCACAAAAATCCAGAAGGAGGCATGTTCATAAATTCTTGCTTTATACATTGCCAAACATGGGTGACTGAGACATGGCATTCTCCTCGTTCTCCAAAAATCAATAACAAAGTAAGTTTTTCCCTTTATATTCTATCTATGGTCTGTAGGTGGTTCTAATTTTATCAGCATAGCTTTTAGTAAGTTACACATTAAAGATAAAATCAGACCCCATGTTCACCATGCACCTAAGAGTAGAGATAGCAAGATGGATAANGAAATTCTTTGCTCAAAACGCTTGATGGATTTCACAAAAATCCAGAAGGAGGCATGTTCATAAATTCTTGCTTTATACATTGCCAAACATGGGTGACTGAGACATGGCATTCTCCTCGTTCTCCAAAAATCAATAACAAAGTAAGCTTTTCCCTTTATATTCCATCTATGGTCTGAAGGTGGTTCTATATCAGCATAGCTTTTAGTAAGTTACACATAATGTTATAGATAAATTAGACCCCATGTTCACCATCCACCGAAGAGTTAGAGATAGCAAGATGGATAAGCGGTTGGTAGATGCGAAAGTAATTACTAACTGTTCGCACCTGTGATCCATCCTTTTTACCCATTAACCAACAGTGAAAAGATAATGGTTTGTGAAAACTAAAATCTTTAGAAACCAAAGTAAGAGACGCTCGAAAAGTTAATAAGCATCTAACTTAATGTGCAGTTTGACCTAAAAGCTTAAGTTAGATCTTTCTAGAGGTCAATTGTGCTAATATTTTACTCTAGATGTAAACCATAAACAGTGGGATTTTCTCTTAATAGTTTGCTTCAAAGCCTTCTTGAGGAATTATCTTAGGTTTGAACTTGACATAAAGAATATTTTATTAGGATCACACTGAGTATGTTATTGTTTTTGTTGGGATAGAATAATTTAATTCTAATTTCTCTTCAAGATCTCATCATGCTAGTTCATTTCAGGATTGCTTTGTACCATATGGTAGAATAGGACAAGCTTACACCAATTTTTTCTTCAAACTATATCAATATTGTCTCCAGTGTTTTCTCCGTTTCTGAGACCACATATATGTTATATCAAGAAACCATCTCTAAGAAGATGTGGCTAATCAACTTTCTTGCTTTCATTAATAGCATGTTGTTTCATCACATTTAGGGCGTTACCATTGACTGCACGGTGCCATCTATTCTAATATTAAGGAGAGCTATTACTCAAGACTAGTCATGTCGCATTCCTAAAGCCCATGGTTGAGAGTTATTCCTCTTGAAAGAAAAATAGCATACAAGCAGAAATCTAAAACCCGATGCAGTAGATGTGTGCCTTGTCTAATTCTTTTTCGCAATTTGGGAATATCTTTGAGCTTAAACTGTTGAACTCAATACGAGCTGAGAAATGGGAGGAATATTTCTCAATTAAGCTTCTGGCTTTCATTCATTAGAAATGAAAAAATCTTTCCAAAGCTCAATATATACACACATGTCCTCATTAACTTCACAAACTGTAACTGATGATTGTTCTCCGAATCATTGAGCAGACAATTGCAGAGGCTGTAGGAGACTGGTATTTCAACCGAAAAGAGGCAAAACATATTGATTGTCCATTTCCATGCAATCCTACTTGCTATCACATGAATTTTACTCAAGGATGACACGCCGGTTGCTGCAGGTTTACTGATATCTTATGTTATGCTCTCATTTAACCGTACTTTGTGGCACATTTTTATGCAAATATGAGAAACTATGATTCAGGCAGACAACATGAAGGTATGCAGCCAGAGTATTCTTGTTTTTCTCTCCATATTGAGAAATCAACGGTTAATAGTGAACCTCATCTGCCATAATTTTAGTCTTGGAGTTTATCTGTAACCTTTTTTTTTCTTTTTTGAGATCAAGAACTTCATTTCAAACTTCAAACTGCTGTACCTTTAGCTTCTTTTTTGCCAGAGTTCCCTTACATATATATTTTTTTTTTCTTCAGATTATAGGTTTTTACACCTTTCTCTTTCTCTCTTTTTTTTTATTGTATAAATTCCCAGCATCAAACATTTCCAGAATTATTCGAGAGAGATCGATTCGTATTTACTTAAATTCTGCAGAAATACAAGCAAGGTAATGTGATTATTTATCTTTTTTATTTGTTTTCATTTCTCCTTGTTCTATATTTTTGATGGGAGTCCAATAATCTGCTTAAGGTTAGTACCAAAGATCATTGTAAAACTGAAAAAGACTCAAGATGCACGTAGTGTATACACTAAATTAAAAATGCATGATATGTTTTATTTATATATTCTAATCAATTAACCATGATTAAGTTAAATAAATGTCTCTCTATAATAAAGTTTGAGATACAAAGATTTTGCTGTTTTATCTAAAAAAAAAAAAAAAGACGACCATTTTTTACTAGTAACTTTAAGTTATTTTTCGATTCACCTCTTGTGAATGGAACATTACTCTATAATCGGCTGAAGTGTTCGTATGCCCATTTTGGAATAACTTCGAACAAATTCTATATCGATTTATATATCTGAAGTTCATGTACATATGATTGAAGTTTAATGATTTTACTTGCACTTTAACCATTTTTATATGAAATTCATGCACATATGTAATTTCAAACACCGCATACCTTGATTTATTTTAAAGTGGATAGACAAAAAAAATTAAATTAAAAATTGAGTATAGGTTAAATAACAGTATCCAAATAAGGAAGTGAAATTTTACTCTATAATCTCAATCGAAGTTTTTAATTTTAATTTGTGGGTCAAAATAAACAAAAGGATTGGATCTCCCAAAACAGGAACGAGTTTTTCTCCAAAAATAATGTTTTTTTGCATCCTTGGATGGAATTTACACTACTAAATAAATAAATATTTTCCTATTGAAATTTCGCATAAAAAAATGTTCAGCTGTTAGTCGCATAGATATTTCAATTGAATCAATGAGAAAAGAAAAAATATTCAGTGGTTTTTTCCGGTATCGCAAAAGAATATGTTTTCCCAATTAATGAGCTGGTTTGAAAGGACTAAAATGAAAAAATCATGTATTATAACACAAATTTTCATTAATTGATTTGGTGACAGTAATTATGATATTGGTATAGGTAAAACTATGTCAAATTGTCAATGCCATGCGCTACTTTGAATATAAATTAAATACATATATGGTGTGATTTTGTCTATATAAATATAAAGTAAATGCTAAGAGAGCAAGTGCAAATATTTTAGGAGTTGATTTGATCTTCTAGAAAGTGGATGACAGATTTTGTTCTTCTAATCTTTTAATTTGAAGCTGCATTAACCAATTAAAAATTCTCTAAACACAAAATATGTATAGTCTGACTTTGGAATTTGCAATTTGCAATTTAACAAATCCAAAATAATCCAATCCTTTTACCAAGAAATTTTCTTTGATTTGATTCACTAATTTTGTATATAAACCCAAAAAAAAAAAAAAAAACATGTTGAATAGGAGAAGTGGAATCTTTTTTATTTGGAGAATCTCAATGATTGAATAAAACTTTTGTCGTTCATTGTGAAAATAAAATAAAATACTTGTAAATACCTTTTAATTTTAATAATTGTTCTACATTTTGTTTAGTATCAATTGATAGTACTTAGTAGTGTGCATTTTGTGCAATTTATGCCAATAAATTAAGCTCAAATGGTATGATTAAAATCTTAATTACTTTTAATCTGGCATTTTTATTTTACACTCGATACGAATGGAGAATGGTATTGTTAAGTTTAACCACTACTAGAAACAAAGATTTTTCTACGGCAAACCAGTAAAATAAAATTTCATTCATTTTCCATCGAACCATCTCAACATGGGAAAATGCATGGTAGGAAACTTTTAAATTTTTTTATACGAAAATATTACTATTTTATGTTCTGAATCCTATTCAATCAAAATATATGTGAATATAGTCACTGGACATTTTTCAAGGACAAATGGTAATCTTTTAATAGTGAATCAAATTGAATATTTTCGACATAGAATATAAATATAATAAATTCTAGATTATGTACTCATAATTTCAATTTTCAAATGTTTAAGGAGTTCACAAATTTCAACCATAAATTCAGTCAAATTTCCAACCATCCACCTGAAATTAGGGATCAATTAGGAACACTTAAAACAAATAATTTTATTTTAAGAAAAGAATTATGAGTAGGAAACTATAAAATGGAGAATCGAACTTGCATCAATAAAATGAAAATTTATGATATTATCAACTAATTGAGTTATTAAAACTCTCCAAAATAGCATATAATATAATTGTAACTTTTATAAAAGATTTTTTCTTCTTTTTATCTTTAGACTTTTTTATAAGTGGAATAACCATCACCATCACTCTGCTAGTATGTTAACCAGCAAAAGTATTTTCAAGTGAGTGATGTTGATAGTCCAAAAATCAAAACCAACTCTTCTATACTTTGAACATTTAATTAGTTCATTTATTTCAATGTTTGACTTTTAAAAAAAAAATAAACTTTATGAATTAAGAAGTTCACTAGATATAATTAGAGTTTGCCAAAACCACAAGTAACTCTGTACAATAAATTAATCTTAATTACTTTTCACGTAGCTGATTTTCCCCTCCATGTTCATGGATCTCATGATTTTCCTTTATGGATCGGTTATTTGGATTTTGGTATAAAAAAATTAGTATCTCAATTAATTTGGATTTTTTTCGGGCAAAAATTTCGTGAGAGACTGATTTACACTTTTTTAGTGATTATTTAGATTTTGTCCTAGGGTTAAAAGTTGTGCAAATATAATTTTAGAGAAACTACTTTTTCAGTTAATATTAAACTCAAATTTAATATTTGTTCATATATTATTCAAGTACCTTACCAATAAAACATTAGACTATCGTATAACATTTGTAATAACTTACAAATTTTAGATGGTCATCTAATATTTTTTTTGTTTGATAAAAAATATATATTTAAATCGTAATTTAAAAACTTCATAAGTTACAAAGAAATAAAAAGATGCCTATTTACTAAATAGTCATTCCAAAAAAAAAAATCCACAGATTTTTGACTAGAAGGGTCCCTACCAAAAATTTTATTCCCAGTATTCAAAATGATACATCTAACTAATGGCGAAAATATTTTTTTATCTTACCACAACACTCGACCATCGTCTCATTTATATTATCAAAAAACTAACCAACCATCCATTTTTTATTTTTAAAATTTGTAAAAAGCAATATTGTCAAATTAGTAATTACGTAAGCTTTTTGTCTGGTAGCTTCGGCCTTTGGGTCAACTACTTTCACACAAATCAATCAGGATTATAGTGGTGTAATAAGTATCTATTCATTCTTAATCAGAGTTTCGAGTTTGAGCACCTTGAATATGAAGTTGTCTTTGTTAGGAAGTACTTTACTCCCCAATGTGGGACGTTTTGACGCAAATTCAAATTTAATTAGACTTCGATGCGAATACTAAAACACTAAAAAAAACACTTCTAGTTTATTTGCTTCTTTCTTAGATTTGTGTGAACAAGTCATCCTCCTTAATCAGACGTCTTGACTCTTGAATTTAAGTTCCCTAAATATAGAATCGTCTTTGTTATAAATAACTTTTTCACCAATATAAAACGCTCCATCACAAGTTTAAGTTTAATCCAACTTTAATACAAATATAACAACCACTTCCATCTGATTTGTTTCTTTCTTAGTTTTGTGTGTACTAGTCCTCCATACTTGTATTTGTATTCCCTGCATCCCCAATTTGCCATTTAGTTATTAGAAACAAGGCTTTGCGCGGCTTTTATAAAAAAATTAATTAGAAATTTAATTTGATTAATATACTTTTTATTATTTTATTATTTTGTTTTATTTGTTTACTTTACACGGTCTTAAGAAATAATTATTGATATGAGAATTTTATCATAATATTTTTATTATAAATTGATGTTTAGTATTAGGTCTTGAAAAAAAATGTAAATTAAGTAATTAATATTACGAGTAAAACATGAAAAATTAATTATTTTTTCTTGCCATGTTTAAATGTGACAAGTAAAAGTGAACATTTATTTTTGAAATATCCGACAAGTAAAAGTAAACAATGAGAAAAAATCTTTGATCTTTACCTATTTACATGTTATTTAATTCAAGAATAATTAATATCAAGGACAAAGGTAGAAAATAATAATTGATTCTCTCTTAATTTTTTAAATTGACAAATATTTTAGAACAATTATTTTTAGTATATATAACAATTATTTCCTCCGTCACATATTATTATCTACTTTCTATTAATAATTTTTCCAAATTACTTGTTAATTTATAAAATTAAGATAGAATTAATTTTTAAAATTCCATTTTTATCCTTATGACTTATGATTATTTCTTCTTTTGAAAGCGTAAAACAAGTTTGTAATATTCCAAAAAAGAAATATTCAAATAAATAAAATTATTATTTTTATTTATAATTTCTTAAAAGACGCCTAAAAAGGAAAATAGACCAGGGGGGGGATATTTTACAAACATATCAGGTACTACTATTTATGTTTTTTCTAGCTAGATCAATATGCACCTACTTTCTTAATATTTCATATGTCACAAACTATGACTTATATGGCTCTTTTATTTTATTTTCTCTTGTTATTAGTGGATTGGATTAACAAAAGAAAACGCGTAGGTTTATTGAAAATCAAGAGCTTAATTGACTATGTTTATTAAAAATCATGAGCTTAATTAATTTATTTATTTTGTGACAATCATCATGTGATTAATTGACTATCTCCATTTTCAGCCAACAACTTTCCATTTAAGTAGTAATAGAGGATTAAGTAGTAATGAAAGTCTTCTTAAACTGGAGAATTCTAGTGGATCTTCAAATTTGAATTCCAAGAGCATTTACTCTAATGATCTTTCTAGACCTTTCAAAATAAATTTTAAAAAATAAAATTGTCTTTTCATATTTAATTTCAATTCAAAGTTCCCAACATAATAACCAAATTGGTGATGACCAATATTTATTTATAACAAAATAGTGTTGGTTTAGTTTACACATATCTTAGATTATTTAGATTGCATCTACGACCTTTTATTAGCATAGTCAAGAGTGAAGGAATAAAAGTATTAAGAGGATTTAAGCCCTTTCGTCATAAAATTATACAATATTTTTTACGTACATATAAATTTTGAGTTTCTTTGGGATGAATTTCTAACTCGGCCGCTGAGCATAACTACTACATAATTTTGTCCATTAAGGCTTCCGTATATAAGAAATAATCACCTATTATCATTTTTTTCTACGCTAATATTTGAACTCTGATCTCCAAGGGCGAAGTCACACTTGCCCGAGCCTCCAAGAGGAATCAATTTACTTTTCTCTTGAATGTCCTTAAGAATATGTATAGATATCTTTTTATATTTTGATTTTCATTAATGAAAAACGTAATTCTATCATTACTGATCTCTCGTGATTTTCATCCGCTTCATATTCATTGATGATGACCTATATTGGGCAGGTTTTGGTCTACTAGGATGATTCATGATTAAACAATTAGCAAAAGTAAAGCAAGAAGCTGTTTGAAATGGAAGACAAAATCAGTAGTATAGTTCAAGCTTCCACCAACATTTACTAATTGTTCTATATTTTGAAATTTATATTACGCCCCCACCCCCCACCCCACCCCACCCACCCCCAACCCCGCACACACACCCAAACAACATATGGATAATAAGGGCCCGTTTGGCCATAGTTTTCCCAAGTAAAACTTGGGAAAAAATTTGGCAAATATTGTTTGTCCATACACTTTCTCATTATTTGGCAAATTTTTTTGGCAAATAACCCAAATTCCCAAATACTAGTTTTTTCTAGTATTTGGGCCAAATCTCATTATTTGGAAAGTTTTAAAAATTCAAATTTAACACCAAACTTTTATCTTTTACAAAAACACTTTATTTATTAACACTTTATAGTTTTTTCTAGTATTTGTACTAGTCTTTTTTAACGATGCGACTATTTACTGTAATGATGCTTTTTGATTTGTTGCGGAAGTCATGAATCTTGTTACGCGACATTTCTATTTTGCTATGTAATACAAATTTATGGTTAGTTTTGATAGTTTTAAAACTTATGGGCATAAGTCATATTTCTTAAAAAATTGAAATATATTTCCCAAATACTATGACCAAACACATGGTGAAATTTCACCCAAATCTTCACCCAAATAATATTTGCCAAATATATTTGGAAATCTATGGCCAAACGCTAGCTAAGAGTGGCAAAAGAATTCCACAAGCAATTCAAATTTATGTCAACCATTCCCTCTTGTCAATTCAATTTGCTTTAAAGCATTATGCCATATACACTGTCCTATCATATTGATTCCTCCTGCAGATTCTTCTTGGATAAGTTATAATATGTTCAAAAAAGCAAGTACAAGATTTGTATAATCTGAAACTAGACCAAAACTATGGAGAAAAATAAACGAATTTTCGACCAATAAGATCGAGTCTATTTGAGGTATCAGGTTGTGTGATACACACCTAGGAATATATGTACAATGAGCAGAATATTCTGTTACAAATATCCTAAGATTTTTACTTTTGAAGGGAAAAAAAGGGCAACTTTATTGGCACCTTTACAATCCCCTGAGCAACAAACATGTTAATGAGAAAAACTAGTTTGAACTTTTCTAAGTGTATTGTTTTGTATGGATAAGAGCACGAAAGTTTTCGTTTTTATCTTTGGGGGCAAATTAGAGAACCAAAGGGTTGAATCTCAATGGATCGTTGCAGTAAGGCCACTCTGTCACTTACAATATCCCAACACAAAAGGCTTCCTTTATACAGTTGATTTACACGGATGATCTCCATATCCTACCTTCGAATGATATGATGATGATTGAGACATCATCGTGGTACTTCCTACGATCTCCTTGTGGTATATCAAGCAACTCGTGGAAGTCCATGCCTGTGAAATCGTAGGACAAAAGTCATTTAGTTCGATTTCTATGAGATATAGTAGTACTTAGAATTCTCACAAGTAGAGATATATTTACCAGCTTTCTTTGCAGCTCTAAATAACACTTCTTCAACAAGATGTTGCGCGGGATCTCCCTCGGGGAATATAGACATGAAAGTCTCAACTTCAGAGACTGCTTCTTCATTTGTGAAGTATTGATAAAGTCCATCAGATGATAAGATCAGAAATCTGTCTCTTGGGCCAAGTCTATGGTGGTATAATGATGGTATACAATTGATATACGGTGAATTTCCAACGTAGTCTATTCTGAAGACCCCTAGAAGTCCATTGTTCCATTTAGGCTGTAATATCACACAAACAGAAATGGCATTAACACGAAAACTTGTTAAATTGAACGAGTTTAAAGAAGTTCGATTGAAGAGAATGCTAGGCATTTGTTATGACTTATGATCATAGATACGAAAAGTGTAATGTTAACGTTGAGAATACCTGTTTAAGAAAGCCTGCACCAAAAGCTCGAGTGACGTTCAAAGAACCTTTCACTCTATCATTTTTAATAGCAGACGTATCACTAGGATGCTCACTTCTAATCCTAAGAACTTCCTGCAACAATTTACCAGACAAACATGAGTATTAGTCTATGAAACACCAAAATATCGAAATTTTTGGACTAAAAGTGATATGTACCTCTTTAACAGATGTGCTATGGTCCATAGTGAGTTGACAAGAACTAAGACTGTGTTTTCTGTCTGATACAACTCTGTAGAGTGTATCAATGCTATTTCGACTCCCCTCATTTATCTGTCCCAAGTTACCAATGGAACGATCAGGTTCAGGATTTTGAGCCAAAACTGCTCTGCTATCTCCAACATTCATCAAATAAACATCATTGCCTTTCATCAACATCACTAGAACACATGATCCCATTAAGGCTAACTCGGGGTTTTCATTCACCATCGTGTCCGTTATCTCCAAATATGATGCCTCAGCTCTCCTCAACGCCTCAGATAACGCATTCAACACATCTAAATGATCAATACCTGCAATCTTTGATTGATCAAATTCTTGATTTTGAACGATAACTGTCTCGTTACACATGAGATTTTCGGAGGATTCTAACTTGTCATTCCATAGCAATCCCTTGAGTTCTTTGAATACATTCGAATAAAGATTTTTCAATAAAAAATCAGTAGCATCAGGTCCATTAAAACCATCATAAATCCCAACAAATACCCATCCATATTCCTCAGAAATCACTACATGTACTCTGTCCTCCCCTGCTTTTCCCTGAGCCCATTGCACATTTCGATTTCGAAATGATCCATTATTCTCATCATCTTCATACAAACTGTTCAAAGATCCATTATTCTTCTTCTCAACCAAATTCATTGACAAAACTTTCTTTAAATTCCTAACTATATCCCATTTACTAGACTCAGGTTTGTACCTCTGTAGTTGCTGATCATACTGATTCTCCAACGGGCCAGAAGTAAAACTCCGCTCCATCGGGCCGGAAAGGAATCCCCTCTCGATCGGGCCCGAGCCCGAGTTAGAAACTCGGGGAATCGGGCCCGAACATATAGAGTGGATTGATCTCCGGGGAATTGGCTGAAGAGGAAAAGAAGAAAACCACTGAGAGCTCTCAAAAGCCGACGACTTCTCAATGTAAGTATTTGAAACGTCGACGAGGGAGGTGGACAGCGGCGTAGTAGAGGTGTTGGCGGAGATAGAAGCACCGGAAATAGTACGAAACGCCGTTGTTTGGCTGGTGCTGCTGCTGTTACTGGAGATGGTAGTAGTAGCGGAAGAAGAAGAATCTTCTAGAAAATGTTGATTCTTAGATGATGAATCATGCAATATATAACAAAATGAATGGCCTAATCCTTTATCAAGACTATCAATTAAGTCTACGCCAATATCATGGCGTCTTTTGGATATTTCTCCAACATCTCCTGCAAAACAAAACTTCAATTTTCCAATACCGTTTCCCATTTTCAAACAATTCTTCGAATTTCGAATTTGCAGTAACTAACTAGTTGTTCGTACTTAACATGTTGTCAAGCACATAATAATAATAATAATAAAGATATTTCAAACTGAAACAGAAACTATGTCTTCAAGGAAATGGATGTAAACAATTTCTTTTATGGAGAAATAGTAATTGAAAGTGAATAATTAGGAAGAGAATAAAGCTGCTGCCATGAGAGAAGAAGTGAGGAATATGAAGATTGAAATTTGAAAGTTTATAATTGGTACTGTGGGGTTTAGCATTTAAATTCACAAGAAGAAGAGGAAAAAGTGGAGAGAGAAAAAAGAAAAAAAAAAGCATAGAGGAGTTGACTTTAGATAAATGAAAAAGTAGGAATATTAGTTATTGTACTTATTGCTCCCTCTCTCTGTTCCAATTTATGTAATAGATCGTTTGGTAGGATTGGAGGGTGTTCATAGATCCAATTGGATTGGTCATTCATCAAAATTAAAACATAAGGTAGGGTGATAAAAAATATACAATGTTTGAAATATTTTTTTAAAATTTTTTCTACTTTCATAAATAAATAATAAACTTTACCAATGAAATGTATATTATAAGATATTTAAAAATATTTATAAATATATTTTGTATATATAATTAGAAAGTATATATATAATTTGTCGGTTAGATTATTTTTTCGAGTTTTTTGAACAAAAGTAAAATTAAACTAAATATTATTGGTAATTTAAAACGTAAACTCAAATAAAATCGATTTATTTTATTGATTTAGTTTAACTTTTTAATTTGAATCGATTTCTAACCAAACTATGAATATCCCTAGATAAGATGTATTAGATACGATATTATTTTAACCTGGCCCCTTTTATTTGATAGAATTTTCAGTTTATGTATGACTACATACATAACATATCATGATACTACCCTTACTCATTCAATTGTGAAAAACATTAGTAGATGGTAATTTGACTAACTTATTCTTATTTATTAGTACTTCTATCAAGTTGATATTTTATTCTTTTCATAACATTAATATATCTACATATTTATGACTAAGGATGAAAGTTGAAATAAATAACTAATTACTCCATGTCTTAATCTTCTAAAATGAAAAATATTGTGAAGTAAGGATGTCACATATTTAGAAACGGAGAAAATATATAATAAGCATGATTAAATATAGAATTGTCTTTAATACTCTAAATCAAACCGTGATAAAATATATTTTCAACATTACTAATATACCTTATTCAACACTAGTTTTATACGCTCTACTAAATGATCCTATATATAATTGAGCACAAATATTTTTAAAATAACATTGTGATTATAATTCTCAAGTTAAATAAATAATGAAAATTTTAAAATTAAATTATTTATAAATATCCCTTAGGAAAAAAGTACACTCTTATATTCGATGCTTCTTTGGGTGGAGAGTTCACTATTTTTGTTACTTTCATTTTCATAAATGTTTTATTTAATTTTTATATGGTTTCATGGGGAAGGTGTAGGAGAAATTAAATGCGTTGACATTGATTTATTTATTTTAGCATCTCTTTAATATTTGTGCTGTGTTTTTTTTAATTGCTTAAGGCTAAGGTAAGCTAAAGCGTGTGGTGTTTGAATAAAATAGTCCTAATGGATTAAAAGTCAAAAGGGCCAACTTGAGAATATAAAAATAAAAATGGGGCCAAATTAATTGAAAAGAAAAATATAATTATATGCCAACTGGGAAATAATACTGGGTGCCACGTTTACAGGACACATTAATGCCAGCTGGCTAGCTTCTAAATTGGCTTTGTCGATTTTAGTTATAGACTTTTTATAGCTTGACATAGATTTCCTCTCTTTATCATCAACCTAATAATGCTGTTTTTTTTTTAGTACCTTTTATTACAAGTTTCTAATATTTTCTTGGTCGGAATCTTACTAGCTTAATTAGTTGATTATTTGAAGTTTATCTTATTTATAAAGGTTCAATTCTTAATTGGGTAATCATCTCTTCCTTTTTTTCATTCCCTATCCCTTATGTAATAACTTTTTAAAAATAATACTAATATTGTGTTCGTCTTATTTTATATATTATTTGATTGTATATCAAATATAAAAAAGTATTTTCTCCATCTTAATTTATGTGGTATTTTTTTAATTTTGAAAGTCAAACGAGTATTTTCTTGACTACGATCTTTTCATAAAATTTTAAATTAATAATTATTGTGGCTTATAATAATTTTTACTTCGTTTGAATATGTAAATTTTATTTTTAACAAAATTTAAAAATTCATATCTGAATTCATAGTTAAATTAAAAGGTTTTGACTTTTGAAAGTGCAAAAAATGTCACATAAATTAGAATATGTAAATTAGTTTAATTTATGTATATTAGTGATATTGTAAATACATCACATTAATATCAAAGGTCGAATTGTTTTAAAAAAATAAAATTCTTGAAAATAATAGAAGTTGTATTAGCACTTTTGGCTTATTGCTAACTTTCAATTTTAGTCCCGTAATATTTTATTAAGCATATTTAACTTTTAATTGATTGAGATATGTATTCTTAATCGCTTTCCTCGTGAATATCTATTTGTCATAATTATTGAGAACTCCTCTACTTAATTACCTAAGTTTGTTTTGTTATTTTATATTTGACGATAAAGGAATCAAGACATATATTTCAAGTAATTGAGCCCTCTGTTCAATAATATGTTTCTATTATTTACTTTGCACAGTTCTTACGAAATAATAAATATAAGGGTAATTTTACTATCACTCTTTGAATATAATAAATACAAATTCTTGAAAAATGTAATAGGAAAATGACTATAATTAATGATAAGAGTAAATTAGAAAAAGTGTAAAACTATAGAATAATTTCATAAAATAAACAAGTATTATTAGACATCCTAAAATAATATAATGGACGTATATTTTATCAAATATTATGAGGACTATAATAAAAAGTTATCAATAATTGAAAAATCAAAAATGTTTTATTATATAAATTTCGCATGTTTCAAAAGAAAGAAGATATCATAAAAGTTGGAAGCAGCAGTTATTACCCCTAATTTACTGCTTCCTTTGTCTCCCATATTAGTTGATTATTTTATTTTTTATAGACATATTAATAAATTATACTCTTTTCATTTAATAATATTTATCCACTATTAACTTTGCACATTTTTTAAGAAACTATAAATAGGATGGTAATTTTAATATATTACTATTTGAATATAATTAATACTATGTCTTGAAAAATGTAATAGAGAATGACTATAATTATTGATAAAGGTAAATCAGGAATTAAGGGTGTGTTAAAATGTTTTCCAATTTTTTCATGTTTGGAAAATATTTTTTCCAAATCAACTCATTTTCCTCAAATTTAAGGAAAATGACTTCCCTCCCAAAATTAAGATAAACACTTTCCAAAACTCTATTTCATCTTTTATTTTTTTCTTACCCTACCCGACTACCCCATACTCTGTACCCGATCATCCCCATTCAAAGAAAAAATTATTTTTTAAAATTATTTTTTTATTTTTTAAATTTCAAATAAATTCTTATTCCTACCCCAAACCAGCCCCCATCGGTAGCTCTACCCCCAAACCACCACCACCACCCCTCCCCCTCCCTCAAACAAAAAATATTTCAAATTTTAAGATTTTTTTTACCTCACCCAACTCCTACCCCCTACTCCACAATGAAAATTATTTTTGAAAAAAATTCAAATTTAATTTTTTTTCATTTTTTACACCCCTCCCCCACACCCCCCCTATCCCACCAAGGCCACCCCCTCCCCCCACCACCCCACCCAGGCCACCCCGTCAATTTTATTTTTTTTTAAAAAAAATTTGGGAAATATTTCGAATATAAAAAAAAAAATCATTTTTGCCACCCCCACCTAGGCCATCCCCATCAAATCTTTTTTAAAAAATATAGATTTTTTTAGGAAATATTTCATTTTTACGTCACCCCTTCCCCCTCCCCCCTCCCCCCTAAGGCCATCCCCGTCAAAAAAAAATTAAATAAATTGTTCAGAAAATATTTAAAATTTATTTATGTATTACGTCACCCCCACCCCCCCACCTGCCACCCTTACCTAGGCCACCCCGTCAAATTTTTTTCTCAAAGTTTTTTTTAAAATGATTATTTATGCCACCCCTACCCCAACCCCACCCCAGTTGTCACCCCCTACCCTGTCAAAAATAAAATTTTCAAAAAAATATTTTTGAAAAATAATTTTCTGGGTCAGGTCCTAGGTCGAAAGTCTTGGTCATGTCCTGAGTTAGATCTCAGGATCGGATTTTGAAACGGTCAACGTGGCCTTGTCCTAATTCGAGTGCCGAGATCAGGTCCTAGATCAATTATCGGTTTTGATTTTCTGATAAGAAATTATTTTCTAAATAAATAATATTAATATAAATAATTATATAAGTTACACGAATCATTAAATACTATTTAAGAAAATGTATATGTGAACTGTTAAATCAGATGTATACAAATAACATATTTCATTATACAAACATGTGGGGATGGTATAACTATAACACTTGTATTGTAAAATTGTTATAATTATACAAATGTCTTAAAATAATGATATATATAGAGAGAGAAGAATTGATAAATGTAGTTGTATAACCATACAATGTTGGATTTTTATAACTATAATTTTAAAAATTGTATAACTAATTATTTATACATATGTTGTTTATTAATTATGTAATATATACAAATAATTTAAATTGCAACTCAATTGTTATCTCATATACAAATTAAATTGAACATATACAAATAAAAAAAATAAGGTTATACCTCAAAATCTTCAATTATATTATACATTTACAGATAAAATAGATGAAAACAAAAGGTTATAACTTATATCTCAAAATCTTCTATTTCTTGTTAGCCCATGTTATATAGTCTTTTCATTGTATTTTGATCAACATTAACCTAGTTTGTCTAGGTAGTACCAGTTGGGAGAAGCTATACCATATACGCTTGACGTGGCATCTATGAATTTTGATGTTGAACTCTTTAAATGTTCTTACACTAGATTTGGCAATGAAATCTGCAATTTTTTCAAGAACTTGAGTTAAATCCAACGAAAAAGGTGGAGGAGGGATGGATGAAATTTTAAAATTTTGAATTTTGATTCGGTTGAGTGATTTAGGGAAAACTGAGAGATTTTAGGAGCAAAATAAGTGAGTGTGATAAGAGAGAGTGTGTGTTGATTTGTATAAAAGGAGAAAAAGATTCTACACGTCTTGATACAAAACGTGGGACCCAAGTCCGACTTATAGCCATATTCTTAAATAGTAATAATTTTTTATAATTAATTTAAACTAAAGCTATGAAACATAATTAACTATTAAATATTAGCTTGGTTATATAATTAGCTAATGGGTTGCGGTAACATCAATTTTTGGAAATGGGCTTGAGGGCATCTCCAACCCAATTCTCTATTTTACTCTCCAGATATAAAGTTCTCTATTTTTTCAAACAACCAACTCCAACCCAATTCTCTATTTTACTCTCTAAAAATGAATCTTTTTCTCTCTCCTCAATATTATATTATTATTTCTATTTCATTCTTATTTTCTTATTTCATAATATAAATCATTTATTTCTTTTTTTCTCAAATAATTACTTTATATAATTTTTAATGTGATATAAAATTATTTTTTATTCTAAATTTTTAAATAACATAAATTGAAAGAAAATATAATATAATACATAAATTAGGGGACAAATTCAAATAAAAGTGACATACAATTACATAAACACTCAATTTTCAAAATTATTACGTTGCTCCCATAAATGCTCTATTAATGCATTACGGAGTTCAAAATGAGCATTTTTGTCCTTAATTATTTTATGTCTAGCTAAAAATTGTTCAAACCGGAGATTTTCATCTATCATCATTTCTATAGTTGGAGTTGGAGCCTCTACGACATCTTGAATTGGTGCATTGAGATCACGTTCATCCTCAATTATCATGTTGTGCAGTATAATACACGTAGTCATTATATCATGTAGCACTTCCTTTCTCCAAAAACGTGATGATCCTGCAATAATTGCAAAACGTGATTGCAAAACTCCAAATGCACGTTCAACATCTTTTCGGCACGATTCTTGTTTCATCGCGAAATATTTCTTTTGTTGGGAATGAGGATCACGAATAGTTTGAACAATTGTAGACCATTTATGATATATACCATCAGCTAAATAATAACCAGATCGTAGTCTTTTCCTTGAATAACATAATGGGAGGGAGGCGCAATACCACTAGCAAGATTGGAAAATAAATGTGATGACTCTAAAACATTAATATCGTTATATTGTATTGTTATCTTGTATTTAAATTATAATGTTATGTATTGTATTGTTATCTTGTATTTAAATTATCATATCATGTATTGTATTTATAAATAAAAAAAATTCATCTTGCCATTTTAATTTTGCGTATTCTTTATAATGAAAATTGTATTTAAATTATCATATCATGTATTGTATTTATAAATTAAAAAAATTCATCTTGCCATTTTAATTTTGCGTATTATTTATAATGAAAATTAATAAATTTTATTATTCACGAAAATTAGAAAAAAAAATGAAAATACTATTAATTTGAAATTAAAATAGTATATATTAAATAATATTTTTTAAAATATTATATTACATTTAAAAAAGAATTATGAATATTAGATATTTAATTAATAGAATGATATGTAAAATAATATGTTAATTAGAAAGTAATAGAAATAATAATAAAATAATGAAAAAGTGAAATAGAGAGTGTGAATAGTATTTCTCCAAATTTGGAGAACTACTATTCAACTCTCTAAATTTGAAGAATAGAGGGTGATTTAAAGGTGGGTTGGAGTGCTCATTCTCTATTTTACTCTCCAAATATAGAGTGTGGAGAGTAAAATAAGGATGGATTGGAGATGGTCTGAACTACGAACAACGTGGGCTTCTAAATTTGACAGTTTATTTTGTCTTAACAATAATTTTTGTTAACATATAATCAAAAAAAATAATGGAAAGGTCTAATCATTAATAAATTATGAGCTTTAATTTTTCAGATATTAAGTGATCTTAAGAACTAACCATAAGACACTTGAATCCTATTGGCTATTGTTAGATATAGGTTTTTCTTAGTCAGCTTGTAAACATGCAAACCACTCCTTAGCAAAGCTTGATTAATTTATCTATGCTTGTCACATAAATTTTGGTTTGGGGAATCTACATAAATAGGCCATAAAATCCAATATAATTACAAGTCAATATTCAAACTCAAAGTAATTCCTAAATTCTTATTCCCTCATAAATAATTACAGCTCATACCCATCTCTCCCATTTTTTAAGGGAAAAATTATATAAGTGAGTGTCTTTTATTTAATAACTATCACTTTTAAGTATACTTTTAATTTATTATCATTTTTGTCCACTTTTAGCAATACTTACTTAAAACAATTTTGTTCCTTTAAACTTAACAAAAAGTATTGTCATTCGCAACTTTTAGCAATACTGTCAATCAGGCAAATTGTTATATATGGTTAAAAGAATAATGTTGACAAATATCGTAAATATTTTTTAAAAAGTGTACACGTAAGTGATTTTCCCTTCATTAAAGTTGATAATTTCGCTTAACTGATTCTAAAGCAGTATCATATACTGATTTACATAATGTATTGGTATCATTAAGATGAATAATTTCATTTTTTTTACCCTCCCTAGGAGCTCCCACCCCTTTTTGCTCCCTTGGTGACTTGAACTCTCAACCTTTGGGTTGGAAGTGAGGGATGTTTATCATCCGAGCAACTCCCTCTCATTAGATAATTTCGCTTTAACTTGATACTAAATCAATATATATTTTTACAATTATAAGCTTCAATGGGTAAGGGTATGCATCACTCTACATGGTGCTTGGGTTCAATTCCTTGTGGCAACGTATTATTATGTTTTTTCGCGACCCGCCTTTTTGCCTTGAAATTGGGCCTTATCATCTTGAATCAAGATGGACCAAAAACACAAATCCAGCCTTAAAAAGTCTAAAATCATGATGAGTCAAAGTTCGAAGATATAAATATCAATTAAGATTAAATTGTATAAATTTTAGGAATCACATAGTTTTAATATGAAATTACAATCTATCCCTATTTAGTTTGTAATTACATTAATCCCTGAAAAAGTAAAATAAACTGGATACATAATATCTAGCTCGGATATATTAAAAACTAGCTTAGATACATTATAAAATAAATCAGATACATAATATGTAACTCGGATACATTAAAAACTAGCTCGGATACATTATAAAATAATTTAGAATTAGGAGAGAAATAAGGGATTTTAGAGGTTTTTTTTAGAAATAGAAGGGAATATTAGAAATAAGAGAAACATAAGACGTGTATTTCAGTATTTTTTCCTAAATTAAAATACATGTTCATATATTATATTATTATAAAAGATATATTTTTTTGAAAATAGATTTTAAAAAATCACATAAATTAAGACAAATAAATATATATTTAAGGAAAAATTGTGCATTATATAAAACTATTATTAATTCAAAAATAATGTTATAGCTACAATTTCATTTAATTCTATTTCGTAAAAAACACATTGTTAATTTGCCATTCTCGCCTTTCTCCCCCCGAATCGTGCTCGTCACTCTCAATTCTCTCCCTCGCCTCTCTCACTTTTATACAAACACAAATGTATAAATTGGGTTTGTATTTGTATAAAGCGAGATAGATTGTATATACAAATACAAATACATATATCTCTGTCATATACACTTCATAATACTAATACAAATCTTCCCCTGCCCAGTTCTCTTTTGTTTTTCTCCCTCTTTCACTTTATACAAACACAAATTATATAAGTACAATACAATTTTGTGTTTGTTTAAAGCGAGGGAGAGATTTGATATACAAATACAAATATTTTTATTCGATTCAATTGTATATTAACTCGATTCAATTATATACAAATTTAAATTTTATGCAAATATACAAACACAATCATTGATATATATACATAGTAGTTAGTAGTTACATATATACAATTATCTAACTGATATACATATACAATTCACCTCTCTCCACTTTCTGTCCTCTATCGCTCGCCTCTCTTTTCTCTCTCCTAATCTCGCTCGTCACTCTAGCCTAATACAAAGAACATATGCATATACAAACGCAATTTGCATAGACATAGAAGTCCGATTTATACAGATGGCTGCGATTTATACAAATAGCTTACTATGAAGCGCAAATAACAAATTATGTTTGTTATGGAGCACAAATATCAAATCTGTAACTATAAAACGCTAATATAATTTTTATATTTGCTATTCTTAAAATTACTCTATATTTAACCCTCAGTTAACTTAATCATCTTCAAGTAGAATTTTGATCTCAACTAATCAAATCTATTAAGTACTTTTAAAAATTTAAAAACTTGAATAATACCATTTTTTTCAAATACCTTCGTTTTCGCCATCAGATAAAAAATAGAGAACTGACTTGCACAAGATTATCGTCAACACACGTGTTCATAAGGAAAAACACAAACCGTAAAAGTACTTAAATATAACTATGATTTTTAAGAAGTTATTTTTGATTAAATAATTATTGACTCTTAACTAGAGGGTATTGTTCAAATAGAAAATACTTTTTACTTTCTTATAGTTGTGAGTCGGGATCAAGGAAGCAAAAAGATAGAAGTGGAGGAATAGAATATAATATTCTCTTTATTTAAGAAAAAATAATTTTCTTCAACTTAACACGAATTTTATTTTTTTTTAAAAATCCATCTTATGTTTTTAAATAAAATTATGTGAACTATATCAAAATGTTATTTAATTTTGGAATCATCTTGTTAACAAACTATATATATATATATTTTTTATTTTTTTATTTTTTTTTTAAACGGAAGAGTAATAAGACAAAAAATTATTGACTCTTGAAACCATGTGAACAAAAAATATACAGAAATCCACCAGACAAACTGTCCCTCGGGCCTCGAGTATTAATAATGATAGGTACCTTATTTAACGAGCTTGACGCACACTTAGGGGTCGTTTGGTAGAGTGTATTAGGAAAAATAACGCATGCATTAGCACTGTGTATTATTAGTACCTTGTTTGGTACTCTTTTTCAACTTATGTATAACTAATGCACTCTATTGTGTATTAAAGTGTGTATTGCTAATACCATGGATTTTTAGGTATTAGCAATGCAATGGTTTTAATGCATGCATTAGATTAACTAATGACAAAACTACCCTCTATTAATAATAATAATAATAATAATAATTAATTATTATAATTATTATTATTATAATTATAATTATTATTATTATAATAATAATAATAATTATTATAATTATTATTATTATTATAATTATTATAATAATTATTATTATAATTATTATTATTATTATAATTATTATTATTATTATAATAATAATAATTATTATTATTATTTTTGTAAAAGAATGTGGTGGTATTTTGGTAAACAAATATTTTTTTAATAGTCTTTATACAAGGCTTGCTATTTCCAATACATCAAACCAAATAATGTATGAGAAATAATGCAAGCATAACTAATGCAAGCATTACTAATGTTTGCATTACTAATACATCATAGAAGCATTATTCTTATACACTCTACCAAACGACCCCTTACCGATTTATAAGGGACTTTAATTATACTCTTATAAATAGTCATGCTTTAAAAACTTATCAATTTTGGTCCATTAACTTTACACTTATAGATTTTAATTTTTTAAATATTTAAAAACTTGTAAGATTTGATCTTTGTCCAATTTTTTAAAATATAAATAGCTTATATTTATAGTAACATAATTTTTTTTGTGAAATTAATTTTTTAACCTATTTTTAAGTTGTTTCTTTATCCCCGCTAATTTTTCTTCAAATTACTCTTATGAAAAGAACAATCACCTCAACGATTCAAAATAAAATTAATGATTAAAAAATATAATTTTTAATTTTATTCAATGGAGAATAAAATGAAACATATAATTGCTACTAATGACTTGAATATGTTGTGCTCCCTTCTTTGGCGGTTAACAGTTCATAATCAACGTAATTTTTTTAATTTTATTTTTCATACAAAAGAAAAATAAGAGATTTGATCTTATTACTCAAATATCTCTACGTAAAATAAAATGAATAGACTAATAAAAACAATTTATTTAAAGAAAAAAATAAAAAAGTTGCAAATCTACCATTTTATAAAGTTCAACTTCTGAAAAATCAAACAAAATTTGAATTGAATGGGTAATAATATTTTTCTTTTTATAATAAGGTTTGGCATATTCAACTCATTAATAACAATAATATGATTCATTTTATCATTCGTTGAATAAAATTATCACTTACATTTTTTTTCCTCATGAATTTTATTTTGAATTGTTGAGGTTAAAGATCTTTGCATAAGGGTAATTTAAAGTAAAAGTAGTGAGCACTGCATAAAAAATGATCTTTAGCGGCAATTAATTAACTACAATAGCTTAATTGCCACTAAAAGTACTTAAACATATTTAGCAGCAATTAGCAATCTTTTTATATGTACCTAAGGCTATAGAGACATTTGATCTAATTAATGACACTTAACTAATGCCGATAAAGATTTTAACATTCTTTATTAATGTGTTTATTTATTGCCGCAAAAAATTATTTTTGTTGTAGTGGAGAGAGAGAGAAATAATTGAAAAAATGGCTAAAAGATTTAATTTCTCGAGACATAAATTTTGTTATTATAAACCTAGGTTATTTGTATAAAAAAAGGACAAAGACCAAACCTAATGAGTTTATAAATACTTAAATGACTAAAATTGATAAATGTACAGTTAAGGAACTAAAATCAATAAATGTGTAGTAATGGACCAAATTTGATAAATTTTTGAATAGTTGAAGAACTAAATTCAACAAAAGTTTGGTTAAGAGACCATTTTAGATATACTTCTATAGTTAATGGATCATTTATGTTATTTTCTCAAACAAACAACATCCATTTTAGGCGAAATAGTCTGATGGACCTTCATACTTGTATGCGTTTCTATTCTAAACCCTCTTACTTTATATTTTGTCAATTGGACCCTTAAACTTATTAAAACACAATATTTAAAACCTCTTTGACCATTGACCAGACCTATGTGACATAAATATTGTTGAGTTGGAAAAATGTGTAAAAGCACTCGCTTCCAAACGCGTCATTACACTATTTTCTATTTAAAAATATTAATTTTTTTTTGAAAACAATATTTTTTTAATCAAAAAAAAAAAATCTTCATTAACCCTCTCCCACCCCACCCCCACCCCAATTTCTCATCTTTTCCACCACTCTTCCCACCCATAATCCTAAACTTTCTTCTCTTTTTCTTCAACAAAATCACCCCACCAAATCCTTTCTCTCTTTTTTATTTTCTTCGAAATCACCCATCATATACTTTTTTTTTTCCCTTCTTCTTCTTCTTCAATTCACTCTCCTCTTTGCAACAAATCAAACCCCGCACCTAATTTCTTTTTTCAGCCCCCTTTATCTAAATTTTTAATGTTTTTTATTTTAAAAGTTGAAATCATTAGTTGTGTTGGATTTAAAGAGAAGGTATGATATGGATTAATGTAAGGAGTGATGATAATGGAATGGTTGGGCTGGGCTTTGATGACCTGGTCTTGGGCCGGGCTTGCGTTTTTTGTGTACACGTGTGCTAATTTGGTTCCTCGAGCTGTTTCGAATCATAAATGGTACGTGGAGAAATTTGGAGAAGATTATCCTAAGAATAGAAAAGCTATTTTCCCCTTTTTGTATTGATATTGTTGTATCGTATTTTGTTGATTTAAATGTAATGTTTTAGTTGTTATTTAAATTTAATTATATCGTATGGCTAGAGTTATTGTTACGTAAAAGTTGATTTGGTGTGCATAGTTAATCTTTTTTTTTTGCATATTATCTAATAATGATGTTTTATTTTTTATCCTAGTATTTTTTTTTAAGTAATAATAGTTTTAACTCGTACTTTACTTTTCTGGTAAATTTGTTCTTCAAATTGCTCATGCTTGACACTATGTAATATTGAAAAAATAATACAATCTATTCAAATGCTATATTTATCAAGATAACATATTATGAAATGATATGTAACGATCATATGAACAAAAGGTTTTTATTTAATGGTTCAGTTGAATATTTTTATTTAACGATTTAGCTTTTTTGATATTGATTTTTACATATAGTAATCCACTAAATCGAAGTTGTCGATCGATTTTATCCTTTAAATATTTAAAGGAAAAATCCTTTTGGCTAGAATTTAGATAGAATTATATTTTACCTATGTTATTTTATTTTTTAAAATATTTTTACTTTTTTAACTTTAATACATTTTAATTAAAAAAAAAAGAAAAAGATTAGTTTGTTATAAAATAAAAAAAATATTATCGTTTTTTTAAAATTCTGATCAAATTTTCTGGCCATTTAACATTATTCATTCTTAAATTTATAGTACCTTCACAAGTGAATTTGTATTTTAAGACTACTACATTCATCCCTAACAGGAAACAATGTGCCTAATTTGGATGTAATAGAAAGCATTACATAGCTCCAATGCAAAATATCAGAACTGATCCACAGATGTTTCAATAAGATACAAAACAAGTGTTTTAGAATGTCAAAAAACAACTTTATATTCGTAAGGTAGAAATTCTTGAGATTGTTATATTTTATATCTCACACGAAACGACTCTTAAAATTATTGCAAAATTTAGGGAAAAATGTCTAAAGTACCCTTTTATGATTTTACAATTCGAACTCTTACGAGGGGTGTAACTATAATTTGAAAAAGTAAAGAGGTCTAAATGACACTTGGGTTTGCCAATCTCGTACCCCGATTAGGGTTTTAGATATAAGTTCACCATTTTCCCCTTTAACCAGTGGCTGCTTATACCTCTGTTCTTCCCCAAACACAACCAAAGTTGCATACCGTGGTGAATCAAATTGAGGAATCAAGATGGATAAGAGTATGATTGGAGATTTGGATTCACTTCCTGAAGCAGATAAGCTTAGAATGGCCGCCATGATTGAGCAGCTCCAAGTTCGTGACAGGTTATTCCATCTCTTTCAATTTTTATTTTTATTTGCTTATTTTACCAGTTTGATTAAGAAATATACCCGAAAATTCTCCCCTGTGTGGGTTGCAACAATTTTGATTGTGCCCATGTCTCTTTTCCGGCTTTGAAAGTATACCGCTTTGGTTTTGGTTTTTGCATATAACAATGGATTTAGTAAAACAGAATGTTATATCATGCAATTAGCCTATTCGAAATAGTCTATAAATTCCTTTTACTTTTGGATCGCAATTTATTTGTAAGTTTCAAATTCAAGATTTCATATCAGAATCTATAAGGAGTTAAGGATCCTAATCCATGATTTACTGATTGCTCTACCCTGATTTGAGTGTCCACCATGAACTGTATGCAACTAGCTTATGTTTTTGTTTTCTTAGCTGGAAAAAACTTAGTTTTTTATTTGTGGTAAATTTAGAGTTTAGACTAACATGAAGAACTATTAACCTCTGAAGTGGTGAACCTCTTTCTTATTTTCCAAAGCTGTTATTATATTCCGTTATATTTGAATAAATACATAAATTATGTGGTAATTTGTTCCAATGTTGGTTTTAGCAAGCTTGAGACAGTATGTTAATGTGAATTAGGTGGTTTATTCAGCATGTTGTTAGCTGGGATAATACTATTATGACCCGCACCAGTTATGCAGTGGTGGAGGGTAGGAAAGAGTAATATATTGAGAATGGAATTGGATATTGATGGTAACACTGGGGCTTCATGAGCATTAACTATTTAGATTGTTGTAATGGTGATAAATGAGAGACTGCTGATTAACACAGGTGTTCATAATGGAAATGTGTATTGAGTGTGTAATGAGGAATTCCAATGATTAGAGCAGTATTAACATAGGAAAAAAGTGCCAAAAAAGCGTTGAGGTTTGATGGGGTTTAAAGCGTAGAGCACAAATGAAGCTTCATGCTTTAATGAAGAAATGTCCAAAACAAGAATATATGCGTGGGCACACCTATGTATATTATCTTCATTTACTTTTAAGAATAATATGAAGCGTCTGCAAATCTTGTTAACTTCATTTTCATTAACCTTTTTGATAACCCTTCATTTTCATTAACCTTAATTAACTACTAACGCTGAGTTACCTTGGTTAATTAATTAGCACTCTATAACTGATTTGAAGACAGTTTTAAGGGTTGATTATAGAGATGAAGATAAAAATGAAATATCAAATCAATGGTACATGCATGTTTTACTTTGTTGGACAGTACCTTTAAGGGTAAACCGTTGTTAAAATCTTGAAGAATGGCACTAAAGTTATTAGAAGCAACCCTGAACCCTAGTGTCTCTTATATAATCTTCAGTCTTGCCCCTCAAAATCTCTACCCTCTAATGAGGATATAAGGAGATTATATATTGAGCACTAGAGCTTAGGATTACTTTTAATATCTTTAATGCCCCACTCCTATTTTAACAAAGGTATACCTAAGGGTAAAAGAAAGCAGGGGTGTATGATGTACCATTAATTTGATATTCCTTTTTCTATTCTTTTGCTCCAAAAATTATTTAAGCTAATTAATTAATCAAACCAGTTAATTTAATTAATGGGTTATGTAATTAATTATTTGATACTAAAATACGTAATTAAGGAAATAGAAAACTTTAATGGCGTTCTTTTGACTAATAGATGCAATTGAAAATCTATAAGAATTGAGAAATTGACTAAAACAAGCTAAAGTTGAACTTTAGGAGAAACTAAAATGGAGCGAAAATGGGGTGTACACACTTGGAAAGAATCCATTGAGGAACGTGTTCTAGTCTTTCTTATTTTCCAAAGCTGATATTATATTCCTTTCCCTCAATATTTAAATTAAAATAAGAAAAATATGGTAATTTGTTCCAGTGTTGGCTTTAGCGAGCTTGAGGCAATATATTAATGTGAATTAGGCGGTTTAGTGAACATATTGTAAGATGGGATGTTACTCTTATCATCTGCGCCAGTTATGCACGGCTAGTATTATACTCATAATTGCTAACAAGTCTTCATAAAGTTGAGTGAATCTAGTCATAGAAAATGGTGGAGGGGAGGAACGAGTAATATATTGAGAAAGGAGTTGGAAATTGATGATAACACTATGCTTCATGAGCATTAACTCTTCTAGATTGCAGTGATGTTTATGAATGAAAGACACTGATTAACATTGGTGCTCAGGATGGAAGTGTATATTGAGTGTGTAATGTGGAATTCCTAGAATTAGGCATTGTTGTCACAGAAAAAATGCGTACAAAAGAACTGATGAGGTTTAAGCATAGAGCGCAAATGAAGGAACATCCATAACAAGAATATATGTGTGTGCACGCTTGTGTAAATTATCTTCATTTACTACGAGAATAATATAACACATGTGCAAATCTTGTTAAGTTCATTTTTATTAACCTTAATTAAGTATTAACAGTTAATTTGTGCTCAATAACTGATCTGAATACAATTTTAGGGTTGAATTTTAAGTGGAATATCAAAATAAGGGTACATGCATGTTTCATTTTGTTAGACAATATCCGTAAGGCTATACCTTTGTCAAAATCCTAGTGGAGGATGTCAAAGGTATCAGAAGTAACCCTAAACTTTAGTGTCCCTATATAATTTTCGGTGTAATTTTGAACTCACAGCTCCTCCAAATCTCTACCCTCAAACGAGAGAGAGTAAGGAGGAGGGAGTAAGGAAATCTTATATAGGGACCACTAGGGTTTAGGATTAGTTCTAATACCTTTAGTGTTCCCCGCTAAGATTTTGACTAAGGTGTCCCCTTAAGGTAATGCTCAACCAAAAGAAAGCAGGCTTGTACCATTGCTTTGATATTCCCTTACTATTCTTTTGCTCCAAAAATTATTGAAGCTAATTAATTAAACCACTCAACCAATTAATTTAATTAACACATTAATTAATTAATCCTAAACTTAGAAGGCCGTGATTGGTCCTAAAGGCGGGTCACAGACGGATTTCTCGGTTATCAAAAAAAAATTAATCCTAAACTTGCAAACAAGGAAAGTAAAAAATTCTGGTATTTTTTTTAATAACAGATGCAATTTATATAAAAATTGTTAGATTGATTAAAATAAGTGAAAAATAGAACGTTAGGAGAAACTAAAACAGAGCAAAATTAGGTGTTCACACTTGGGAAGAATCCATTGAGGAATGTGTTGCATTCTTTCTTAATTTCCAAAGCTGATATTATACTCCTTTCCCTCAATATTTAAATAAAAATAGAATGTATGTGGTAATTTGTTCCAATGTTGGTTTTAGCAAAGCTTGAGTCCATATGTTAATGTGAATTAGGTGATTCAGTCAGCATGTTGTACGTTGAGATGTTATTTGTATGGTCAGTGTCAGTTATGCACTCAACAAGTATTCAAGAAGTTGAGTGAATCTAGTCATTCACAAGTCATAGAAATGGAGGAGAGGAGAGTAATATATTGATAAAGATTTTGGAAATTGATGATAACACTCGGCTTCACAAGCATTAACTTTTCTTGATTTCTCATTTTAGTGATGTTTATGAATGAGAGATTACTGATTAGCAAGGGTGTTCGTAATGGCAGTAAAAAAAAGCAAATTCCTCGGTAAAATATGTTGCAAGTAGAAATTTGAAGTGAATTGAAACGGGATTGTATTTTGTTACTCTCTGTTTCAGTTAGTACTTTCTCATGATAATAAAGTTACAACTCTAAAGCCTGGTCTCTTTTGTCTTTAATTACTGCAGCTTGAGAATGTATAATTCTCTGGTCGAAAGATGTTTCACGGACTGTGTAGACAGTTTCAAACGCAAAACTTTAGACAAACAAGAGGAGACCTGTGTCCGACGATGTGCTGAGAAGTTCTTGAAGCATTCTATGCGTGTAGGACTGAGATTTGCAGAGCTTAACCAAGGTGCACCAACACCAGACTAAGACGCTTCTGCAATTCAATTTTTCATTATTGTTTATTGTGGGTTAATCAACAAGGACAAGTAGTGGAAGGTCCTTACTTTGGACTGTCAACAGCTCTTCTCGTCGTTATTGGTAAAATGTACTTCTACAGTTAAATTATTAGAAACTTGAATAGTAGAACTGGATCCTGCAACTGATTGCAGGCCACTTGCTGTTACGATAGCATTCTTTTGTTGTGACGTTCTAGCAAAATAATGTGGTATTCAACTTCATCAAGGAGAGACATATCTGTTGCCTTTTCTGGTATGATGACAATTTTATGAAACTTGAAATTGAAAAATGGATTTTTGCTGATACGATTAACTACAAGTCCACATTAATATTGTCTATTGATCCTCTTCTTGTTTCCTCGTACCTCCTCTTGCTTTCAGTTTTTTTATAATCGAGAAATTTCTGAGTGTCAGCACACAGTTCAAAATTCAATGGATGGTTACACTCTCATCTTTTACCTGGCTAACTCTCTGATAATGTCATATTCCGAAACATCGAATTTGCCAAATAAGATTTGTTAGGTTGCTTCTTGAGGTATGTCAAGATGGAAATTAACCTGTCCATCTCTTTTATGATGTTCATCTGCGCCAAGTCGAAAATGTTGGTTTGTGCACAATTCAATTATTTGACATTGATGAGTTAAGTAATAGTTGCTTGTAATTTTGCTTTTTGTTCTCAGACTAACAATCGATTAATCTGAGGTGAAATGTTGCTTTATTGTAGTGCCAATGTTTGTTTATGTTCCAAAAATAAAGTAAATTTCAGCAATTCAAGAGATTACTATTCAAGTGGCACGTCCTTTTATTTTGTACTTCTTTTATAAATTTGTCATTAGGTGAGTATCATCTTTACAAGATACTATTTTTTACACAAGAAATCCGAAAATGATACACCAGTCATTTTTTTCTATTCAAATTGCAAGTGATTATAGGAGATCATTTACTTTAAAAACGCAGCTCTCAATTTTTAGTTTGTGTTAGCACATGAATATTTTGATAATATCGCTCTTGGACGGTTATTTTGTACAGCCTTCACGAACACTTCGTAGGCAGTGGAGGGAGAAGTACGTGAAGCTTCACCATTTTTTTGTACATATTTTAGGAATTTAAAAGTCATTTTTATAAGAATTATGCGATTTTCTCAGTTTTTCGTGTGTGTTATTCCATAAATATCTTTGTGATATGACTTTTAGATAGTCTTTTTGCAAAACATTTACGAAATCTTCCGTAGAGAGTTGGGGGAGCAGTACGTGAAACATCACTATTTTTTCATCATATTTTGGGCATTTAGGAGTCATTTTACAGGAATTAAGCGATTTTCTCAGTTTTTTGTTTGTGTTAGCCCATTAATATTTTGGCCATATGCCTTCCGGACGATTTTTTCGCAAAGCCGTTACGGAACCCTCCGTAGGGAACTGGGAGAGCAATACGTGAAGCCTCACTATTTTTACACATATTTTGGACATTTAGAAGCCATTTTACAAGAATTAGACGATTTTCTCAATTTTTCGTGTGTATTAGCCTATGAATATCTTGGTGATATGACTTTCAAACGGTTTTTTTGAAAAACCTTTAGTGAACCCTCCGTATGGAGTTTGGGAAGCTGTACGTGAAGCCTCACAAATTTTTGCACATATTTTGTGCATTTAGGAGCCATTTAAAAATAATTAGACAATTTTCTCAATTTTCGCTTGTGTTAGCCCATAAATATGTTGGTGATATTACTTCCGGATGATTTTTTTCGCAAAACCTTTACGTAATCCTTCGTAAGAAGTTGAGGGAGCAGTACGTGAAGTGTCACCACTTTTTGCACATATGATGGGCATTTAGGAGCCATTTTATAGGAAGACGATTTTCTTAGTTTTTCGTATGTATAAGCTTATGAATTTTTTTGTGATATGACTCCCGGAAAGTTTTTTTGCAAAACATTTACGGAACCCTCCATAGGGAGTTAGGGGAGCAATAAGTGAAGCCTCACCATTTTTTGCACGTATTTTCAACATTTAGGATCCATTTTACAGGAATTAGGCGATTTTCTCAATTTTCCGTGTATATTAGTCAATGAGCCCATGAATATTTTGATGATACGACTTTTCAAATGGTTTTTTTTGCAAAATCTTTATGGAACCCTCCATAGAGAGTTGTGGGAGTAGTACGTGATGTCTTACCATTTTTGTTTTTTTACATATTTTGGGCATTTAGGAGCCATTTTACAGGAATAAAGTGATTTTCTCAGTTTTTCGTGTTGTTTGCCCATAAATATTTTGGTGATATGACTTTCAGATAGTTATTTTGCAAAACATTTACAAAACCTTCCGTAGGGAGTTGGGAGAGTAGTACGTGAAGCCTCACCATTTTTGCATATATTTTGATTATTTAGGAGTCATGTTACATGAGTAATTAGGAGATTTTGTCAGTTGTTCGTGTGTGTTAGCCTATGAATATTTTGGTGATACGACTTGTAGATTTTTTTTTGCAAAACCTTTACGGAACCCTCCATAAGAAGTTGGGGAAGCAATATATGAAGTCTCACCATTTTTTGCACATATTTTGGGTATTAATTAGGAGCCATTTTATAGGAAATAAACGATTTTTTTGGTGATATGACTCGTGTGTGTTAGCCTATGAATATTTTGGTGATATGTCTTCCGGACATTTTTTTTCAAAACCTTTACGGACCCTCTGTAGGGAATTGGGGGATCAGTACTTGAAGTCTCACCATTGTTTGCACATATTTTGTGCATTTAGAAGTCATTTTACAAGAATTAGGTGATTTTTGCAATTTTTCGTGCGTGTTAGCCCATGAATATTTTGATGATATGACTTCCGGACAATTATTTTGCCAAACCTTTACGGAACCCTCCATAGAGAGTTGGGGGTACAGTACGTGAAACCTCACCATTTTTACACATATTTTAAATATTTATAAGTCAGTTTATAGGAATTAAGCCATATTTTGCTGAGGCCACCTTGCACTCGCCCCACTCCGCTCCATTGCCAACTCTAAGTGAGAAATTTAAAAGCTGGACTACAAAAGGAATAGAGAGTAGAAGAAAATAAACCCACAATGGCATCAAGTTGCTACGAGGAAAATGCATCCAAGGTACAATTATGGGAGCTATTAGCACGTAGCCAAAGCTTTTACTAAAAAAAATCAAAATATAACTTACAAATTTAAGAGAATTGAACATATAATACATATACTGCTTCCTATAAAAGAAAACATTCACAAACACTCGAAAATCTTTTCCGATATCTTTAATTAAGAGAGAGATATTCATGCATTACACCACAATTCTCGATACATGGTCACAAGAGACATAATTCGAAAGACGCGGAAATGGAAGTTATATTAGAGAGAGTCAATGTAAAATATGAATTGGAACATTACCACCTGTTATAACAATAAAAATATAAGATTTGCAGTATAAAAATATATTCATAAACTTAGGCAATAATTTGCCATTACATCACCATAATAATAACAATATGCAAGTAAAGCTGCGGGCTACAATTTCCCCCCTAAATTTGGTCCTTTTGTAGCGACTTCAGCCTCTATAATTTTTCACTTTTACTTTACCAACACCCAACTTACATAAAAAGAAAAAAGAGTAACAAACCAATTCCCCAGAAAGTTGATAGTAATTCAAAAGAAAAAGAAACTAATCCCCGCGACACTTCAAAATTTTCCCAGATAAAAAAGAGAATAATTGAAGGCGGGAAATCGTATGAATTTTTCTTTTTTTCGATCAGGTCAGTGTAATTATTTAAAATTTGGTGAAATTAAACGCGGAAATTCTTTCCCTGGAAAGTTTGTCCAAATTGCCAGTTAGCTGGTGCAATGTTGTATGAAGCAGAGCTGCGTCGATCACTACCAGTGACTCTAAAAGAAAGTGCTTGTCCGATTAGTTTTGCATTTGTTTGCCAATTTTGACCCCAATTACGAGTCATCGAAATCCATGGCGTGTTTGTGCCTTTAACATAAACCTTCTGAATGTCCCCTGCACCTGCAACGTTGGTAACTAACACCAAGTTAAAGTATTGGAAACCGTTGACTGTGAATCTGATTCCTCCTTGTTTCCTGCATGGAACCCTGTAAAAAAAAAAAAAGAGGAAAAACAAAACAGATTTAACTTTGACGTTTATGAGTCATGGCTTAGCATTAAGAACAAATGCACCAAAAATAGAAAAAACGCGTTGTCCAATTGATCCAGTTTATCTGCAAAATATAGGTGAATAGTATTGGGGGACCATTTGTAGATTTTAATGAAGCTATACCATTACTAGGAGTTATAGGTTTTTGGTATAGCAAGACTATGTCCATTTGCTAAAATTGGGGAGAAAATAGGACCACAAAAAGGAAAAATAAAAGAAATAAGTATTTCTAAAAATGAATTGACGGTGTAATTTTCTTGTTCACTGTTAGTGCAGTGAAGTTAATCTCAAAATGAAAACTCAACAGATCAATAACTGTTTTGCTAAAAACCCGGCAAATTGGACATTTCAAGTCATAAGAAAACTTGTTAAATCATGACGAGAACATGTGGCCGCTGTACAGATTCATTGTAGTAGTTACTCTTGTTCCAATTTATGTGTAGCACTAAAACACTTGAAACTTGTGATCCAAAAAAAGAGGTTATAAATATGTACGCATCACAGATATACAAAGTAATAGTAATATTGTATTATATGGAAGCTCAAATCAGCTCCGTACCATATAAGAAATATCAAAATTAACCCTCAGGAAACTGGAAAGTTTAGTTTAAGTAAATCCAGAGCATAATTACTTGTTAAACCTTGTTTAACACGTTACAAACTATAACAAAAAGACAAGATATCAAAGATTTTTTTGGTGTTAAATGAGTATAAAAGTTTGTCTACAAGATTATTATTCACCACAATTCAAACTAGTTTAAATTTAATTCTGCAAATAAAATCCACAAAAAAATGAACGATTCAAGGAATTAGCTTAGTTGATTGACTATCTCGAATAGCGAAAGAATTTACAGCTAATTAGGCGCTGTGTGAGACTGTGAGTAACGAACCTTCGGTAGTTGACAGCAACAATTCCAGCACGGTACACAGCAATTTTGAGGAACATGGGCATGGCGAGGTCGAAATGTGGGCGAGGTGGGTTACACCAGCCTCCATTATCGTTAGGCAAGGCGTAATTTGGTGGGCAGAAATTTGTTCCTGTTACCAAGATGGAAGGGTTTCCAGGGTTGCAATATTGCTTATTACTGTCAGTACACTTTATCTCGAAGCAAGAGCCGCAGCTCAGCCCACTGTTGAAAAGTGCCGTACTCAATGCCGCGTTGTTTACTCCGTACCCTTGGCTGTACAGATTCCCATAGCCACATGCACCACCTACACACATCAGCCATTGTAAATCCATCAGTGACTAACCTTCTAAATAAAGCGAAAATGGTGTGGGATTCACGTGAAGAGTAGAAAACAGAGTAATGGAAAGAAAAACACCACACTGAACCAAATTAAAAGTTTAGCTAACGTTTCACAGTAGATTTTGAATCAGATTTTTAAAATGTTTCTTCAAATATCTGTTTACCATGAAATTTATCTCAAATTCTGAAGAAATTTCACTTTCCAAGTAAAATGTAGGTCCAAATACAACTTCGAAAACTTAAATTTTCAAATTCGAATTTCAAAATCTATGGCTTAGGCTTCACGGGTACCAAAATATATACAGTATGTCTAGATTAAGTTGAAAACCGATGAATTCTGCTTAAAATGGGGAGAACAGAGACTGGTACGGTACCCATGGTTCCAGAAGCATCAGCGCCTCCATAAAAGGTGGCGTGGGCACTTGTCCATGGTCCGCCGGTGTAAACTCCGGCGATTTTTGCGTTGACAAGCGTTAGAAAACAGAGAAGACTAGCAATGCAGAATGCCCATTTCACAGCCATTTTTCTCAAAGTGAAGTGTTTGTTCAGTGTGAAGAGAAAACAGAGAGAGAAAGGGAAAATGGGATTTGAGCAGAGGGCGAATTGAGAGGGAAAGGAAAGTGAGGTGCGTATTTATTGAGGAGTTACAATGGCAGACTCCGTAATTAAATACTACTCTGTTTTCGTTGATTTAAAATTTTATACTCACTTTTAATATGTGTGAGAGGTATATTGATCCAATATATTTATCATGGTTTAAGCATGTATTTCCTCCGTTTTAAAATATTTGTCACATTATTTGCTTATTGAATGTGACTTATAAATTTTGACTAACATATACTTTTTCGTTATATTGATATAAGAATAATCTCAAGATATATCACATTTCTAATACTTACAATTTTTTTTAATCTAATTCATTCCCGTTCTGAAGAATATTCATTAAATTAAAAATAAAAATAAGAAACATGATAAGTATTTTGAAACTGAAGAAATAATTGCGAAAAACATATACGGTAAATGTAATGTACAAGAATTCATGTGACGTGAACGTGGTAATAAGAATAGCTAGAGCTATCTCAAGCTAAGGCACATGGAAACATGGTGATGGAGTAAATGGAATGTGTGCTAATGATTCATGCTTAAACTTATGGCAAAGCCTAAAAGATACATAGAGGAAGCTTTGAGTTCTTGATTTCGTGTTAGCAAAACTACCTAAACACTACCACCATAGAATATGGTGCATCGTCACATTTTTCTTAATAAGAGATTTCAATTTCGAGTTTTGAGTATGAATTTTTTTTGATAGAAAGCGTGCTTCCCCCTGAATAGAGTCCTACACAATATGAATCTGAATTAATCGAGAGTCAATATAGATATCAAATATGAATACTAGATGAAAATAAACTATCTAAACACTAGTGAAACAAGTTGCTATAGTAATGTGATGATAGTTTTTCAAGTACTTGAGAGTACTAGTATAGTTGCTAATAGGATTCCAATTGGCAACTTGCAAACAATAGATAATTATAGGGTGAAAATTAACTCACACCTAAATTTTACATCATATTAATAAATGAATATCATGTATTTGCACATGTATTTCTAGCGCTTAATTATAGTTAATTAATATGCATTATAATTTCATTAAATCACTTAACTAATAAATCAACATAATTCATTATAAATATATGTTACGAGTATGTAAAATAAATATAAGTTTTTTTCCTACATGTATATATATATATTAAATCACTTTAAATGGATTTTAACTAGTTTATTGGTTATAGTTTAATGTTATGATCGAAATAGCAGAGTTATGTGGAAATTGATAGTTATACATTTTGACGGTGATAAATCAGACAATAGATAAAATTATAGTAAAAGAAGCATAATATCTAATTTATTTTGATTAAGTGATCTATATATTGAGAAAATTAATATTAAAAATATAAAATCAATTGGGAATGATATTCTATAATCATGAGAAAAAAAATTGAAACAAGATCCTCAATTGTAGGTTACCAAGTTTTAGATAAATGAGATGTTATTGTTATATATATAATGAGTCATGCATATAACTGAAACCATGTGATCTTGCTGATGTTCATGATGTATATTTCATATTTATCTTCTATGTACTATATAAGTACTTGTTTCCACAAATTATTAAGGGATAACCAACCCTTTGCAATGAACATTCTTAATCAGAGATTTCAAATTCGAATTTTTTTGAATATGGAGTTGCATTTCTTTAATTTCCGGACTAGATCCAATTAGATTCCATTATGGGTATTAGACATCGATGAAATTTTTATTTTTATTTTTGACTAAAAACTCCAATTACATAAAGTTATATTTGTGGAAATTAGTTAAAAAATACTTTTTTTTTCTTGAAAAGGAAATACTCTTGTGAGGTAATGAATAATTAATTTGGAATATGGTTGATGCTGCTTCTTTCTTCATCATCTATAGCCTACTGTTTCTTCCCTTTTCTTTTTCTACAAAACTGAAAATCCAACCTCCCATGTGCCTACACTTATTGCAGTTTTTTCTCTTTCTATATATTTTTTATCCTTCAATCGATTAAAAAAGAATAATTATTTTTTAATTTTTTTTTTATCAAAATAGTATGACTTTTTTTTTCCTTTTTAATAATATTTTAATTTCAACACTCTACGTCATGTATTTAAGGCTAGAACAGTAAAAGATATTTTAGTATTTTTGACACAACTTTAATTTAGAATTACAAATTTAAAAAATTTCTTTTATTTTATTACATTCTATTTTAAGTCAAACTTGACAATTCTTTTTCTTTTCCGAAATGGGGAAGTAACTTTTATCATCACTAATTTTGTGGTATTTTGGTTGACTGACGCAATATTGATCTTTTTCTTTCTTTCTTTGTTGTTTTGTCATAATAAAACAATTTCTTTCGAGCTTATAGCTTATATACAATACAATATTATTGTATTTGTTTTATCCGGTATCGCTTCAAATATTACACAAAATATACATGAACATCTAAGTTCGATTAGCAATTTGAGATTTAATCAATTTCTATATTGAGCATGGTTGAACTTCCCCACGATGTGTCATATGTCATGTGCATGTAAATTAAATACACAACATTATTTTGTAAGAAAAGCAAAAACAGGATACATAGGTATTTCTCGAATTAATGAGATGCGTGTAAGCTAGTTTAGAAACTATAAGTATAATATTTTTAAAAAAAACAGCAGGATAACCATGTACTGTGACCAACTGAGTCTATCTAGTAAATCATGAAAAAAGGTGTAGTTGATCATATATATTACTTCCTTCATTTCAATTTATGTGACATTTTTTAGATTTTGTGATTCAAAAAAAATTATTTTTGACTATAAAGTTTTCATATATCTTTTAAATAATTTGAATTGTTAATTACTGTGACTTAGAGCCTGTTTGAATTGGCTTAAAAAGTTGTTTTAAAGTAAAAAATAAAAAGTCAAACATAAGTGATTTGTAATTCAAAAAATAAAAAGTAAGGGAGGTCCACTTTTGGTTTTTTCACTTATTTAAAGTCATTTTAAACTACTATTAAGTTATTTTAACTTTGCCAAAACACTTCTTAACTTATTTCAAGTTATTTTTATATTTGTTAAATACTTTCAGAAGTCAAAAATTGACTTTAAAGTAGGTTTGACCAACTTTTAAGTCAATCCATACACCCTCTTAGAGTACTTTTTACGTAGTTTATAAATATATAAATTTCATTTCAAAACGTTTAAAAATTTTATGCGCAAATTCTCANGCCTACTGTTTCTTCCCTTTTCTTTTTCTACAAAACTGAAAATCCAACCTCCCATGTGCCTACACTTATTGCAGTTTTTTCTCTTTCTATATATTTTTTATCCTTCAATCGATTAAAAAAGAATAATTATTTTTTAATTTTTTTTTTATCAAAATAGTATGACTTTTTTTTTCCTTTTTAATAATATTTTAATTTCAACACTCTACGTCATGTATTTAAGGCTAGAACAGTAAAAGATATTTTAGTATTTTTGACACAACTTTAATTTAGAATTACAAATTTAAAAAATTTCTTTTATTTTATTACATTCTATTTTAAGTCAAACTTGACAATTCTTTTTCTTTTCCGAAATGGGGAAGTAACTTTTATCATCACTAATTTTGTGGTATTTTGGTTGACTGACGCAATATTGATCTTTTTCTTTCTTTCTTTGTTGTTTTGTCATAATAAAACAATTTCTTTCGAGCTTATAGCTTATATACAATACAATATTATTGTATTTGTTTTATCCGGTATCGCTTCAAATATTACACAAAATATACATGAACATCTAAGTTCGATTAGCAATTTGAGGTTTGATCAATTTCTATATTGAGCATGGTTGAACTTCCCCACGATGTGTCATGTGTCATGTGCATGTAAATTAAATACATGGGAAAAGGCATAGATTCCCCTCTGAACTTATCCCGAAAAGTTAGTTACACGTTTAAACTATCATGGTGACTTATTACACACCTTTACTAGGGGTGTACAAAATCGAACCGAAAACCGAACCAAACCGCAAACCGAGTCAAACTGAAAAAAAACCCTGACTAGTGGTTGGTTTGACTTGGTTTGGTGTTGAAAAAAAAACCCGACTATATTTGGGTTGGTTTGGTTTTAACTAAAAAAAAAACAACCCGAGACCAAACCAACCCGACATTATATATATAATTTTATACATAAAATTATTTACTTTTATATAATTTTTAAATATTTCTTATACTTTTTTATAGTTTTTATCTTTTAATATATTATTTCAAGTTTGAAAGTTAGAATTTTGAATAGTTCCATAAAGATTATAGTCCATAGATGTTGGTAATTATAATAAAACTTAAATCAAAATCAAATTAATACTAATGCAAAAAAAATAATCAATTTAACACTAAGAATGACAATAATATTGAATATTTGTTCTTTGGTTTTACATTGGTTTAGACAATTAAAGTACAAAATCTAATTTTAATTTTCTTTAATATTTAGTCATGTAACTAATATTTATTAAACTTATTTTAGCATGATTTAATACTTTTAAATTATGATCATTTTCATTATGACTTGTTAATTTGCAATATTTGTTTTACGCGATTTCATTATTATTAATTTTTTTGGATATTTTAGTGCATTAATCATATCATTGTTTGTGTTGTATTCTTAAGAAAGACCTTAAATAGTGTATTTTGGTAGGACTGGAGAAATATTTGAAGTACAAGTAAATTATATGTTTGTATGAATACTTTAGCAGAAAAACCTGAAAAAACTCGAAACCCAAAAAAATCCGAAAAAACCCAAGGTTGAAAAACCTGAGTTTTATTGGTTTGGTTTGGTTTATAGATTTAAAAATCCGACACAAATAGTTTGGTTTGATATTTGAAAAACCCGAACCAACCCGACCATGTACACCCCTAACCTTTACTATTCAAAAATGTATTTATTACCACCCTGAGACGTGTAACACCACTCTCACATTAAGTGGTGTATTACACTCGCTGCCACATCAGCGCTACGTCAACGTCATGTCATAAATTATAATTTTTTGTTTTCTTTTATTTATTAATTAACTTTTCTTTTGTTAACTATATTTTACTCTAACTAATCCCTAATTAATTGTTTTAATTCTATAATAATTATATTTTCTTCATCACTAATCCCACCCATTTTCAATTCTCATTTCATCGGAAAATCATATCCGGCCACACCTTCACTATTGATTTTGTTCTTCACCACCAC
Organism: Solanum stenotomum; assembly: GCF_019186545.1. Taxonomy (NCBI): domain Eukaryota; kingdom Viridiplantae; phylum Streptophyta; class Magnoliopsida; order Solanales; family Solanaceae; genus Solanum; species Solanum stenotomum. The sequence continues at coordinate 52,895,623 of NC_064286.1, forward strand.
TATATCACCTTCAATTCTTCTTCTTCTTTGTCACCCAACACCAAATATCACCACCACCATTATCAATATCAATTTTTTCTTCTTCACCACCTTCAATTACCTCTTTTAATGTTTGTCACCCGCCATCCATCACTACCAAACCCATAAAGTTGCTATTACCACCAAAACAAAAAATTGATTAACAACAAAAAATTCTTTAACAAAGTCAAAAAAAGAAAAGAAGATAGAAACAATCAATCAATTTTTTTCTAGATAAAATACAATTATTCACTAACAAATCTATGGGAATTAACCTAATTGTGAATTAAGAAAAAAAATTGTGCTTTAAGATTGTGATAAAAAATAAAAAAGTGTGATGAAAATAATGAATGAAGAAGAAGAGGACAATGGGTGGGGTTTGAAGAAGAAGGTGTGGGGAGTGGGGGTGGAAAAACGGATTCTAACTTTTTTTTAAACTTTAATTTCAAACTGACGCGCCTATTTTTTATTTTTGTTTATTTTTTTTGCCGCGTCAGTTTTAGGGGATAAAAAAATTCACTTTTGAATTGTATAAGTGTGTAATAGGTCACTATGATAGTTTAAGTGTGTAACTGACTTTTCGGAACAAGTTTAAGGGGGAATTTATGTCTTTTCCCTTAAATACACAACAAAATTTTGTAAGAAAAGCAAAAACACGCTACATAGGTATTTCTCAAATTAATGAGATGCGCTCAAGCTGGTTCAGGAATCATAAGTGTTATATTAAAAAAATAATTAAAAAACAACAGGATAACCATGTACTGTGACCAACTGAATCTAGTAAATCACGAAAAAAGGTGTAGTTGATCATAAATACTTCGTGTGACATTTTTCGGATTTCGAAATTCAAATAAATCTATTTTTTATCATAAATTTTCTATATATCTTTTAAATATTTTGAATTGTTAGTTATTGTGACTTAGAGCCGGTTTGATTTGGCTTCAAAAAAGTAATTTTTAGAGATAAGGATCTGAAAAATATCTCAACTTTGGTCGAATTTGCTGTTGCGATACTAAACTTTCATGAGGACCTATTACCACCCTAGACTATTTAATACCGTATTTTAAACATATATATTTGCCCACGTGGACATAAAAAATAATGCAAAATTACAAATAGTATTGTGTCCACGTGGGCACATATATACCTTTAAAATACACTATTAAATAGTTCAGGGGGTAAAAAATACGGTATTAAATAGTCTAGGGAGGTAATAGGTCCTTATGAAAATTTAGTATCGCAACAACAAATTCGACCAAAGTTGGGGTATTTTTTAGACCCTTATCCCTAGGGGTGTACAAAATCGAACTGAGAATCGAACCAAACCGTAAATCGAGTCAACCCCAAAAAAACCCGACTAGTGGTTTGGTTTGACTTGGTTTGGTTTTGAAAAAAAAGACCCAACTATATTTGGGTTGGTTTGGTTTTAACTAAAAAAAACCAACCCGAGACCAAACCAACCCGAATTTATATATATAATTTTAAAATTTTATTTTATACATAAAAATATTTACTTTGATATAATTTTTAAATATTTCTTATACTTTTCCTTAGTTTTTATCTTTTAATATAGGGATAAGGATCTAAAAAATATCCTAACTTTGGTCGAATTTGCTGTTGCGATTCTAAACTTTCATAAGGACTTATTATCTCCCTAGACTATTTAATACCATATTTTTTACCCCTGAACTATTTAATAGTGTATTTTAAAGGTAAATATGTGCTCACGTGGACACATTACTATTTATAATTTTGCATTATTTTTTATGTCCACGTGGGCAAATATATATGTTTAAAATACGGTATTAAATAGTCTAGGAAGGTAATATGTCCTCATGAATGTTTAGTATCGCAACAACAAATCCGACCAAAGTTGGGTATTTTTCAAACCCTTATTCCTATAATATATTATTTCAAGTTTGAAACTTAGAATTATGAATGAGCCAATAAAAAATATAGTCCACAGATGTTGATAATTATAATAAAGCTTAAATCAAAATCAAATTAATACTAATACAAAAAGAAAATCAATNTAGCATGATTTAGTACTTTTAAATTATGATCATTTTCATTATGACTTGTTAATTTGTAATATTTGTTTTACGCGATTTCATTATTATTATTTTTGTTGGATATTTTAGTGTCATTAATCATATCATATTGTGTTATATTTTGAAGAAGCATCTTAGATAGATGTATTTTGGTAGGACTAAAGAAATATTTGAAGTACAAGTAAATTATATGTTTGTATGAATACTTTACCGGAAAAATCCGAAACAACCCGAAAAATCGAAAAACCCGAAAAAACCCGAGGTTGAAAAACCCGAGTTTTATTGGTTTGGTTTGGTTTATAAATTTAAAAATTCGACACAAATGGTTTGGTTTGATATTTGAAAAACCCGAACCAACCCGGCAATGTACACCCTTACTTATCCCTAATTTTTAAGTCAAAAATAAAAAGTCAAACTTAAATGACTTTTAAGTCAAAAAATAAAAAGTAGGGGAGGTCTACTTTTGATTATTAACTTATTTTAAGTTATTTTTAACCTTGCCAAAACACATCTTAACTTATTTTAAGTTATTTTTATATTTGTTAAACACTTTCAGAAATAAAAAATTGACTCAAAAGTAGGTTTGACGAACTTTTAAGCCAATCTAAACACCCTCTCAGAGTACTTTTTATCTAGTTTACAAATATATAAATTTCATTTTAAAATGTTTAAAGATTTCATGCGCAAATTCTCAGTCAAATTTAAACTATTTGACTCATGAAAAATAAAAAATGTCACATAAATTAAAACAGATGAAGTACCATATTTACGTATACATCAATTTAATTTTTCAACAAACGTCTCCTTAATTCCAGAAGATGATGAGTCATGATCTCCATAGAAATACATGTGACTTCATTTGCTACCAAGCATGACTTCAGTGTCGTGCCGGATTAATAGATAAGATCCTTTCATTCTTAACTCAATATTTCGGATTCGAATTCTAGAAATAAAAATATATGTGATCAGGGGCGTAGCTACCCTTAGCTTAACACCCTTCGTTGTCAGAAAATTACACTGCATTTATATGTAAAATGATACTTTAAATGGTTAAATAACACATTTTGGACACCCTTGAAAAATAATAAAGCTTCTTAGCTTAGTGATTTACATTTTAAAAGGTGCTCCTAATTAATTTCTTAATTGTAATTAATAAATCTATTATCTAAAAATAATTCAAAAATAATAATGTTATTTGACTTTGATTTTTTTTCTTTTCATTAAAAATTTAAAAGTAATTATTTAATTTAAAGTTAACAAGCAAATCCTATCTATTTATTCATTTATTCCATAAAGCTACTAAAAGTGAAAAGGCTCCATGTAGAATTTCATTTAATATAAGTCGTTTGATTCTACTTTTTATTTTTCATTTCTCGTTGTTAGTCATCAGAGATTCGTGAAATCTTGAAGCATAAAAGTGATTCACTCTAAACTGAATTTTCTCTCTTTTTTTTGTCTACTCACTTCCTATCAAATAAACGTAAATATTAAAGCTAAATATTATGTAGTTTGATTTTAAAAATTTTGGTATATTTTTTAATTAAAAAAATAATCATTAATGTTACGTAGTTTGATTTACAAAATTTAAGTGTCATTCCTTAAATTATTTTTATTGGCTATAAAATTTCTGGTATATGAGAGGAAGTGTTTTGTAATGACCCGAAAAATTATTTTTGAAAATTTTTATAAAAAAATTATCGCTTTACCCCTCCCAATAGTTGCCTGAGTCAATTTTGATCAATGAAGTTGGTTTGGAAATTTTGAACTATTCGATAACTACGATTATTTTAATTGACGGATATATAATCGATAATTTATTTATTTAGTTAGTGGTTAATGGATCAATGCCATAATTTTTACTACTTAACCCATATTAAAATAAATTATAGGGTTTATCAATTTTAGTACATTATTTTTATTTTTTTTTTTAAAAAGGGGAGTTAGAAACTTACCTGCGGCGACAAACTGCAAAGGACGGAGACGCTTCTCCAGGTAAGCCACACAGAAGTTTAGAATATTGCTTGTAGAATATTTAAGTGTTCATTATTTAATTATATGTTAGTGGGAAAGAAGTGTCAGGTTTGATTTTGCACTTAAATGAAGCAAATTAATTACTCCAGTACAACGTGACCTTTTTATTATTATTATTTTTGGATCGAAGAGATGGTATTTTGGGTTATTAGTAATTTTAGTAAATACCATTATATAATATGTATTGATATGTAGAATATTGAACGAATTATTATTAAATATCATTGGGTGAATTAACTGGAAAATATGGGATGAGGTTGACGACTGGAAATTTGGGGGCTATAAGGGATTGTTGATGATTGGTTAAACATTAGCCATTATTGGATAATGATTACCATTATGGAATTTAGATTAGGAGAAAAGAAGGAATTTCAATTTGGATTCGTCTCGCTGAAATCACAATTCGGTGGAAAATTGTTAGTTCTATTGAATTGTTTTCTGATTTTGTTGGAATTATGTTTGGAGGAATTAAGATTTAATTCTAGGCTTGAAACTTAAGAATTTAATTATAGAATTGGATGAGTTTTTGGGTCTAGGCTAGACACATAGTAATATGAGGTTATTATTGTTGAAATCTTATTGTGATTATTTATTTGAATAGATCAAATTGATTTAGAAGTTCAACGAAAGGGGAAGGCTCAAGTCCCGGAGTAATTGTTCGACTATTTCAGGCAAGTGAATTTCTAAATCCTTGTTAAGTGTATGGAATTCATGTATTTCCTTGTAATATGTGTTTAGGGTAATGAGGCTTGGTGATGGGTTGACTTGTCCACATTGATTAATTCTAATGATGAAAAAGGGATAATAAAAGGCAATGTGATCAATTGTTTGTGTGATGTGTTGAGAGTTGTTTGAAAGGCTTGTTGAATCATTGTTGATGTTGTATCCTGATTGTCTTGTTGTGAATTGTGCAATGTTATGA
>NC_064286.1:52902012-52988404 GCF_019186545.1 Solanum stenotomum
TTAGTGTGTCAGTTTAACTAATATCTCTTGGTACGTAACTACTTGATCTCTAATAATGATAAATAATGTGATAAGCAAATGGTGGATCAACTAGCTTATGTGATACGTATAACGAATATTTCTTCATTAAAAAGGCTCTTGCAATTAATACCACATTTAAAAATAATAGAAGATGACTTGATCAAGATGGATTTATAATGACAAATCAAATGCATTTTCTAAGCGCACATATGGTATCTCCATCATAACTTGATATGAGAATTCTCACTTTTAAATAACTGATAATAATTTAATTTATATAATATAAAAACATTGCACTAAATGCTTGCAAAAATTAAAAAAGAAGAGCAATTAATCATACAAGGTTGGCAATATTTATTGGAATGAAATAATAATTTATAATAATATTGGAGTCGTGGGGTTGAGTGCTTCTATTGTTGGATTAATAGTAAAAAAATTCTTATTTAGTTTTCACTGCCTATCCAATAATCGTTTAAATATTCACATCAAAATCTTAGTATAAGGTGAGAAACTCGCTATTGAAAGATAATTCTATTTTTCATAAATTTAAACTTAACACTTTTAATTTAGAATGAAAAAAATACTTACCACTTTACGTCAATCGTTAAAACGAATAATCAAAGATAATAACAATAAGACATCTTATGAAATGAAGGAAGAATTATCAATATTATATACTATAGTTTACAATATTTATTATTAATACAAGTCTATGTCAAAAGTCAAAACGAACGTACCCTACGGATTAGTCACATTGTACTTTAATATATCCACATTCTTGTTCCATGTGCTTTTAGCATACTTTAGGGTATTTGGAAAAATATTAAAATGTTGTGTTGACTCTTAAAGGGATTTGACTTTATATTATGTATGATCAAGGGATCTAAAATCACATGCAAACAAATAATTTCATGAGGAGTATTCATTGAGGTTTGATAAATTATTAACTACCTTTTGGATCTACTTGTTTTGGAAGTCAATGCTTCCCATATTTTTAATTCTTGATCAAAACATTTTTTTTTAAATCGCAGTTTAGAAAAGTAAATCTCTCCTATGCAATAGCACTCGCAAGCCACATATGAGAAGTAAATCAAACTAGACAAGTCTAATGTGATGAAGCCTACTACGTTGACATGATGAATTGATTTTTAGCCTTTTTTTCTTATGAGATATCATCTGTTGCACCAACTCATCAATTACCCTTACGAGTATCATAACATTATTATTAACTAAAAATAAGGTAGTTGCTCCCAATCATAACAACGATTCCATCTACTTAAGACTTTTCTGTCACAAGTTGGTACTCCAATAATTTAAAAAAAAATCTGTTTTTACTTGCATTAAAAGGTTCCTTTAGGGATGTACTATATCACATATAAACAAAGGTTTTTCTTAATTATATAAGAAGAGTAAATAATAATCCTAACTAACTGATCAAACTGTTATCAAATTGGTTATGATTTTAAAATTGAAAACGTCAACCCACAGAAATGTAAACATCATCACGTAGAAATTTAATCACAACATGGAAGTGGAAAATTTAATCATTCTATTTCTAATTTTTTTTTATGATGTTCACTATATTCTTATTGAAGACTCAATTATATTAATTGATTTGTAGTTCGTTGCGTAAAATTCATTTATGAGGAAAGTGTTTTCTAATAAGATTTTAAAATTCTTGGAACCCGAGTCCAAGGCCAAATTCAGGTAGGAGGGTTCGGGTTCATCCGAACTCCACTGTTTAATGTTTACACATAGTTAAACTTGTTTTTTTATGTTGATAAAGCAGCTATAAAAGCTATGCTTGTCAATTCAATAAGTGATTTTGGATTAGCTCCTTGTACATATTAGATAATGAATCTATTTTGATTTATTCGTGTGCTTACTTTTTATATTTTAAATTCTCTTAATAAATTTTTTGACTTTGCCATTGTCCGAGACCTCTAAAGGGGTCCTATCCATCGATCCTACCACAACCTTTGTCGGTAATGAAATTTCCATTCCTCGAACGTAACGTTATGGATTTATTTTTGTGAGTATTAAATAGTGTGCACTTCTTCCGTACCACTTTTTCAAGAACCATGTGATCCAAAAACCAAGTAGTACTAATTAATTTGTTCATAAGTATATATACGTACTACTGCGTTATTTTTTAGAAATTAAAAAAATAAATCAATTTGTTAATAAATTATATGTCATTGAGAGTTGACCATCATGGGAATAATATTATTTTTCCCATTTTTGAAAGACTTTTAATAATTAATTTTGGTTAGAAACATATGATGTCGTACGTAATTGATTACGTACAAAAGTGATCGTTTGAGTTCCGTGACTCATAATTTGAAGTTTATAGTAACTGAATTTGCCTTCGAATTCATAATTTATTATAGGCATAATACATAAATATGCTCTTTAATTTGACCTCAATTTAAATTTATGTCCTCTAATTTTGGGCGTGCACAAGTAAACACTTAAACTTGTATAAAGTTGAAAAAATAGACACATGCATCCTGGGTGATATCCTACATGGAAATTTGCATCTTACGTGGTGTTCTATGTGTATTATGCCACATAGGACTCATGTGTCTACTTGTTCAACTTTACAAAAGTTAAAGTGTCTATTTATTCAAGCAGAGGTTATTGAGTTCATCCAAATCTGCAGCAAATGATCGACATCTTGTTAGGAACAAATTAATTAGGTGTCATGCATAAACTAGCAACGTAAACTTTGAAAAACCATGAACAAGAACAAATGAGACAAATATTTAATGTGGTTCGGTCAACCGACCTACATCCACAATTTACTATATTAATATGAGATATCAAGAGAAATTAATTAAATTCTCACAATTCATTCAGAATAACATAACACTCATGTCTCACAATACTACCTTTGGAAAAACTTTTTTTTTTTCAAACTTGAGTTCAATTTTTTTTTCTCCTTTATGATACTTGGTATATGACGCTCTACTTATCAAACAAATTTCAGCTTACAATATTTATATATTTTTGGACAAAGATAAGGTTCAAGTAATATATTAATCTAACTACTCGTCCATAAAAAGAGAAGAGAATAAATCCAGCTAATATCTTATCTATCCAATTAAGAATCTTATATATATATATATATATAAAAGTATATAAGCACAATTATATGACCAATCATAATGCCATTTAGAATTTCATCCCACAAAATTTTACTAGGACCCTTTTTCACAAATGAATTAATTAACCTAATTATTTTTTTTAAAAGAAGAATAAATGAATTTTATAACATAATGCCATTTTATTTTAGAGTGAGAAATGAATTTCACGAGACGAAGGAACATATAAGAAATTACATGTAAATAAAATTTAAGTGCACTCGTTTTCAAGATCATTGAGTGTAATTTCATGCAATACAACCATTTGCTTTACCTAATGTCAGAAACATTGGGAGAATTGTCTTGTAGGAACGAAATTAATCATATTGGGCTGTAGCCCATCATAAACTGCAAAACTAACTCATATTGGGTCAGCCCATTTCATAGACCTTCTATGAATCATTGCGAGGAGGCCTTTAACTTGGCCTTAGTTTCATACATCCATATCATATATACTAATTTTGTTAATATTTTAAAATCATTACGTATCTTACACTAATGAAGAATTTTTATCATATACTGAGGAAGATATACACTTTTAGATACTTGTATTTTTGCTACCAGATACGCTAAAATAAAAGATGGAGAGGGAGATAGTCATGTATCTTATATACATGCTAACCACACTAGATACATGCTAGATACATGTATCTGGTGTGATTCGCAAGTATCTGGGATACTAGATACATATGAGAGTGGCAAACAAGATTTATCCCTCTCTCTCTCTCTCTATATATATATCCAGTTGGATAGGAACCTAAAGTTTGAGCACAAATTCAATCATATATATTCTTGTTAATTTGTTTCGTCTCTACGTATATCAAAGGGTGTGTTAGCTGTCAAGTAGCATAGATATAGAATTAGATTCAACGAGATCTGTTCACAATTAAATTCACTGATAATTTTTTCACAGGTATTATTGTGACACGAGGGAGTTGCTCGAATGATAAGCACCTCTTATAAACGAGTACTGATGGAATTCATGATCTTAGTTTCCTGATTTCCGAATCAATGTTTGACATCTACATTAAGATTCAACTAAATCTCAATTTGAAATAATGCTCTCTAACAAAAGTTGACTCCTCCGATGATAAGGATAAAGCAATAGTCCACTTAATATGAATAATAGCAATAGTCCACTTAATAGAAGGCCTAACAGAATCATTAAAAACTGCTTTTGGTCAAACTCTTTACAGCTTCCAGCTTTTGTAAAGTGTGTTGCTTTAATTTTAGGGAAAATTGTGTATTATAGCAAATTATTAATTCAAAATAAATGGTATAACTATAGTTTTATTTAATTTTAATTCGCAGCAAACTTCTTGTCATTTGCCTCTTTCCCCTCTCTTTGGAATCTCGCTCGCTACTCTCAGTCATCTCTCCCTCACCTCCCTCACTTTATACAAACACAAATTATAAATTTGTGTTTGTATAAAGCGAGAGAGACTGTATATACAACTACAAATACATATCTCTCCGTCCTATACATTTATAATTATACAAATACAGATCTCCCCCTGCCCAGTTCTCTTTGTTTTATTTTAAAAATATAATTTGACTGGTTTTAAGAGTCGCCGCTTAATTTTAGAGTAAAATTAAGAAAATTGTTGTTTTCAAAAGATTAAAACAGAAATCTAATGAAAATTTAAAAGGGGTTCAGGGTTCTTATTAGTGTTCTAGGAAGGGTTTTAAAGCATCTAGAACACCCGCTAATGTGGTTATTCGACAATTAATTATTTGGCTGATGTTTTAAAAGGGTAAGCATACTTGGATAAGTTGAGAAATTTAACAACTTTTAAAGATTTAAGTTATCTTAAGGAGAAAAGGGAAATATTAAAGTATATATTACTTAAGTAAAATATTTTGCAAATTTATTATTATTATTATTTTTATTATTATTTTAATTGAGTAAAAATGAATGCTTACTTAATTTTTTTTTTAAAAAGAAAGATTAATTCGGATTGACTATCCTTAGGGAATTTGAATTGTGATAACCTTAAAATTAATTAAAAGACAAGCATGCAAATAATAATAAATACGCGAATATAAGATGTAAGTAATAAAAGGTGGGCCCAAGTCTAATTTTCCTGTTCGCCTGGGCCAGTACTTGGGCCTATTTTTTGTTTTGGGCCTTTGGCCCACTTGAGTCACCTGCACCTGTCCTAGTCTAATATAAAAGAAATATATTTTATCTTTGGGCCTTAGATCCAATCCTTTCACCTGTCCTAAATTTCTAACGGAAATGATAATAATGACTAAATAGACTTAGGCCCAATAAATAACAAATACATTTTTTTTGAAATAGTGAGTGGGCCTTTGGCCCAATTTTCGACTCTCCGATCTGTTGCATATTCTTTCAACTCCTGCACCTGTTCGTCAATTTTATAGCCGGATGACTCGAGTAAGGGAATTTGAGCCTTTATGGCTCTCTCGGGATGCAAATGAAAATATGATATGAGTTCGTAGCGAATTCGGGCGGATTTCACATGCAACAAAAAATCAGACAAAGTGTAAGTAGCCACTCATTCATTTAATACAGATACCTATCAAACAAAAACGAAATCAGTCCGCCACTATTCACGACCTTATTATTATTATTATCATTTTAAGCACTCGAAAGAAAAGCTTACGAACTTTATTTCGATGTAAAAGATTTAACGACTTTAGGCAAATATTGACTATAGTCAGACATTAGACAGAGACAGAATTCTAAGGATGAACAATTTATCATGCCACCTAAGTTTTCAAAACAGGAGCTAGGTTGCATTTTATTAACGAGTAAAATGTGTTTAAGGGAAATCGGAACTTTGAAAGTTAAGATATAATGAACCAAATGCCAATTTACAATAACTCAAAGCAACACAAGCAAATGAACTTTTCCCTCTAACAACATACAGTAAATGACAACTGATGAAGAATAAATGGAACTTATATATTTATATATTTTTTGAAGTTAAGGAAGGTGACAACAAAGTCCCATGACTTTAAGGGGTCGTTTGGTTTGAAAATGAGTTATGATGGGATAAGTTATGTTGGGATAAGTTATGTTGGGATTAGTTATGATGGGATAAGTTGTGTTGGGATTATTTTTTATTGAGTGTTTGGTTTGTTGTATTCAAAATAATAAATTTTAAGAACAATTTATTTGTTTACGAAAATGCCCTTCATTAATGTAAAAAGTGATATAACAAAAGGGTTGAAAGAGACATTTTTGTCATTTACCTATTTTATCCCGGGATAAGTTATCCCGGGATTACTATACCACCCAAAGAGAGGGATAACTTATCCCGGTACTAATTATTAATCCCGGGATAAGTTATCCCGAACTTGCCAACCAAACAACAAAATAAGCGGTACTATAATTTAATCCCGGGATTATTTGGTATTATCCCTCACACCAAACGACCCCTAAAGAAACTAAGCATATTAAACAAGGACCAAATCTGCACATAATACACATGGAGAATCACAGAAGAGAAGAAAAAAATATACATCATTTCTAGACATGAACAAGAGGGACTTTGGGCACTATAATTGACACGCACTCCTCTAATGAACCAGACATACCCAAACAACGCCTAATAACAATAGACACGCCCAATCATAGTAGCTATAGAGTGCTAATATGATTCCTATCTTTGCTATTTCTAAAATTTACTCTTAATTTTATTGGTTCAATTAATTCTTAGAGCCCATTTGAATTGATTTTAAAAAAAATAGTTTTTAAGTTGAAAAATAAAAAGTTTAACTTAAATGATTTTTAAAAACAAATAATAAAAGTAAGGAAAAACCTACTTTTGGTTTTTAACTTTTTCAAAGTCTTTTTAAACATTGTCAAACACTTCCAAAAACTAAAAATGACTTAAAAGTAGATTTGGCCAACTTTTAAGTCAATCCAAACAGGCTCTTAGAGGGTGTTTGGATTGGCTTAAAAGTTGGTCAAACCTACTTTTAAGTCAGTTTTTGACTTCTGGAAGTGTTTGACAAATATAAAAAATAATTTAAAATAAGTAAAAAATGACTTAAAATAAATTGAGAAGTGTTGGCAACGTCAAGTATAACTTAAAATAAATTTAAAATGACTTAAAATAAGTCCAAAACCAAAAGTAGGCCTCCCCCTACTTTTTATTTTTTGATTTAAAAGTTATTTCAGTTTAACTTTTTATTTTTGACTTAAAAACTACTTTTTTAAGCCAATCCAAATGGGCACTTAGTCTGATAGCACGATATATATATATATATATATATATATATATATATATATATATATATTATTGTTGAATTACTGTAAATGACGGTATGTATTTTAACCGTTACTCAAAATTACTTGTTTGTGTCAACATATTGTGTCTTAATTATCTCAAAATTACTTGTCTTTAACCCTTGTTTGTAACCAACAAGGGTTATGTTGGAATAGAGTCGAACCCCAAAACAATTATTAAACACCGAACAAAAAATCAAAAGAAAAAAACTTTGTATTTTCTGATTGGCTATGTCTTACTTGCATCCAACTTTTTTGCTTTATCTATACTCCAAACGCGTGGAATTTGGAAAGGATACTATCCTAAGCCGTGGTTTGAATTTATTCCAAAGTAGTTTTAACCTTTGGATATTAAAAATTGTCTAAGTGGAAATAATTTTTGTTAGCATTTAATGAGCATCATGCATTTTATAAATTTTTTTGAGGATAATGTAATCCTTACATAACGATCATTTTATCCAACTTCCGATCATTAAAAAACATCTCAAACATGAATAATTATAATAAGAGATTCTCCATATATCATATGATTCTCGTTCTTGAAAATCCAAGCTTCTCCGTTTAGTTTAACCCGGCCAATATATCCGTTAGCTTTAATGTTGAATGGATGATATAGATATACATGTGCCCATGATAATATATTAAGGATTAAATAAATTAGATAGATCTGTCCTTAAACTTAAAAGAACTTCAGTTAAAATAGGTCCAGTGGGGTGGTCCTATTTTTCTTTTTGCAAAGATCTAGAAAGTATAAATTGTCACTAAAAAATAAAAGAAAAAATTATTTAGAATACGCTAGAAAGCTTAGGTTGAAAATGCGTCTAGGTTCATTCCGATAGTTTTTTATGCATTTGGGATGGGACAATATAAAAATTATTTCTGATACAAAGTAAACAAAACAACAAACACTTCTAAAAAGTCATAATTTCTCATTTATTAAGAATTATAAGGGTCAAGGTACGGTATTAACTAAAGAATTTGATACATAATTTATTTAAAAATCGTTTGATAAGTCTTGAGCGTTAAACATTAAACGTGTGTATAGGGAATATAGTCAAATGCTTAAAGCATAAACGTTACACGATTATACCCACATGTGTTGCTCGAGATGTTTTGCTAGTACACTACCCCAAAATGAGTTCTAAAACTGCATTTTAAAACATTTTGCTTCAATTACAAATATTTATTTTACTGAACACAAAATTTACCTAGTTACTTCTTTGTTTTAGTTACGAACACCTATTTAACTGAGCACGGATAGATAGATAGATATAAAAGATTTTAGACACCTCAAACACCAGATATAAGGTGAAACAATCCATCAAACCTACGACGCACAAACTTTTAAAAATTTATATATTTATTTATTTTGTCTAATTATAAGTGGTATCCATGGCCCAACTCTCTCCAATCCCAATCTCCCACTTTATTTTTCCCACTTTCTCCTCATTGACTCAGTGCTCAAAACTATTACTCCCTCCGTCCCTTTTTAGTTGTCCACTTTAGAAATGGCACACAGATTAAGACAACAATGATTAACACAGTGAAGTTACAATTTTACCCTTATGACAATTTTTCACTTCAAAATTACAACCACTTATTTGAATTTAAATGAAATAAATTGGAGGGAAACAACATACACTTTTACAATTTTCAAGAAGTGTAAATAAGGGTATAATAGGAAAAAATTTGTTGTCCTTTCTTGATTTGTCAAAATGGACAACTAAATAGGGACAACCAAAAAAGGAAATATGGACAAGTAAATAGGGACGGAGGGAGTATAAAATTAGTGTATATAAAATACTATTTTTTTTCATATTCGTTGCTGACCAATGAACGTGAGAGTTCTACAAATATTTTAGAACATATGTTTTCTTGTGAGATAGAAAAAGTAATATCTGGATCATCTTTTACACACCTTAACTAATATCATGATGCACTGAGTCGTACTCTTTGATACAAATTTTAAATGATAGTAATATTTTAACTTATTATCTCGTCATCACCCTCCGACGTCCTTTGAACATACATCCTAAATTTAACATAAATATTTTTGAAATAATATTTTTTTATTTATTCATCAAATATCAAAAAATAAATAAGAAAACCTCTTATTCTTCATGAAAATTGCTTTCATGCCACACATACCTCTAATGACACTCCTTTAGAAGGACCTGGTTAGACATACTATATTAATTTAAAATAATTTTTTTATTCGAACATGCAATTATATTTTTCCTTCAAATGAGCAAATCATAATCCATAAACAAATCGCTTAGATGATCACACCTTGTTCTTCTTTGTGTTACCATATATGTCTTTTATCACTGTTTTCATATTAGTTGTCATGTTTTTGATTGAGATATGTTGAAATAGGAGCCAAGACTTAGTGTGCATCACAAGGGTTGTCAGCACCTTAAGACGTGCCGACTGCTGAATAGAAAACAACAATTTTTGTATTCAAGCACATGCAACCCACTTCTGTCACTACAGTAATGTGCTCACTAATCCACTCACCTTGCCAGGGCCTATTGCAGCAACAATTTTACACACCCAAAAAGGGTGTCCCATTTCCTATGAACTCCATTTAAAAGCTCATATTAAAAAAAAAAAAAAACAGAAGAAACTATTGATTCTTTGTTTACATGTGGCTTGCAAATAATAATTGGTCTGAATCCACAAACAGTTATTTGAAAGCTGACAACACTAAACTTTCAATTTCACAACAACGATCACTAACTGGCTAAAGCTTTTTCAACGCTTTGATTTTATTATTATATTATAAAAAAGAACTCTTTTTCCAGTGTTTCTTCACAGTGCATCTTTCTTTCTCCAATTCTTCATCTTCCCTTAGGTTTGAGGTATGCCCTTTTCATTTTCCCTTCATATCAACTGTGTTTTTTTGGGGGGTTTATGCTTGCCTGTAAATTCTGGGGTTCTCTTGATTTTTGTTCAAGTACTTTAAATATGAGCATAATTTTGAGTCAATGATGACACTTTAAACTTTTTTTGTGAAAAAGGATCTTATTGGGGCAAGAGTCTGAAGATTAGTTCAGATAATATGTGATAAAATTTCAATCTTGTTAATGTATATGATTTGAGGTTTGTTTTGTATTAATAGCTTTGTCATTTTTTTTTGGAGGATCATGTGACATTGAGATTTGATATGAGAATTTATGAATTACTAGGTTAAAATGGATCCAAGGTTCAATAGATTTCCAACTACTGTGAATGGATTTAATCTGGAGAACCAATCCTTACTAAGCTTTTCGGATAATTGGAAGAATAATGAACCTATAATTGGGGCTATTTATCCAGATCAGAAAATAGTCAATGTTCCAAGATTTGAAAATAGTTTTGTCCAACATAATGTTCCATCTCTTTCAAATGACCCTTCAACAACAAGCAATATAGCAGTGACTTCTGAGATTGGTACTGAGGATGAATACAATGAAGATTTTGATTTCTCGGATACGGTTTTGAGCTATATAAATCAGATGCTTATGGAAGAAGATATGGAGGACAAGACACATATGCTTCAAGAGTCGTTGGAACTTCAAGCGAAAGAGAGATCATTTTATGAGGCCCTTGGCAAGAAGTATCCGCCTTCACCTCAGCAGAACCTGTCTATTACTGACCAGAACGGTGAGATACCGGATGACTATTACTCAGGAAGTCTGTATAGTTCTACAAGTAATGTTATTGACAGTAGTGGTTACCTAATTGATCCAAGGTTGGTTAGCATTTCAAATGATCATAATTACTCTTATGAACAAGGCCTTTTCATTTGTAATGGTCCTTACTCTTCGATTAGCTCATCGAATAGCATAAATAATCTTGTAGATGGGTTCTTGGACTCTCCTGTAAGTCCTCTTCATATTCCTGATATATATAATGATAGCCACCCGATTTGGAACTTTAGGAAAGGAGTGGAAGAAGCGAGGAAATTCCTCCCTACTAATAATAAGTTGTTGGACAATGTGGTTATCAACGACTTGCTACCTCAGGAGAAAAGAGGAGAAAGTGGTTGTGAGGTGGAGAAAAGGGATGTGGGAGCGACTTCACCTACAGGGCCGAGAGGGACGAAAAATCCTCATAGAGATGATAGGGATTTATTAGAAGAAGAAGAAGAAAGAAGTAGCAAGCAAGCTGCAGTTTATACAGAATCTACAGTTCGTTCGGATGAGTTTGATGTAATTTTGTTGCATAGCATGGGGGATGGAAGGGAAGCATTGACAGCTTATCGTGAGAGCTTGAAGAACGCTAGAACAAAACCCACGGTGCAATCAAAAGGATTTGCTGTAGGGAGGGGAGGCCGCGGGAAGAAACAGTCTAGTAAAAAGGAAGTCATAGATTTAAGGTCTCTTTTAATAAATTGTGCACAGGCTGTTGCTGCTGATGATTGCAGGAGTGCAACTGAACTGCTGAAACAGGTAAGACTTCATTCATCTCCTTTTGGAGATGGCAACCAGAGATTAGCTCATTGTTTTGCAGATGGTCTGGAAGCACGTTTGGCAGGCACTGGTAGCCAGATTTATAAGGCCCTCGTCAATAAACGAACATCAGCAGCTGATTTTTTAAAGGCCTATCATTTGTATCTTGCATCATGCCCATTCAGAAAGATGTCAGGTTTTACCTCAAACAAGACAATCATTAGAAAATCAAAGAATGCTACAAGGGTCCATGTCATTGACTTTGGCATCCTCTATGGCTTTCAATGGCCTACGTTAATTCAACGTATTGCAGCAAGAGAAGGTGGACCACCAAATCTTCGTATTACTGGTATAGAATTTCCTCAACCTGGCTTCAGGCCAGCAGAAAGGATTGAGGAAACAGGACGCCGTTTGAGCGATTATGCCAAGTCCTTTAATGTTCCATTTGAGTACCAAGCAATAGCAAAGAAATGGGAAACCATCAGACTTGAGGATCTAAAGCTTGAAAAGGATGAGTATCTTGTTGTCAATTGCTTGTATAGATTTAAGAACTTGCACGATGAGACCTTGTTATCTGACAGTTCGAGAACTCTCGTTCTCAATCTAATAAGGGAGATCAATCCAGACATTTTCATCCATGGGATTGTCAATGGGGCCTATAGTGCCCCATTCTTTGTCACACGGTTCCGTGAGGTCCTGTTTCATTTTTCAGCACTTTTTGATATGCTGGAAGCTAATGTACCCCGGGAGTTTCCGGAAAGAATGTTAATTGAGAGAGAGATCTTTGGGAGGGAAGCCCTGAATGTCATAGCTTGCGAAGGATGGGAAAGAGTTGAAAGGCCAGAGACATATAAGCAGTGGCAAGTTCGTCATCTAAGGGCAAGGTTTACACAAATACCTTTCGAGCAACAGGAGATCATGAATATAGCAGTTGAAAAGGTGAGAACAAGCTATCACAAAGACTTTGTAATCGATCAAGATAACAAGTGGATGCTGCTGGGGTGGAAAGGGAGAACGATCTACGCCTTATCTTGTTGGACACCTATTTAAGAAACCTGCAAGGCATGCTTTGGAAAATGAAACTTGTCCTTCCACATATTTGGAAAATTCAACAATACAGATGTAAGTCTCATAGCCTATTTTCCATCACATATGTTTTCTTCTTATTGCGCTTCAACACTTAGCATTTAAAAGTGACAAATTTTCCTCCCGTGCAGGTATCTGGCAAGCTCATTCTAGATATTGCTCACACAAGCGATACAAAGGTCATGTTGTTGCTCAATACTCTTGCCAATGATGATGAAGTCAAATGGCTAGCAGATAGTCATTTCCAATAAGTGTGAAGCACATTTTTTTTTTCCTCCATATCAGTGGTATACAAGCTAGGGTTGCACACACTTCAACCAATTCCTTGAATATCTGCTACTACCCAATAACTCTACCCACCAAGACCTAGGTAGCTGTGAAAAAATCGCCTAGAGTTTTTTTTGTTGGTCTCTAGTGAGATTTCTTTCCTGATCTCGATGCTTTTTCTCGTTTCGGGACTACTTGGCACATCCTTGGGTGCTTACGTGCAACATGTTTGTTATTAAACATTGCTTTCTTGTTTGTTTCACTTCTTTGTCCATTATTTGGGTTTCCACTACAAGTTTTTGGATATCCAATTTCTTCTCAAATATTTTTGGTTCGCAATAGGCAATCTGGAATTTAATGATGTTGCAAGTGGGCTGCCTTTTCTACTTTTCTTCCCAAAGACCTCAAAAGCATAAAACTTCTAAAGATCAAGAAAATTAATTTAGGACATGCAGAACAGAGAGTGTGGGTTCCAAATGCGTCTTGTTTCATTCAAATTGAGCAAAAAAAGAATATTATGCGTCTAGGAAATGTGAGGGAGTTCTTTTTGTAAAATACTAGTACGTCTACTTAATTATCAGAAAATGACTGCTTAATGTATGAATGATTTAATATTTGACCAACTTAACATCGATGTGTGTTTTAATACAAAGGGAATGATAGCTTAGGTAGGTAAAGGGAACAATGAATAGTTGCAGTCTGAAACTCGAGAAAAAGTGGTAGTTTAAGAGTGTTTTTGAGCATTAACTCATCTTTTAACTAGAAACTAGACACTGCTAAAATGAAACCTTTATCCTTTCTTTTTTCAGGCAGTGTGTTCTATTCAAGCAGCAATTTGGAAATTAGAACATGGAGAAAACTAGACAGGTTAAAGGAAAAAAAAAAGAAACAAGACGGAGATGATGAATACAGGACTAAGCATTGTATTAAAACTGAATGTCAAGATTCGAGTCTAGTAATAAGCTGCTGTCTCACAATATTCTTGTGTATTTCACTTTAGCATTCTAATGCAATGAACTATTTGAAGATTTTTCTGTCCTTACTTGCTTTTCACCAAAGAGTACTCACAGCAAATCTTAGGACAAAACAAGTCATTCATAGTCTCAACATCAGCTATCATACTTCACTTCTTTATTTACGCCACAGAAAATTCGTTTACTTCTAAACCTTGAAATGTGAACAAAGTTTTAACTTGCAAACCTCAGTTGTTGGCCCTTCTCCTCATTTCCAGTGTTGCTATTTATGTCACACTGCAGTAAAACCAAAATCCATAACAATGTTTAAAATGACAGAGAGAAATTCAAACATTATGAAGCTGAACACAGACAGAAGACCTAATAGAATAATTTAGTAGAATCCGAGAGAAAGTTCAATGAATACAAATATGAACAAACATCTTACCAAATAGATCAGAATAGAGTTAAGATTAAATGCTAGATAAAAGTAAAACCATTTTGAAGTTGAACCTCTTGGAACATAAACTCAAGGCCTAATAGAATAATTTAGCAGAACCTGGTAGAAACCTAATGAATAACAAGATGAGCAAACATCTAAAACGAATAGATAAGAACAGAGTTTTAAAAAAGAGATAAAAGTACAAAAATTATGAAGCTGAACTCTAATGAACACAGGCAGAAGGCCTATTAGAATAATTTAGCAGAATCTGAGAGAAACTACAATGAATATCAAGATGAGAGAACATCTTAAGCAAATAGATCAGAGCATTAATCAAATCTTCTAATTAAAAAATACGTCACCAAATTTCCAAATGATCATAAAAAGGATTATTACATGAACGCTCTTCAGATGTACAACCATACATACACAAAACAGACAGAAAACTGAAGCTGTACCTTTAACTTGCAGATCAACATGCTCCATCATCAGATTTTCATTCTTCTCATCAGTATTTATCTCAATTTTCAGGTCAGTCAAGGTCTGATTATCTTCTTTTAGCGACTCTGAGATTGGAAACAGCAGTATTTCAAGGATTAATCATTCAGTCAAAGGAGTTGCAGCATTGAAGGAAAGATAAAGTCTATAAGGCAGAAATTTCAAAATGGAGATAAATGTTATGAGCACAAATGATGATGTCGAGGAGAACTTGGCAGCTACAGTGGACAAGAACATTATTCAGACCTAAAAGGAGCAAGCCGTGACAATTCCCTCTAAAAGGTTGGCAGATCTCATTGTGAAGCCTGGATGACAAAAACGTGAACAGCAAGTGGTGCAGGGAAACAGTATAATGAGTGAGAGTTTGCTATAAGGAGCAGTGAGTAGGCATAGTAAGAGTAGGTTATTTTTATGTGAAGTTTTTGATCTTCTCATCCTTTTTCTTCTTCTGCATCGCTCTTCTTCTTCCATATCAGTTCAGTTGTTATTTCTTTGTAATTTCAATTAGTGATTGCAATATTACAACACTTCCCTTGGTTATTATTGAGCTTGTTTCAATAGATCGCTACAAATAATAAGTTGGAAGACGATAAACTTTTGTCATTTGAAAAAGCATTTAACTAGGCCTGATGAACAAAAAATAGAGATGCATTTGCCGATGTCGAATCACAAAGAAGCTTCTATAGCAACTTCAATTCTTAACAATCGACAGAATTACAGATAACTAAATTCCTTTTTCACCAAATTACTAAGATCAATCGGAAGAATTTAATAATAACTTCGAGATACGTCTATAGACATGCACAACTAGAATATGATATACCTTGAACTGGCTGCAGTCCATGCTTCACCTCTTCCAACCTCTTCTGCATTCTTTCGCGTCTATCAAGGAGCAATTTCTTTTGACCATCAATGATCGTTAGAGAAGTAGGACAAGTTACTTTAGTACGTCGCACTTCGAGTTCCTCCATATCCTTCTCAATGGATTCAACAGATTTGCCAATACACTCAATCAAGTACATTTTTCTGTTGGCGAAAAGAGTTTTAATGAAGGGACGTTCATCGTAGCTTTCTCCAGTAACGCTACAATCCTCAGACACATCAGATTCATCGTCGGTCGTCTCATCATCACTGTTTTCCTGATCGAAACTCTCTTCTCCGGGAACGATTTTGTCCTCAACCATTACTCCGATTCTACTGAAAACAAAAACAAAACCGTGAAAAAAAAAACAGATAATGTATGCAATGGAAGGTGAATTTGGAATGAAACTACCTTGATCTTGATGTCATTCTCTGAAACCGAAAGTTATCGATTGAGAGAGAATAGTGCCCTCATTGAAGACATGCTTGCGATTTAGCCCTATGTGTATATATATAGTGTGTGATTTTTCAGTTTTGCTTTTTTATTTTTCCTTTATTTAATTCATTTTTTCAAATCAAAGAAAAATTTCAGTTGTAACCGACTGACACGATTATCGAGAAATCTCTCTGGACTCTGCACTTCTTTCGACTTATAATTTGTGATCGTTTTGTTGCATTCGTCATGGTTTAAACTTTAAGTGCTTGTAATGTAATGTGTTAGTACTAATAAAATGAATTAAATTAATTTAATATTTAAATTTTTTAGATGTGTGAAAACTATACGATACATAAGTTGTGATCTTTTTTATTTCATCTATCCAACAAAAATTCTTCACTGTTGTCTTGAAACACCCCTTTAAAAATAATAAATAATAAGGGTAATATTATTATATTATCCTTTGACTTTGTTAAATTTAATTATTTGACAAATGTGTTTGATGATATATAGTACTTATTTAATAACAAGGGTCAAATAGACACAAAAGCAAAATTATGTCTTGATTTTCTAAATTGGACACGTATTGTTGAACAATTATGTTTAGTATAGTGGATAATTATTGTTGGACGGAGAGAATACATTAATATGATGGAAATAGAATTTTACACCCTGTTTGGATCATTGTTACCCATTGTTTCATAATGTATTGTATTGTACTCTATNGTCTTGAAACATCCCTTTAAAAACAATAAATAATAAGGGTAATATAATTATATTATCCTTTGATTTTGTTAAATTTAATGATTTGACAAATGTGTTAGATGATGTATAGTACTTATTTAATAACAAGGGTCAAATAGACACAAAAGCAAAATTATGTCTTGATTTTCTAAATTGGACAAGTATTGTTGAACAATTATGTTTAGTATAGTGGATAATTATTGTTGGACGAAGAGAATATATTAATATGATGGAAATAGAATTTTACACTCTGTTTAGATCATTGTTACCCATTGTTTCATAATGTATTGTATTGTATTGTATTGTACTCTATTGTATGGTAGATACAATGTTTGGCTAGACTGTATTGTTTGTTGTTGTTTAATAACATTTTTATTGTTTGATTTGACTGTATCGTATTGTATTGTAATTTATAAATTTACTAAAATATCATTAATTATTCTAGGGTAGGAGGTTTGACTAGAATTAAATAATATAAGGTAAAGGGTAAAATAGTATTATGAAATATTATGTAAAGATATAATTGGAAAAAGAAATTAAGTAACAATGGAAACACACCATATTGGTTGTTCCATAAAATGGGGTTTTCATTGTTACGTAACAACGGAATATAACAATACAATACAATACATTTTAGGTAACAATCAAAACAAACCGTGTAGGTATAGTAACGATACAATACAATATAATGGATAACAGTGATCCAAACAGAGTGTTAAAGTATTGGCCAAAATTCATATAAATTTAATTTTGGATAAACAAAACGCAATAAATAAAAGTGAAATTTGGGAGGTTACATTTCAATACTAAAACTCATTTATGTTTGAGAAGTGTACGTGATACTTACATCATATAACTATTAAGTTGTTGATATTAGGTACGTCATTTATTTTATTATTTTAAGTGTTTGTTTAGAGGCATTGTAACCATAAGTGAAAATACCAATCATTCATGACGTTTATTCATATTCTTATCCTTCCTCAGTTCACATGGAAGAGAGAAACCACTCCTCAAGCCAAGGACGGGTGCCAAAGAGAAGATGTGCACGCTGGTAGAAAGCAACTGATTGAGATTTTAAGTTTCATTTGAATAAACGGTAGACCAAGTCAATCTCAATTAAAAATGAGAATGTATAGCAATTACGAATCTGAACATATTCTTTCACATTACCTTTTTTGCTTGCTTCCTTTAACAACAATACATACCCATTACCCAATATAGTCCCACAAGTAGAGTCTGGTGTGGATAGAGTCATGTAGAGAGCTTGTTTCCGATAGATCCTCGGCTCAAAGCAAAAGAACAACATTTTTGAAGACATAAGCATTAGCAGGATAGTAAGAAATAGAGGCATACGAGACAAGTAGTAATAGAAAACTAAGAGTGATCAGACGTACAAAAATAGTAAAATAATAAAAATATCGAAAATAATACTAATATTACTGGTAATTTATACCGTTGCTGTTCTTCATTGTCATTTACAAAACATGACCCATAATTATACTGAGACAATCCCCTTGTTGCAATTCCTAGCTCCACCACTGTTAACACCTTATAAATAAGATTTTCACTAATCAGAAAAGGAATTTAGAAACTTGATATAGGAAAACTAGTCATTTAAGCTTGAATTAGAAACTAAAAGCTGCAGCTTTGCATCTAAAATTAAAGTTCCAAACTGATTTTTGAACTTGATAGGCATGCTTTGTACTTCATATATTACGTTTATACTATCATTTTGTTCATATAATATTTTTCTTCGTTGCACCTTTCTTTACTAGAACCCATCCTTTAATTGCACATTTCCGCTTTACGCTTAAAGCCCCAACATACCTTGTGCCTTTCTCTGCTATTTCCTGCGCTTTATTGCCTTTGACAACACTGACTGGGACAATCTTCGGTTCAACAGGTGATGATCTATCATCTTGTGTGGTTTTTCCGTCAGTGCTATCTTTAGTTTCTCCGTTTTCTTCTTCGAATCCTTGCTTGAATCTGTAATAGTTTGTGGGCTCACTACTCTCGAACGGGCGTTCACCCAATATCTGGACCATATCTTCTTGATGAAGGACCTCCTTTTCTAGTAGCAATTCTGCAATCTGAGCTACATGTTCTCTGTGTTCCTCTATAAGTTGTAAAGTACGATCATATGCCTTGGCTACCCATTTTCTAACTTCATTGTCAATAAGTGCTGCAGTCTTGCTACTGTAGGGCTTTGATGTCTCGAGTGCATCTTCTCTTTGCGGAAAAGAAAGAAGACCAACTTTGTCACTGAAGCCGTAGACTGCTACCTGGGCATATGTCATCTTGGTCACTTTCTCCAAATCATCTTGAGCTCCGGTTGAAATTTTTCCTATCAAAATCTACTCAGAATTAAGTACTAGTTAATATCCATATGAACATTAAGAAAATATGAATTAGTGAAAAATAGAAGGATGGAGGTAGAAAGTTTGGAAAAAGAACAGGTAAGGATTTAAAGAGACTGCATTTTCATTAAGGTACGTAGTTACTAAATTTTGTGCAACAATGAAGTATAATAAGTGAAGTTGCTTTTTAGGTTATTCATTCTATAAAAATCCAGAGTCGTCGTATGAAGGCCTACTACTTCATCGAGCAACTTTTCGTTGAGGTCGAAAAGCAGAGAACGGAATATGACCAAACTCATTCGGAATTATTTACTATGTATGCATTTAGGCATGTTATTCTGTAAAAGTTGGAGGCATGACACAGTCTTCTTAAATACACACAGAAAATTACTCATTACTATTATGACAGCAAAAAGGTACCTAAAATGACATGCTGCAAACAACTTTGATGCCTATGAAATATTCTTGAAGAACCACAACACAAGTAATTCATGTTACAAGGGATTCACCTTCTAGAGGCTAACTATTTCTCTAAGTGTGGACAGAGCAGATAATAAGAAAATGGTGATTTCCTAAAGAGCATGTCACAGGAGTCATTCTTGAAGTATGATGCAAGGATCATCCAAGACCATATAAGGAGACAACGACCTATTTTTTCAACCAATGGGGGAAACTCTAACAGTCTTTGGTAGAAATGGTTTGCATATGCATACAGATGATGAGATTTTCCAAAAGATTAACTAATAATGCTGTAGGGAAAACATGTGAAAGCTAGGAGACAGTTGATAAATTTACCTGCTCAGCAGCTCGGCCACCAAGAGTCATACATGTCATATCAAATAGCTGCTCCTTGGTCATTAAATGATTTTCACTGCTAACATATTGAGCAAATCCTAGTGCTGCTGTACCACGAGGAATAATTGTCACTTTAAGTAATGGTTCTGCATATTCCAAGAACCAGCCAGCAACAGCATGGCCAGATTCATGATAGGCAATTGTCCTCCTTTCCATCTTGCTTATGACCTGTAGAAAGCATAAAGGTAGTTTGAATTCGTAAATTATATCATACAAACATAAAGTTTTTTGCCATTTGCAAGTTCATAACAGATCCTACTGGACTGCAATTTATAACAGCATCTCAAGAAAAAAGTGAGGAGATTGGATACCTTGTTCTTCTTCTCTAGACCACCCATCACCCTGTCTATTGCTGCCTCAAAATGTTGCATTTTGATTTTGGTACTCTCGCTCCTAGCAGCAACCAAAGCAGATTCATTACAAACATTTGCAATATCTGCTCCAACAAATCCTGGTGTTAGAGCCGCAAGCCTCTGTGAATAGAATGCTGCTTCTTGATCAATTTTCAAATTGTTCAAATAGATTCTGAAAATCTGTTCACGACCTCTTATGTCTGGTTTGTCAATGGTAATATGGCGATCAAATCGACCAGGCCTTAACAACGCTTTGTCTAATATATCAAGTCTATTTGTGCCAGCAAGCACAACTACACCAGATGTGGTTGCAAATCCATCCATTTCTACAAGCAGTTGATTTAAAGTTCTTTCACGTTCATCAGTTGCTCCAGAAGAGTGTCCCCTCCCTCTTGCACCGCCAATTGCATCAATCTCATCTATGAAAATAATACTAGGTGCACATCGTCTTGCCTCCCGAAATAAGCTCCTAACTCTACCTGGTCCAATACCAACAAACATCTCCAAAAAATCTGAACCAGAGATAGAGAGAAAAGGTACACCAAACTCTCCTGCTGTAGCTTTAGCTAAGAGTGTCTTTCCAGTCCCGGGAGGACCCACTAGAAGAGCACCCTTAGGAATTTTGGCTCCTAACTCCTCGTATTTCTTGGGATTCTGAAGGAAGTGGACAAACTCCATGATTTCCTGCTTAGCCTCGTCACATCCAGCCACATCCTTGAAGAAGACCTGTCCAATAAAAGTGCCAACTGACTTTAATTTCCAACTAATCATGAAATAAAACTGATTCTCAGTGAAAAGAATGTTGGTTATTTTAAAGCTGCACCAATAATGGAACTGAATTCTCACCTTGTTCTTTGCATTTTTGTCCATCTTCATGAAATGCAGTTTACCAATACCAAATATTCCCCTAACACCTCCCCAATCCATATAATAAAGGATAGCTAGAGGCAATACCATTACACCAAACTTCACCATTTCTGGCAACCAATCCAACTCATTAACATATACCACAGGGACATAATTGCGAGGGTCTATTCCAGAGGCTTCTTGTGCTTCCTTAAGCTTCTGCTCAAATAACACAACACTCCCAATGTTGAAATAATATTTGTGGTGGCTCAGGTTTCTACTACCATTTGTACAACTTATAGGACCTTGAACTGTGTCATCACAAGTTTGATTATTATCAGGTGAAGAATTCTTTATATAAACTGTGGCTACTTCTTTGTTAGCAACAACAATTCGATCAACATGACCAGGTTCAAGTAGCTTGTTTTTGAACTCTTGGAAGCTAATCTGCGAATTCACATAAAAAGAGGTATCCATGTCAAAGAGAAAATACAACTATCTGATGAGAATAAGACAAACACTCCCCCCTCCAAGAAAATAGAATCCTGCCAAGTCACCAGTCACGACTAAAAAGATTTAACATATACAGAATTGTGTTGCTTCTTTAATTTCATAGCTACACTGTAAAACCTTGAGTAGTAGTTCTTCATCAATATAATCCACATTAATATATTATTACTGTTATAGATATTAATATAACCAATTAGATTAAGAAGAATATGTTTCAACTTGGCAAGCTAAAACTGAGATGAAATTGTCACGTAATTGAATGAAATAGCATGAGCACCAAAGCTTCTTTATATGGCATTTGATTTAAGTTCTAGTTTTGAAAACAACTAAATGAAGTTGACTTCATCTCAAAGACCAACTCAAAACCGATTCTTCAAAACCAAACTAAAAATTTCATCCATGAAAGTTTCCAAATTAAACACATTGATATCAGAAATATTACGATCAACTTATATTGAACTCACGCTCCTCAAGGCACTAAACTCATCCTACCATAAAAGAAAAAGGAGCTGTAACAATGAGAATTAAAAACTGTACAACAAACTGTTGGTTAAGGACTAACCTCCTCCGAATCAAGATGGTTCAGGAGTAATATTGACGACAGAACAGAACCAATAAACAGAATCAATAGTATATAGTGATGTTGCTTCATGAAGTTCTTTATTGATGAAGGTTGCCACATGAAGGTTCTCTTAAAGGTTTCCTTGTTCACTTGCACTTCGCTCTGCCAAAGATTAAACCAAAGAAACAAAAATTCACCATAACAAGCTAAAAGGGAACAAAACATTAAAAGAATAATCTGGAGAAACAGGAATTAGAGCAGCAAGCGACGAAGGGCTGATCATGTCAAGTAATGTTACTTATCACTTATTCCACACATTAAGGTTTTCACACTAGGAATTTTAATATGTTGTTCTGATTAGTATACAAGCACTTTTACACCATTGTTAAGACATACTATTAAAATCTACTGCTTACTACTTTTTCAGTTCAGAAACTCTTAGAAGAAACACAATAGCAGAAAATTAGAATACTCAACATATCCCTGTTCTTGTAATTTCCTTTGTCTGCTTTCTACACCACACAAGAAAAGCACACTCAAATTCCGCCCAACCTTTCGATTTCCATCACCATTTACAGATAAAGTATCTTTGTCTTGGAATAGCATAAATCATTTAGATCTCTACAACCCAACTCTCTCCCACTTTGTAGATTTCATAATCATTCATGGATAGGTATCCTCATCTTCGTAATATTCCAAAATAGTATAAATGATTTAGATCTCTATTACTATCTCTAGAAAGTTTCTTACTGGTTTTGCACAAAGTTTTATAATCAATTTCCTATATAAAGTACATCTACACATTTCCTTTTGATAAGTAAAGAATATCTTGATTCTAGACGTTATCTCTAATAATACAAAGTTTATGTAAATATGAGCATATATAATGATATCGAATTCAAAAAATTTATATATTCTATTGAACAAACTTCAGAATAAAACTGATATAATTCCTACAATTAACATATCCAAGAAAAGTTTTGTTAGATCACTTCAAATCATTTTACTCCATCATATGTTCTCTAATATCAAATATAACTGATCAGTGACAATCAAACCGGAATTAGGGGCTAATTCCTCAAGTGGTCATCTAACCGGGGGCGGAGCCAGCATATTGTTAGGGGTTCATCCGAACACCCTTCGGCGGAAATTACTACTATTTATACATGGTTAAGATTATTTTTTTATGTATATATTGTAGATGTCAAACCCTCATCGATTAGTTCGTGTGCTTACTTCTTCAGATTTTGAACCCCTTATTAAAAATCCTAACTCCACCACTACATCCAACTGAATGATTTTTCAACAGAAGTTCGAAAACTAATTTTTATCACTTTGAAACTATTAAACTTATGATTGGTCACTCAAAAATATAAATTTAGCTAAAATACCAATGTGGCTTTCCAAGTTACTAACAAATAGAGCAAGACAATTAACCAGTTCATTTTATAAAATAAAAAAAACAACATTTTTTCCCAAACCCTGAAATACATTTGGCTCTAGAAAATGCCAAATCTAAAAGATACTGTTGTCCAATGAGATTATTGATGATCGTGCCTTAAAGGTTCATTATTATCCACATACTCCATCTCTGTTTCAGCAAATTACAGCAAAACCCGCTAATTTTGGTTCAAACTCTATATTTGTATTTAAAAATCAATACACATAGTACATATAACCTAATAAGCTGATAAAAAATTCAGAAACCATAAACTCAAAATTCTAGAGCCGCCTCTGAATTTGAATTTACAACACGCAGACAAGATGATGGTTAAGCTTAAAGATTAAGGTCATAAATTTCATCAAATGCTAAAAAATTTAGTGTATTATAGTATTTTTAAAACCTAGTCTGATATTCACCATTATTATCAGAGAGTTTGATGAACTTACCTGTAATTGTTTGCAGAAATAACAATATGGGATGGCTTGGTGGGGGAAGAAAGACCTATATGTTGTTTAGAGGAATTAAAGGGAAATTTAAACAAATATCTTGGTCAACATAAAATATTATGTTAATATTATTATATGTAATATAACATTAAAAATTATTTTGTGGGTTGTTCTTTTACTTTTTTTCAAAGAGGTGGGTCAGTGTTTTGTCTTTAGTTGTTGTGATGGCATTTTAGCAAGTATGATTTATGTGATAATATTCTTTATTATTAATAATACTTTTAAAAAGTAATATATTGTTATACTTAAAAATAATTATATTTTATATTTCTCATTTACTATTGTTAATGAGAAGTCTGATTAAATTTAGATTCGCGCCGAAAAGTTTACATTGGGAGGGTAAAGTGCTCCCTAACAAAGGTAACTTTGTATCCAAGGGGGCTCAAATCCGAGACCTCGTGATTAAGAATTGTGTTAATGAGAAGCTTGATGCTTATTTGACGAAGCTTCTGCAACACTAAATACATATATTTTTAAAAAGTTAAATTAAATATTCAAAATAATTTTTAAAATTGATTCGTCAAACATGAATTACTTTTTATCGAAAGTACTTTTGAAACAAAAAAATATTTCTCAAAATAAGTTGATTTTAGAAATACTATCCATCAACCTAGTAATCACACTCATATTATGATATCTTTGAGATCACAATATAGTCATAATCACGCAAACATTATGATGTATTTATGACTCAAGTCTTAAAATAAGTTGATTTTAGAAATACTATCTATCAGTCTAGTAATCACACTCATATCTTTGAGATCACAATATAGTCATAATCACACAAACATTATGATGTATTTATGACTCAAGTCTTAAAATAAGTTGATTTTAGAAGTTAAGTCAGACAAATTAATAGTCATACAAATATTATGATATCTTTAAGACGCAAGTTTCAAAGGACGTAACATATTTATGATTATAAGTCTTAAAAGTTTTTATTTTTTTTAAGCTTCATGTCATTTTAAACTATACTTCCTCGGTCTCATATTATTTATTTACGTTATTAAAAATAAATGTCTCAAATTATTTGTCAATTTACAAAATAAGGCCAAAATTAATTAATTTTTTGAAAGTGGAGACATTATAAAATTCCAAAACAAATGTTCTATTATTATTCTTGGTATTGATGGATAAGTTGCAAGAAATATGCCTTACTGAGATACTGTCTTCCAGCTCAATTGTGTAGCAAATGCCATCAGTATTTTCCTCAAATGTTATGTACAGTTGGTGACTTTATTACCAACTTTGAATTGTGACATGGATAATTTTAATTACTATAGTAGGATATTTGTCATTTGTTTTAGATTATCAATTGTGTTATTAATTACTAAATAGTATTATTTGTAATTGTCTAGTAAATGATTTACTTGTACAAGGGTCCTTCACACAAATATCTTTATTTTAAGGCGGTGTTTAATTTTTATCCTTTAAATTTATAGTCTTTAATTTTTTTCTTTCAACACTTAACAAAAGATAATTAAGAACATTCCAGACATTGAAAGAACAAACAACTTTTGAAAATAAGTTTATATTTCTGTATCATAATATCTCACAAGTTTTGTCATAAAAAAACATAAAAAGTTAATCTTTACTGAAGTAACTAAGAATTTTTTGACTTCATAAGTTTATATGGTAGTTT
Organism: Solanum stenotomum; assembly: GCF_019186545.1. Taxonomy (NCBI): domain Eukaryota; kingdom Viridiplantae; phylum Streptophyta; class Magnoliopsida; order Solanales; family Solanaceae; genus Solanum; species Solanum stenotomum. Next base: position 52,928,230 of record NC_064286.1, read on the forward strand.
TATAATATCCCACGTTTTATGTTATATGTTAGGAGGGCATAATATATTTTCAAAAAAAGGAGACTTGCTTATATATTCCATTAGTTACCGAAAAAAAATTATGCCCCAAAAAGCATAACTTCAATTTCTGGATAGTACAATAAATTCTGAAAAATACTACATAACTTATATTCCATAACTTAATTCCTACATAATTTATATATCAAATGAGACAAAAGTTATCGAAAATCATGTGGAGTGAATTAGAATTGAATAGATAAGAATACACTGATTCACAAATTTCATTAAACGAATAATCATGGTAAAAACTAAAGACCATCAAATTTGAAAAAACATCAAGTACGATCATGAGATGATAGAATGTACGCAAATCTGGTTACTACCTCATTAAAGTACTGAGGTTGTTTCCAAAAAGATCCGTGGCTCAAATATTAATTACATTGTTGATAGTAACCGCATAATTTTGTTTTACTTCAAGACTATGACAAAGAAAAAGAGAAACTTCTTGCAACTTCAGTTAAAATTCGAATGTCATTAGGAACCTAAATAAGTTCACAACAATCTTTTTTCCTTTTTTTATTTTCCTTTTTGTAATAAATGGTTCTTTGGGGTACAAAAATTAGTAAAAACCATGTTTGTGTTATTAATATCATGACTAATGATTTTTACAACAATCTAAAATTGAACGTTAATACCAGAAACTCGCTACCCTGCATTCTCAGTTAAAAACCACAACTATACTGGGACAATCTCCGGTTCAACAGGCGATGATGATCCATCATCTTGTGCGGTTTTTGCCTCAGCGCCATCTTTGTTCTCTTCTTCGAATCCTTGCTTGAACCTGTCATAGTTTGTGGGCTCAACACTCACGAATGGGCGTTCACCCAATACCTGGATCAGATCTTCTTGGTGGAGGACTTCCTTTTCAAGCAGCATTTCTGCAATCTGAGCCACATGTTCTTTGTGTTCCTCTACGAGTTGTACTGTATGGTCATATGCCTTGGCTACCCATTCTCTAACTTCAGTGTCGATAATTGCTGCTGTCTTGCTACCGTAAGGCTTTGCCTCAAATGAATCTTCTCTTTGTGGAAACGAAAGGAGACCAACCTTGTCACTGAAACCATATACTGCTACCTGGGCATAAGTCATCTTGGTGACTTTCTCTAAATCATTTTGAGCTCCAGTCGAGATCTTCCCAATCAATACCTACTCAAAAAATAATCATATGAAGATAGTAAAAATCTAATCCACTAGTTAAAAGAACAGCAAAGGCAAAGCTGCTTTTGAACATTTATTATAGATACGCTGCCTTTTCAATAAGGTAGTGACTAAATTTTGGCCATAAAACAGAGTATCACGGGCAGAGTTCCTAAGCAAAAGGTATTTGTTCCATACGAATCCAGTCATCAACAAGATCTAGCACTTCATTGAGCTGCTTTTTTAATGGGGTTGAAAGGTAGTATATTGGGTAGGGACCAACCCCACTATGGATTACTTAGGATGCACACACTCGGACCATCAAGACATTTTGCTCTGTAGAAGTTGGTAGACGACTAGAAAACCAACCATTCACATTATGATGGTTCCATTGTGTGACTTAGATGCCTAGAAATAGGCAAGCAGAATCATAACACCCTAGTAATGCAAGTCATGATGGATTCACCATCAAGAAGCCAACCATTTTTCTAGAAGGTGTGGAAGCAAAGCAGATTATTAGAAAGTGGTGTTATCCAGACGTCTCAAAAAGAAGAAGTGCCATGAGCCATTCGAAGTTTAGAAACAAGTTAAATAAGTTCAAATGATCTTCAACTCTGTAACTCAAAACCTTCTGCCCCTTACAAAGCACAAGTTTTAGATTACAGAATACCAGCAAATTTGAAGGGGACATATTTCTGCAGAGCATAAAAGAAATTCTACACATGCGCCAAAGAAGTAGGGATGGCACTCAAGGACAATGAAGCATTAACCAAAAGTTCAAACCGGTTTTGCATTTTCCTAGTTTACAGCGTGCCCTACCTGGTCCCATTAAATCTTTTTTTTTTATTGCTGCTCCATTTGATAGTTCTTCTTTCAGTTTTAACAATGACTAGATTAGCATTTTCCTAGTTTACAGCATGCACTGTCCTGGTCCCATTTAATCTTTTTTTTTGTTTGTAAACTTTTCTTTCCAGGTTACAGTGTTGCTCTATTTGATAGTTTATAACTTTTTGCAATTTTAACAAAGTTCAGAAAACAAAAATCAATGTTACCAGAGAATTCAGGAAAATTCCAACACAAATTTAATTTAATATAAGTATTATAATAGTATGACTGAGAAAAGCAGAACTTATAAGTTACAAATAATGATCCTTGATTACTAAATCATGTCCCCACCAGGAACTAACTAATAGAATAAAGAGAGAACAAAAAAAGGAGTTCAAGAATTCAAGTATTAAGTTATTATCTCTCATTTTAAAACCAACAAAGAAAATAACAATGGTCATGTAAAAACACCATTTTCACGAAAAAGGTAAAAGAAAATATATGATATAACTAGAAAATAACGGAAGCAAGCAGTAGCCATGGTAAAAATAAAAAAGTAGATATTAGTTGGTGAAGTAGATTCGCCTTTTGATCAATCAAAATCCTTTCCCAAACTGTACAAGCTTTTTCTTCCAAAGCATACAAATCTCTTAGGTCTCATCCTCCCGTACCCGTCGCTGCCCGGCCTCCCTCTGTCCCATTATATGTGATGGTGTTTGGCTATGCATGAAGTTAAAGAAAGACGGACCATTGAAACTTGTGGTCTAAAAGACTAAAGCAAGTCATTAGACAATGTTTGGCTATAAATCCTCTTATTATTAAGGGTAGGGCTGTTCATGGTTATGGTTAAAAAACCAAACCGAACAGCAATCCGAATCAAACCGATTAAAAAAACCGATATTTGGTTGGGTTTGATTAGGTTTGGTTTTAAATTTTGAAAACCGATATTATTTGGTTTGGCTTTACTTAAAAAAACCGCAAAAATAACCAAACTGAACCGATAAATTAGATATATAAATTTTATAATTATTTAAATATTATTCATAAATAAAATATAAATATTTTGTTAAATTTTATTTTACTTTAAGTCTTTAATTTTACAATTTTCTCAAGCCCAACTATAACAATCCTAAGTCCAAGTCCATCAAAATCCATTTTAGTCTTTACCTACCCTACTTCACATAAAATAATCATACTTTCCCTTAATTAAAACACTTTGTTCGTGTAATGATAACTCTAGTATTGCTTATTGAACCGACAATAGCTTTTCTCTGGATTGTTCATGTGCTAGGTGTTTGTGTCTATCGACGCAAGTCCTCAAAAAAATTACTATTACTTTCAAATCGAATAAACCAGAAAAATTGAACCAAACCGACAATAACCAAACCGACGGTTATTTTTTTCGTTTCGTTTGGTTTGATTTTAGAAATTTAAAAAACTGACTAGATTGATTTGATTTTGATTTTAATCAATAATCGATCCAAACCGAACCACGAACACCCCTAATTAAGGGTATAATTAGAAGTTTAAAGTTTAATCATTTCTAGATATAAAAAAGGTGTCAATTATTTTTGGCATTGGCCGGAAGGATAGTGTGCCACGTAAAATGGGATAGAGGAGATACTGTTTTTGTTGTTTTCTTTATTTTCTCTCTTCAAGGGTTTCAAGTTTTTAACAACATACCCAATATAGTCCAACAAAGTGGGGTCTGGAGTTTCAAGTTTTTGATTGTTCAAAAATAAAGCTAGAGTCTGTAACGAGCCTACCCTTGCCTTGCGTGCACTATAGCTCAAAATTTTGGTGGAAATGCCCCATCCTGCCATGTTTAAAAGCCCATCTACCTCGTCCCGGTAAACCTCCCCCTCCCCCCCGGTCCCTACAAGAAGTGGCTTCAAGATATCAAATTTGCTTTAGATCTGGGGGCTTAAGAGTGCTTTGCATGAATGGTTTCGTACATGCATCAAATGTGGTTTACTATTGTTTTCAATGAATTAAGTCTTCATGCCAATAGGGAAAACATATGAAAGCAAAGAGAGTTGATAATTTTACCTGCTCAGCAGCTCGGCCACCAAGAGTCATGCATGTCATATCAAACAGTTGTTCTTTAGTCATTAAAAGGTTCTCACTAGGAACATACTGAGCAAATCCAAGGGCTGCTGTACCACGGGGAACAATTGTCACTTTAAGCAATGGCTCTGCATGTTCCAAGAACCAACCAGTAACAGCATGCCCAGCTTCGTGATAGGCAACTGTCCGCCTTTCCAGCTTACTTATGACCTGGCGAAACCACAAATTATATTATTACATATACAACAGATCCAGCGTGATCTCACAAGTGGGGTCTGGAGAGGGTAGTGTACGCAGACCTTACCCCTACCTCGTACTAGTAGAGAGACTGTTTCCTAAAGACCCTAGGCTCAAATGCAGCAAATCAAAATTATTACGAATTAGTTGACGTGAAGGAAACACGTCAACTAATAAGGAAAGCAGTACAAAACATGCAGAAAATTCAGGAAAAAAGAGCAGTAACAACAGCAAAATATTCGTTCCATTAGCAAGTCCTTACTAAAATTTAAAGATTGCCGGCCAGCAATTTTCAAAAGCATCTCAAGAAATGTCGATCCAAAGCATACATCACTCAGGTCGACATTCACCAAAGTTCCCTTTTTATATTAAGTAAAAAGAAAAGACACTGAAGCAAAAGGAAAGAAAAAGAATCATCTAATGTCATCAACAAGTAGGTAAAAAGGTGTCGAAGCAAAGAATATCATGCGTGAAACCCACTGTCTGCTTATGCCACTGGTGATGAACTCACTATGGCTATTGTCATACTCATTTTTCCTTACTGCATACGCAGCTGAACCCCAGTCTTTATTTGTCAAATCCCAACCCCTTTATTAGTAACCCAAGTAAAGGCCAACATTTTCAGAGGGGTGGGCTGGGGTAGGAGACAAACAGAAGGTTAACAATAACCAGGGACCATACCACACAAAGTACCTCTTAGAGTCCTTGGGTCTAGCATCAAATGACAAAAGGCTCAATTAATATAGACAAGATTTCAAACTCAATTGGCTCCAAAACACTATCCATGTTGGAAATTAATCTGATGTGGCTGTAAACTTGGGCAAAAAAATATTTTGTCACCAAAATAGAAGAACAACAAAAAAAACCGAGAAAACAATTTTGAATAAAAATGAAAGGCTGGAAAAATGAAAAGGTCCATTTTAAACAAAAGAAACTCTTCACTCTCGTTTCTTTTCTTCAGATAAGTTTGTCTAACAATTAGAAGATTTTAGGGTTTCCTCTTCAACATTTTTTTTTATAACGGTGGCGTCCAGGCCAGCTTACGAGCGCCTCGACAAATTCCACAGACCGGGTAAGTCTATCCACCAAGGCTTGAATAGATGGGAGAAATCAACTAATGTTGGTTTGCCTCTGTTGGGAACTGAACTGAATCTGAGACCTCATGGTTCTCAACCCACACCCCTTCACTGACCATTGGACCACACCCTTAGGTGCCTCCTTCAACATTTCTTCTTGAGATTTCCAATAATTATTCTCGGGCGAGTTGTGCATCAGTGAGAGGGTTCATATTCTGGGTTTTGAGGGTTGTATTAATGGTTAATTTCCGGTCAGTTGTGGGAAATCTCCCTTAAAAACAACTTGGATATCTGGTGTCTATTTTTGATGTTTATTTCTGGCGGATGTTAAGTTTTTATGCACTTTGGTGACTGTTTTGTTGAAGGAGATTGTGGATGTAGTTGTAAAAGCACTTTGATGGCAAATTACCAGTCCAGTTTAAACCTTCAATTGGTCTGTTTCTAGTCAATTTTTCTGGGTTAGAATTTAGCCCGTTTCTAACCAACTTTTCTTGGGTTTATTAGGCTATTTCCAGCCGATATTCTGAGTTTAGGCTGCAATTGTTCAGTTTCCAAAGACTAGCACAAATTATATACACACAACAAAACTAAGAAATGTTATCTAGAAAAAGAAAGAGACCAAAAAAATGAAGAGGACCACTTTCTCTGCCAGGTGGCAGAGGCACTTCAGGGAGGTCGAGAATATCGAAATGCCAGGTTCAGAGGTGAGTTAGGACTAAAATTAGTTCCAGTAAGCACTGAAAAAAACGGTGACATGTTTAGGGGTATCCCTAGGTATTTTGCCAAATTTTAAAGTATCCTATCTTGTGCCACAGTGGTTTACCCCAAGCCTCCAGGAGACTGTTCACCAACCTCGCAATGCTCTTCTCATTACAGAAAGAAATCAAAAGTGTGATTGAATTACAGTACAAATCCTAATATGAAGTAGTAAAAATATTTTATTCACACTAATCATAAAACAAAAGAGAACTTTACTTATTAAAAATTGAGGCAATTTATCTAAGTTCAGATGGTGGAACATTGTATCAACATCCCAATTGCTCCCCAAGAAAATAAAGCAAACCTCTCCTACGAATACACTCATCTAAGCAAACCTCTCCTACAAATACACTCATCTAAGCAAACCTCTACTAAGCAGTAGATTTATAATGCTCCAGTACCTATGGATATTGGACCAATGCACTTTCAAGGATAAGTTCAATGAATCCTATCATTATCATAATAACAAATGGCTTCCACAACCAAGATGCAGAAAAAGATGAACAGAACATCATAGAAAATGCTGCTGGTGTAACGCTGCAACTATGTTGTTATGGAAACATGGGATAGAAAAGTAGATAGTGGAGGGGGGAAAGTGAGAAGATCCAATACCTTGTTCTTCTTCTCTAAACCACCAATCACCCTGTCTATCGCCGACTCAAAATGTTGCATGGTAATTATTGTACTCTCATTCCTAGCAGCTATTAGAGCAGCTTCATTACAAACATTTGCAATGTCTGCTCCAGCAAATCCTGGTGTTAGAGCAGCAAGTCTCTGTGAATAGAATGCTGCCTCGTGGTCAAGTTTCAATTTGTTGAGATAGATTCTGAAAATTTGTTCACGGCCTTTGATGTCTGGTTTATCAATGGTAATCTGGCGATCAAATCGACCAGGCCTTAACAAGGCTTTGTCTAATATATCAGGTCTATTTGTGCCAGCAAGTACAACTACACCAGATGTGGTTGCAAATCCATCCATTTCTACAAGCAGTTGATTTAAAGTACTTTCACGTTCATCATTTCCTCCAGCAAAGCCTCCCCGCCCTCTTGCTCGACCAATAGCATCAATCTCATCAATGAAAATTATACTAGGTGCAGATTGTCTTGCCTCCTGAAATAAGCTCCTAACTCTAGCTGGTCCAACACCAACAAACATCTCCATAAATTCTGACCCAGAAATCGAGAGAAAAGGTACACCAGATTCTCCTGCTGTAGCTTTAGCTAGAAGTGTCTTTCCGGTCCCAGGAGGACCCACTAGCAGAGCACCCTTAGGAATTTTGGCTCCCAACTGCTCGTATTTCTTGGGGTTCTTAAGAAAGTGGACGAATTCCATAATTTCTTGCTTAGCCTCGTCACATCCAGCCACATCCTTGAAGAAAACCTGTATCAAGAAAGTGCCAATAACTTTCTAAGAAACTAATCAAGAAATATCATGGCATGTATCATTTTAAATTTTCTATTTCAACATACTGGTACTCTTGAAACTGCAGGAATAATATAAAGCGATTCGCACCTTATTCTTCGCATTTTTATCCGTCTTGGTGAAATTCGCTTTGCCAATATTAAATATTCCACGACCACCTTTCCCGCCAGAGCCTCCCACTCCTATGCCACCCTGCACTCTTCGTCCCATAAAATAAAGGACAGCTAGAATCAATATTGTTGGACCAAACCTCATCAGTTCTTGGAACCAATTCATTTCATTAACATATAACACAGGAACATAATTGTGAGGGTCTATTCCCAAGGTTTCTTGTGCTTCCTCAAGCTTCTCTTCAAATGACTCAACACTCCCAATGTTAAAATAGTATTTGTAGTAGCCCACGTTTCTTTTACCATCCGTACCACTCGTAGGACCTTGAATAGTGTCATCATCTGTTTGACTAATACCAGGTGCAGAACTCCTCACATAAACTTTGGCCACAGATTTGTTAGTAACAACAATTCGATCAACAAGACCAGGTTCAAGTAGATTGTTTTTGAATTCTTGGAAGCTAATCTGAAATTATACATAAAGCGTTAATAACCATGATAAGCTAAGAAAGATACAGAAGACAACCAACTAATGAAGATACGATAGAATTGCCACCCCTAGAAAATAAAAACCTGCTTAGTCACCAGACATCACCGAAAATATTTAATATACACAGAAGTCGCACTGCTTCAATAATTTCAAAGCCACACTAAAAGACATTCTTCATCAACCACTTCAATTTTTACTTATTTTTATTGTTGTTAAAAATGTCAAGATAATCATTTTGAGTGAGGCAATATATAACCAATATGCAAGGACTTCAGGTGGGATGAAATAGAGTCGGTACTCAGGTTACGTTTCTCACTTTTGTATGTTGCTTTAACAAGTATATAATCTTCTATCCACTGGAGTCATCACTAAACTTGTTGATGAGTTATTTCAGACTAAGTAAAAAGTTATAATGGAATGCAGCTGAGGTTAATTTGCTTATGTATTTCACTAATCGAATTCAATTAAATCATGCACTAATTCTTATTCTGGATGGATTTGTTTCTCTTCTTAGGTTTATGCTCTACTAAAGCAAATAGCGCTCCATCTGGATTTGCATGTACAGGACAAAAAGGTAGTAATGTCTGAATAAAAAACATTGGAATGAAAAAAACATGAAATTGTCCATGAACCAGTGCACGGTATAAGAACATAAATCTTTCAGTGATCAATCGGACCATGTAAATGACAGGCTCAAGTAATCCTATACCAATATACTACAAGTTATTCTATTTACTCATGCAGGTCGTCTTGGAGGGGGCCGGGAGAGAAGAAGTAACAGTTGCAGACCAGAAGAACAATTTTATATGAGAAGACTGTAACTCCATAGTAGAATTTTTTTCATAAATATCAAGTTATGCTAATTCAAATTTCTTATTGGGTTCATGGTGGATCTGCAATAAAGCAGCATCTCCATTGATCTCTAACAAGCTGAGGGAACCTTTTTCTCATTCATGGTTTTTGTGAAACCTTATGTGGAGTTCGGATTTTGTTTCTTCATGTTTGTTTCTCAAAAAACATTTATCAGGAGAAGCTTTTGAAAAAACAACTTTTAGAAAACAACTGTGTTTGAAATGTTTCTGGGGCAAATAGTTGTTCAGAAAACAATGAAAAACACCTGAAATCTGTTTGGTTCTTAGAAAACTTTCTGGCTTTATACAAAATCAATTTTTTTAACAACCCAAACAATATTATTATTTAAAATGTTATTTGAGATAAAAAAAAATCCAATCAAATGCCATCCAAACCCAAAAAAATGCAAGTGATACCTTCCACAAACACTAATGCTGAATAGTAAAATTCATCACTTTGGTCCCCCTCAAAAATAAGTAGTATTAACTTTTGGACAGCTAAATCATTAAATCTTTCTTTTAATGAGAATTTTTGGGTAGCTATATCAACCAATCTTTTTTAAATGGCATTAGGTTTTTAAAAAGTTACCGGACAACATTCCAAAAATAAAAACTAACACGTGTTTAGAAAGAAACAAAATCAAAGCAAATTATTTTGGTTTTGGAAACATCAGAAAATTGCATTTCGAACACCGATCCCAAAATCCATTCTTCTAAACCAACTCACAATTTCTGTCTGGAAATTCCAATACCAACTCTCTAAAATTAATTCCTACCTTGATCACCCACTATCCTAGAATCCTCTGTTACTACTAGAGTTAATTGTTCTCTCATTTCCCCTTCTTGTGAAAAGGCAACCCATGATTACAAAGAGTTGGTCCTAACATAGCTATCAACACAATAGCAATCAAGTTCACATTGAACTCACACTTCATAAGGCACTAAACTCATCCTCCCAGGAAGGGACTGAAACAGTGAAAACTCAAAATGTAGATGTAAATGTCGATTAAGACTAACCTCCTTCTGCTCACGAGGAGAAAAAAGTGTCGATGACAGAATAAACCCAATAAATAGCAAGGGTGTGAGAATATTTTGATATTGCTTCATGAAGTTCTCCTGAGGGTTTCCTTGCTCACCTGTACTTTCCTCTGCCCAAAAAGAAACCAAAAAATAGTTTTTCACCAAAGCCAGGCCAAAAGGGAACACAACATGAAACAAGAAAAGAACGTGGAGGTCTGCTATCAATAGTTACTTATCACTTGTTTCATACTCTATTATACAGAATGCAATGATATTACAGTTTTTAAACTTATATTAAGTGTATACTCTTGACCAACTAGAACCTCAGTACCAGAAACTTCCTTACACAAAGATTGCCTTCACATAAAGAGCCTGTTTGGACTGGCTTGTGGCTTCTTCTTTTTTCTTATCATTTTAGCCTAATTATAAGCTCTTAAAAACACTTAAAATAAGACAATCCAAACAGGCTCAAAGTCAACTGAATATCTTCGTGTCCACTGGAAGTGTTTAATTAGAGATCTTCAGTTCAACTATGCAAAATTAAGAGAACATACTGTCCCTTGATTTAAAATTTGAGTGTGCAAACTAATATTTAACCTAAACAAATATTTATTTTATTAATTTAACGAAAAATGGTCAAACAAGTGTACCTAACCTATTGGATATGTTTTATCACTACCCTTCGTTAACCTATTGGACCATAAGTATCCACCGTTATCTTGTGGTTCAAATATACTCCTGAACAATTAAAAAGGTACAAATAAGCCCTTTGAAGTAAAGGTGGAAACCAATCATGGTATAATTGGACTTTCTTAATTGCTTATGGATATATTTGAACCATTTCAGTTGTTCAGAGCATGCTTCAAATTATTTCATTTGCTGCAAAAAAAAAAGAAATTGATGAAGTAATAAGAAATTTCATTGCAGCAAAATCTGTATATTGTATGTCATTTGTATACTTTATCCACTTTGCATAAGACGCAACCGCTGAAAAGTATAAAGTATAAGCTAATAAAATAATATTAGCATATCATGTATAATCTAGTTTTTCCCGATTCCAGTGTGCTTACCAACTTGTTATAACTTGGACTATGCTTAGCTCTTTTCTCTAAACTAATTTTCCAACTATAGTATTCTTATTCATTGCTTCCCTTGTTAATTTATTCTTCATTAGCTTCAAATTGTAGGAGTTAAGTCAAAACAATCCTAAAAGCAACAGTTAATGCATTCCATTTATTGTACAGGGTTCAATGGTCGAACTGTGTACCCTGCAAGTTGAAGGTACTGTGGTGATCTCGTAGTTCCTAAGAGGTTGTGTTAGTACCCTTTTAGTCTACCAACAGTTTTATGCATGGAAATTAAATCAGTAGCTATTAATTATGTTTTTCTATTTTCTCTGTAATAGGTCCGCTGTAACCGTGTTTTCCCTTTAGCTGTTTTCTGTGTAGTAGTTATTAGCAGTAAGGAAGTTATTTCCTTGTTATTAGGTGGGTGGTTAATCACCAATGTTGTATTTAAGTTATTTGAATTCAATGGAAAAATAAGCAGAAAATTAGCCAAGTTTTTTAGTACTTCAAATTCAAGAGATCGCAGGTTCTCTCTTAACGAACCAACACCATAGGTAGAAAAAAGAAAACTTCAGATTTTATCTTTGCAGCATCCCATAACTAGATCCATAACCGGGGACCATAACAGGTTGAGATGATGGTGTGTCGCATTATGCTTGAAGGGTTGAAAGATTTATAACATATATGCACGCAATTGTGACAAAAGTTTCAGTTGATTAAATCCATTTAGTCTATCATTGTATCCTAGATCTTGGTGCTTTAATCTTACTAGAGCAATTTTCTTTTAGAGAGACATGATATGCTAATATTGTTTTTATAGCTTATACTCCTTGATATTTTAAAAGAGTTATGTCTTATGCCAAGTAGATAAAGTATACAAATTTAGCAGCAAATGAATGGCTTCTGCCATTAGTGCTAGGAGTATATTTGGACCTTTCTAAAAGCCGCTGCCAACCTTTTAAAAGACATTTGATTTATCAGGTCATTGACTAAAATTTTATGATTGCAATAGATCTTTTGACACAAATAAAGGGAAGAGAAATTATGAGTGGTCCAAACTTAAGTTCTGGAAAAGATTTGTGTTAGGATACTGAGAAAAACTATTCGCAGATAAGGAGGAAAGAATGAAAAACAACGAAAAAAAAAGAAAAGGAAACTCACACGATATCATATTTAATCAGATTATCAATGATGTAGATTAGATCATTTATTTTCCGGAAGTAAATTTTGGAGCTAACCCTGATTAATTTCTAGATGATATTTAACTGCAAGCTTTTAAAAGATTGTTTATTTGACATACAACCAACTAGGCTATAAAATATCTACTCGCGACATGTCTAACTCTATGACTAGAGGTATCCACTTACTGCTCACTGTTCCTTTCACGGTTTAGTAATTTATGCCACGTCAAGAAGTGGTATATACAAAAGTATCATTAAATTTCTCTTCTCAACAGCAATAACAAATACAATCCTATCTCTCCGTAAATAGAGGATTATCTGTGAAACCCTCTTAGATTACATAAATCTGTGTTTTTAAAAGCGCTAAGCACGGAAGAGAGTACCATAACAATCAAGAGCAAAAAGATCCATGTGGTTTAAAGCTAGTGAAGTTCAGTGCATGCCTCTTTGAAATGAAGCACAAAATTAGCAGAAAACTAAAAATTCCAAATACATATGATTTAGTTTTGAAGAGAGAACTATAACATTCAAAATGACGTTGAAAAAATAACTTCGGCATCCAATATACAATAGTGTTCATATCAATCCAATTCCTTAAAGTTGAGATTAAAATAACCAACAGGATGCTATTATTTGAAGTCCTCGCTTCTCAAAGCGCATGACTTCACCCATGAAGTGATAACTTTTTGATTCACATCACTTCAACCAATGGCATTTACTAACACTGACATAAATATATCAGACATTTTGCACTGTCAAATTAAGCCCAGTAGACAGTTTTAAAGTGAGAATTGCTGTTGAAGACATCCAATTCCCAGTACAATCTTAGACTCATAGCGAAGTGTGTAATCTTAACCTCCAAGAAACTTTACCATAAACTTCCATACACAAAGCTTAACTTAACACTAAGAAGGTTTCAATCCATGAACTGCGTAGGCAGTGTACAGTCTGTAAAGACAATGAACCACACAAGGCATACTGCGGAATATCTATGTCTACTTCTACACATTCAACTTAAGCAAGTAAGCCATATTCCCCTTGTTATTCCCATCTCTATGCGGAGTAGTATAAATGATTTGATCGCTATAATCCAACTCTATGATGTGCATTTCCATCATAGTTCATGGATAAGTATCCTCATCTTCCTAACATTTCAAATAGTAGAAATGATCTAGATCTCTAACTAAGTCATTAAAAGTTTTTCAGAAAGTTCTAACACTATGCTTCTAGTAATCTGAAAGTTATGGTTGATCATATGAACATACTTTATAAAAAGTAAACTCAGCTCAAACTGTCCCCTATATCTACAGATTCTAGTAAAGCCAATAACTTTTATCATAAATAATTTTACGTCATCCTATGTTACAGAACACCAAATGTAACCGATTAACACACTGCATACCTTTGCCCGATTCCGCCTTTTGATTGTTCCCTTTCGGGACTTCTTTCTTGTTCTTTGGGTAATAGTTCTCATAATCTACAAAATCAAAACACAACAATCAGAATCCATCACCATAATTCAAATCAACCAAAAACAAACACCGCGTAAATAATTATTCTCACTACTTTTCTTTGACCCTTGGCTGCAAAAAAACCTCCTGAGTCTCGGGTTTGTACAAAGTTTATCAATTTCAGACAAATACGCCCTTTGCAAAGCCGCCTTATTGACACCATGCTTTCCAGCTCCAATGGATGTTAAATAACTTCTCACAAAACCTAATCCGCCATTAAAGCGTGTAATGCACGCATTACTTGATGCTACTTCATCCAAAATCGCATACCTCACACCATGACCACCAAAAATCAATGCCTGTGCTCAATGAAAAAGAAAACCTATCATATCAACCCAAAAAAAAAACCAAAAAAATAAAAATCAAAAAAATAAACATTTGTATGAATAATACTCCGCTTACTTTATTGATCGTCGAGCGAGAGCGATTAATACGTGAAAGAATCATCTTATTGAGGATCCAAACATGAATTTCTGCAGAATTATCAAATCCCTAAAATTGATATGGAAAAGTTTTTTTTTTTCAAGCAATCAATTGAATTAATTTCAGATAGCTAAGTTTGAAAAGGATAAAAAGAAAATCAAAGAAGATCACAATAGCTAAAAAGAGGAAGTGGAACAACAAATTAGAGAAAACCGACTCGGACTCTATTACTTGGTCGATTATGGACCGGTCATTTATGGGCTTTGAGTTGCTTAGGGCCCCGTTTAAACATATTTATTAATTTGAAATTTATTTATTTATTTATTTTAGCTATAATTGATTTGAAATCATGTTTATTTGAGTTACAAATTTTGTTTGAAAATATAATTGAGATCTATTAAGCTGTATAATTTGTAAAAATTATTCAAACTTCTTCCATTCTTAAATAGTTTTGCCATACAAACTATCTATTCTTTTATAGTCATTTCATATTAGTACACATAAGTTATTCACATTGAATATGATTTTTTCTAATTTAAAATTATAGGTCATTTTATTTTATTTTGGATAAATATAAATTTATGATTTATGTTTTATATTTAAAAATAAAATAAAATCACAACTTGAAACTTGAAATTCTATTTTATTTTATTTTTTAGAATTTGAAATTCAAAATCATAATTTAATATTGAAATTAAACTTTTACTCCCCTATTATAAAATGAAATATTAATTTTAAATTAAAACTTCAAATTTGANAAAATTATAGGTCATTTTATTTTATTTTGGATAAATATAAATTTATGATTTATGTTTTATATTTAAAAATAAAATAAAATCACAACTTGAAACTTGAAATTCTATTTTATTTTATTTTTTAGAATTTGAAATTCAAAATCATAATTTAAAATTGAAATTAAACTTTACTCCCCTATTATAAAATGAAATATTAATTTTAAATTAGAACTTCAAATTTGAGCCTCACATCTATGACCAAATGCCTACTTTTATTTTATTATATGTTATAAACAAGACTTTACTTTTCATTTGTATGCTAACAAGATTGTGGTCAACCCTTACCTTCTTCTCCAAGCAAATGAAGAATCTTCCTTCAAATTATATATATATATATATATATATATATATATATATAAATATATCAAAAAATAATAAATAAATAAAAAAGGGCACATGCTAATAAAGGGAAAAGAAAATGAAAAATTGAAGATTTCTTCCTTTTTTTCATTTTTACTAGTTAAATGTATGTGCTTTAAACGTATATATTACATTAATAAATAATAAAAAGAAAATTATTGTATGTAGTACGTGTAATTTTTTAAGAGTAATAAACATAAGTAGTAATTTGATAAAGGTAATAACTAATAAGTAATAATTAATCTACTATCACGAATTAACATTTCATGATCTTCTAGATGGTTGTATTAGCAAGTTAAGTAAATTGACAGAGAAAATACATAAATCGATTTTGTGATCATCTAACATATTGTCTCAATGTTATATGCAGCTAAAGTTTTATTGCAATGGCATGACTACTTTTAGAATAAAATGTGAATGAAAGACAATTCATATGCATTTTAAGTAAGAAAACATTTTTTAAAAGATGAAAAAGAGGAGGTATAGTTTCACCTGAACATGTTATGATACAAAATGTGTTTTAAGAGGGTATTTAATTTGGCTTGGACTTTGTAAAATAAGTGAATATAAAATACATTCAACATGAATTAAAATATAAAACATGTTGTCTTTTAATTTAGGGACTAAAAACTATTCACAGGAATTTATCTTTCCATTAGTTTTAATCTTAGAATGTTAAAATAGATTATTCATAAGTTTAATAACTTCAATTATTATCGTACAGAGAGCGGTCAATTAGCATAGTTCCTTAAATATTCAAAGGTGTGGCTTGAATTTACCTTTAAATTTAAAAGTTTGAAACATTGTTTAATTTCTTCACGTATTTATTATATTGAGAACTTTTGGTTAATCCATATATGTTTTGCTTACTATATTATGCCATACATTGAACAAAATAAAGGTAGCAAACAATTATGTGTATACTCGGAGATCTTTGGGTGGGGTGATAGTATTTCATACAAATTTTATAATGAGTTTTAAAAATATATACGTGTTATGTATTTTTTCATTCTCCCCTATCAATAGTTTCATCGCGTTTCAATAGTAATTTTTTCATAGTCCACGAGAATATCAGTACTAACTATCATAGTTTATGTAGAGATATACAATGATTACAATCTCCTCATTTTTTATATATATTTATTATTAATTAACGTAACAAACAAGTGACCATAATTTTATGATATGAAGTATGTGAAGGGGCTTTAAAAACGTATGTTATTTTAGCTACAAAAAAAGGCTTTAGAAGAGTTGTTACCTAGTGTGTGCTAGCTACTACCTAGATCACTTATTTTATTTTATGATATGAAGTAATTTTATTTTCTTTGGTTGTTGTTGTGTATTTAGGTCTCCATTTGAACTTAAAGGTTCTTACTAAGGAGACTTTACATAACTTAATTTGTAGTAACACTCTTATTTGTCAAAACAATCTTGCATTATAGTCATTTCTGTATGTAATAATGCATAATATTAATTAAATAAATCTTACTTCTAAAAAAAGATGAAAGGTTCTTACCTTCGTTCTAAAATCTATTATAGAAAATACACTTAGCAACAACACGTACGTAAACTTCATATATACTACACTCATATTGCCTAATTAATATTTACTCGAGTTCTCAAATCATCTAGTTTAAGTTTAAGCACAAAACAAGCATACTATCATCCACTAGAAGGAAAAAATCATATATTGTGATATGCCAAAATAGAATAAAAGAATATCCAAATACATATACAGTATACACTCAACTCAAATGAATACATTTTGATCATTCATCCCAAAAATCTACTTGAACAAGGAATTACTGGGGTTCGAGTCCCCTTGGATACGAAAGTCACCTTTGTTAGGAAGCGCTTTACCCCTTAATGTGAAACTTTCTGAGGCGAATCCCAATTTAATCTGACTGTGAATCCTACTAAATACCGGGTGAAATTTTTTTTTTTTAAAAAAAATAACCACATGGGCCTAAGGTTTGTCGAATCCAAATTTAGTTAAGAGAATGATTTTCCAACTTGGCCCATCTTTGTCAATCCTAATTCCTATATGCATCATTCTTGTTTAATTTTTTTTGGGAAAAGGCATAAATTCTCCACTAAACTTGTCACGAAATGTCAGTTACACACTTATATTATTGTAACGATCTATTACACACCTAAATTACTTAAAAGTGAATTTATTTCAATCTTGACACACATATGATCGGTCACATGATGAGAAAGTGTTTCACACTCGCGCCATTTCTTCACCATGTCCATGCCACATCAATAATTACGTCAGATTTTTTTTAAAAAAAATCTATGTCACCCAATTTCTTCTTTCATAATACACCATCAAAAATCCACCATTAAATCACTACCATAGTTGCTATTATCATCAAATTCACTTCTCCACCACCATAGATTTCACCACCCATAATCAAATTCACCACTGGAATCTTCCCATAACCATTGCCATCATAAAAAATCGATAACAAACATCATAAATTTAACTAAATAACCTATCGGAACCATATCACTATCATTGAAATTCATCACAATCATAACCATAAATTCAACGTCCACATCAAAATCACGAGTTTCATTATCATTATCGAAATTAAAAGTCATACCACCACTAATTTTTCACCCATCAACAAGCCCACCACAAAAAATTATCACAATATACAAATTTCATTCAAGCTCAGAGAGGAGAATTGTGAAAACTTGCAATATTTATTTGCAAAGATTTTAGTCAGGCAATTGAAAAACTAGTGCTCGATTTACTATTACTGATTTTGAAAAAAAAAATCTAGAGAGAATTTTTTTGAGAGAGAAGAAAGATCTATGAACATACATTAAAAAATTGAATTTTGTGCAAAAACCCAGAAACTTTTTACACAAAAAAAGCAAGATCTGAAAATTTTCTTATTTCAAATGCTCACAATCAACAAAAAAACACAAAAATAAATTGAATAATTCGTTCTTGACTTGACGAATTTGATGTGAGAATAGTAAGGATTGACCAATTTTAGATGTCTTGCCGGAATTTTTTCCGAACAGTGAACCTAATTAATTGAATAACTTCGCGATCTTTGCGATGAATTTCTATCCCGCAATGTTGTTTTCTATTTTTCTCTTAAAAAATTATTTTTCATATTAGTCCTAGCTTAAAGAGTGTTTGTGATAAGAAAAAAATGTAGCAAGAAGAAAGGTAGGGTAACACGAAGAGAAGGGTGGGGGTGGGAAGAAATTTACTTTTTTTTTTTTACTCAAATTAAACACGTTTTTTTTTATTTAATTTTATAACCATGTCAGCTTTGAGGGTGGTATTGAATTCACTTTTGAGTAGTATAAGTGTGTAATAGGTCGCCTCAATAATTTAAGCGTGTAACTGACTTTTCGATAAACTTCAAGGATGAATTTATGTCTTTTCTCTTCTTCTTTTTTTATTTTCTACCCGATGTCTGATATTGTATTAGACAGAGTACAATTTTTTTGTGAAAATAGAAACTTTTGTTGTAATTTGCAAACTCAATAATTACTATACACTTGACTTTTAATGTTCAAAATCGAAGGGATACTGTTGACTTGCAAATTTTTATAATCTTCAAAGTTGACTATGCTTCAGAGTTGAATGAATCTTCATGTAGTATTCATTCTACGTTTCGGTAGGAAAACAATAGACATTGGTTGTTTGATTAAAATAGGATAAAAGATAAAAGTTTCTAAATTATCTATTTTGTGTTTGATTATAGATTAATTAGTTTTCAAATGGTGGGATTAACTATCTTATATAGAAGGTGAGATAGTTATGAAATATATATCCCAATTCATAAAAATACTTTTATTTATCCTATTGTGCTAACCGACTGATTCATTGACCATATTTTATAACAATCATCGAATCAATAGCAATAAGCGCGGTTTGAAGGGACTCATATACAGAACAACACAAAATAATATTCAGGGCGGGAGGTTAAATTAATCGAATTTTAGGAGCTGAAATTTCATCTGTACCATCAACCGAGACCCAAATAAGCCTCACTCACAAATATCTGAGCAATTCTTCCCGTTATTTTTACACAATTTCCTTCTTAATATGTACTATCTTTCAAAAAGTGATTAAAAATTGTGTTTTATATTATCTAATTTTACAAAAAAAATCTATCTAAAACTAGAAAATCATAGGAATATATCTATATATGTAGTAGAATTGAATCGCAAGTCGATATGTTAGCTCATATAGAGATGACAATAGAGCGGGGAGCACGAGTTGAGCCTTAATCCACCTAGTTTTCAACGTACTTTTATGTGTTCCAATTCGTCCTGCTCCGCCCCACCCTGCCCTAGCATAAATTTAATTTCGTCACTTTTAAAATATGATGAAGGACAGGTTTTAGTTATAATTGAATTATTTTTCATATTTTTATTTGAATAGCACAAATAAATACTATTAATTTATTTACAAATCTTGTATACAGTATCTCAACTTTGCTAACCTTTAATTAATAAGTATAGAACAAATCCTATATTTAACTTTACTTTACATAAGCAAAAAACTAACAAAAACTTAAGATAAAAAATACTTTCAAATATAACAGTAAGAATATATTAAGCTTTCAATTCTGTTTTGCAGAAACCTTTTCAATATGTTTTTTTGAATAACTTTTATCGTGAGATTTTAGTTTTTTTTAGCTTTGGTTTTAGTTGACCCATAACCCGCCATGCATTAGTGTTTTAAAAAATATATATCAACTCACCCCGCGCCGGCGCCTTCGCCCCGCCTCCGCATGTCCTTAGACCCGCCCCACTCGGTATAGTGTTGGCAAACATAATTTCCAAAAGTTTCACAATTGGATGTCAATAATACCTTCTTACATGGTTCATTAGAGGAGGAAGTTTTCATGAAGGTCAGTTCCCTTTTGCTACATCTTCTACCTCATCCTCTCAACTCTTTACTGCTTCTCCCTCTTGTTTTGATGTTCCAGATCAACCCCTTTCTCCTCACTTTCAATAATCACATCTTTTCTTCTGTTCCTCCACCACCTTCTTCTCCTAACATTGTTCATCCTCCTTCACCAAACTCTGTCATTCCCCCTATCCCTTATCCTAGAAGATCAGATAAGCTTTCTCACAAACCAGATTATCTTAAGGATTTCATATGCAGTAGTGTTTATCTCACTAATCTTACTGACTCGTGCTTTGCTTCCCCTCCTCCTACTCTAGTTTTTTCTTTTAATACCCTGTATGTTCCTAATCAACAAATTTTCAGATCCCTCACCAATTTTACTGAACCCACTAGTTACTCTCAAGTTGATGCCCACCCTGACTGGGTATCTGCTATGCATAGCAGAAATTGCAGCTCTAGAACTCAACGACACTTGGGAAGTTGTTTCACTACCTCTAGGAAAGAAGGCTTTACCTTGCAAATGGGTATACAAGATCAAACTTCTTTCCGATGGTTCAATTGAAAGATTTAAAGCTCGATTGGTGGTGATGGAGGATATTCAAAGTGAGGGAATTGACTACAATGAGACTTTTTCTCTTGTTGTCAAAATGACAACCATCAGGTGTCTCTTAGCAGTGGCAGTAAAGAAAAATTGGAAAGTTTCACAATTGGATGTCAATAATGCCTTCTTACATGGTTCATTAGAGGAGGAAGTTTTCATGAAATTCCCACCCGGGCTTATTCCTCCATCACCTACCCATGTTTGTCTTCTTAAAAAGTCTTTGTATGGCTTGAAACAAGCTTCTCGACAGTGGTATTCTCGACTTGCTGGTGCTCTAAGCTACAAGGGGTACACTTCGTCTTTGAATGACTACTCTCTGTTTTTTCAAAAGATCCGTAGGACTTATCTCTATTGTTGCGGTTTATGTGGATGATATTCTTTTAACTGGTGATGATCTTCATGAAATTGCTGAAATCAAGTCTTTTCTCAATGCTGAATTCAGGGTAAAGGATTTAGGGGATATCAATTATTTTCTTGGTCTGGAAATTATTAGAGAGAATCAAGGTTTTATCATCAGTCAACGCAAATTTGCTCTTGACCTTCTCAAAGAATTTGATACTTCCAATGTTTCCTCTGTTACTTTTCCTTTGGATCCCTCTATCAAACTACATGCGGATGCTGACATACTTCTTTCTGATCCTACCACTTATAGGCATTTAGTAGGGAAATTGAATTATCTGACACATACTTGTCCAGACCTTGCTTTTCCAGTGTTGAAACTCAGTCAATTTATGCAGCGGCCATGCCACTCCCATTACTCTGTTGCTCTTCGTGTATTGAAATATCTGGCTTTGGATCCAGGGCAAGGGATTCTCTTATCGTTTGCTCCTTCCCTATCTATAAATGCTTTTTGCGATGCCAACTGGGCATCTTGTAAGGATTCTCGCCGGTCGATTAGTGGATTCTTCATTACCCTTGGTGGTTCCCCCATCTCATGGAAATCAAAGAATCAAGCTTCTATGTCCCTTTCTTCAGCAGATGCAGAATACAGGTCCATGAGAAAAGTCACTGCCGAGATAACTTGGCTCATCCGTTTACTCATTACATGTTCCTATTAACTCCGATAGTCAAGCTGCGATTCATAGCGCCCACAACCCTGTTTTCCATGAGAGGACAAATCATGTGGAATTTGACTGTCACTTGTTCGACAACAATATGCCTCTGGGTTGATCTCTCTTCAGTTTGTTCCTTCAAAGCTCCAGCTCGCGGATATTTTCACAAAGCCTCTTTCTGGCGCTTCCCATCATGGCATTTTATCCAAGTTGGGGGTTTCTTCTCTCCCCTCCAACTTTAGGGGGGATGTTGGCAAACATAATTTCCACTCATCTATTAGCTGCAGAAAGAAAGGAATGAAGAAGAGCACGTCATGAGCAGCACACTATATCAACATAGGAGGGAATAAAATTAGTTAGGTTGTTAGAATATTTCTACAGGATTTAGACAAGTGTACAGCTGTGATTCTTCTATATTTTCCTTTTTCTTATTTTCTTGCACAGAATACTTGTATATAAAGATTGAAGATGATGATCAATAAAGCATCAGAAAATTTCCACAAACGTCTCCTACATTTCTTACATATAGCCTAAAACTCACTCTGCATCCGCTTCGACCCGTTTCGCCAGCCCCATAGCCATCCCTAAGCTCATCTTCATCCTACCATCTATTATATATTATTTAACAATATAAAGTCAAAGACAAAGAGAGACAAATACGAATCCAAGAAAAATGTCAATTATTGTCTCCAAATTAAAAGCAAGCAGCATCCTATGAAAACAATTCCCCGCCCCTGACACTAAATTTTGCAGTTATGTTCTTAAATTCCACAACCATATTTTTCAGTCCTTTGAATTTAGAGCCAAAGAGAAAGAATGATCTTAGACCAACTCTTTTGGATGATGTACGTTTGGTATTAGATTCTGATAATTTAATAATCGATAATTTAAAATAAACATCAAATATTATTTTTTATAGTTAACGATTTATTGGTGTGAGGTGGATTATTTAATTTTCTTATCGGATAAAACATTAATCCGTTAAGAGTTATTTTTACACTTTTATCTTAGATATATTAACCTCATTTAATATTTTGCCATAATATATAATTTTATATTTTTAGTCTTAAAGCCGAAAAGCCAAAAACTAAAAAAGCCTATTTACTTTTTTGTTCACGTATTACTATTATATTACTATTAATTTATTAAAAAAATTCAATATAGAAGAATTTTATAATTTAACTATATTTAAAATAGTGAAAAGAAGCCTTTTTTTAAGGTGGATGAAAAAAAAGAAGTAAAGATTAGCCGATACACTCAAATAACTGCTCGATAATTACTAATATGTTATCAAATCAATCAATATCTTATTAATTGCCTAGCAGATTAGTAAATTTAAAACCCATATCTAATAGGTCCAACCGTTAAAAGTGAAATTATCTTCCCGCTATATGTCTTGACCGATACAAGTAGNGTTATGTTCTTAAATTCCACAACCATATTTTTCAGTCCTTTGAATTTAGAGCCAAAGAGAAAGAATGACCTTAGACCAACTCTTTTGGATGATGTACGTTTGGTATTCGATTCTGATAATTTAATAATCGATAATTTAAAATAAACATCAAATATTATTTTTTATAGTTAACGATTTATTGGTGTGAGGTGGATTATTTAATTTTCTTATCGGATAAAACATTAATCCGTTAAGAGTTATTTTTACACTTTTATCTTAGATATATTAACCTCATTTAATATTTTGCCATAATATATAATTTTATATTTTTAGTCTTAAAGCCGAAAAGCCAAAAACTAAAAAAGACTATTTACTTTTTTGTTCACGTATTACTATTATATTACTATTAATTTATAAAAAAAATTCAATATAGTGAAAAGAAGCCTTTTTTTTAAGGTGGATGAAAAAAAAAAAGGTAAAGGTTAGCCGATACACTCAAATAACTGCTCGATAATTACTACTCCCTCCATTCACAATTATTTGTCAGGGTAAGGTCATGCACATCCCTAAAGGAAAATTTAATACAAGGTGTAATTTGACTAATATAACCCTAATATATCAAGAATATCAAAAGTTCACATAACTTTTCAATTGAACTACACAATCATTAAGGGCAGAATTGGGAAAAAGTGACTAATTATTTCTTGATTGTTTAAATTGACAATTAATCTTGGACATCTATTTTTAGTATACCTGCCAAACAATTGTGGACGGAGAGAGTAATATGTTATCAAACCAATCAATATCTTATTAATTATCTAGCTGATTAGTAAATTTAAAACCCATATCTAATAGGACAAACCGTTAAAAGTGAAATTATCTTCCCGCTATATGTCTTGACCGATACAAGTAGTAATGGGGGGCCGCCTATTTTGAAACTGTATTGAAGAGACGGTCTAACGTGTACCACGTCTAACACAAAGTCGGTGCCAACTCTCCCACGTTTGCTGCTTTTTTTCACTTGCCATTTCATCACATCATTCTTCTACAATATACCCACACCCCACGTTCTTTGTTTTCCCTAAACATATATATATACAATAACAAACAATCTTGAAAAAGCATAAATACTATAGTTGAATAGTAGTACTCCTAATATAATTAAGTGTGCATGCATAAATTGATTGTTTCTATATATGGAAAAAATTAGCACTACTATTGATGATCATCAAGAAATTAACAATATGGAGGAAGAATGTACGACGCCAAGGAATCAAGAATGTCGAATACAAGCGCCGGTAGAGTGTCCTCCAGCGCCAAAGAAAAAAACGGAATGCCGAAAGAGGGAGCTGCCCAAAAATGGTTATTTTCGACCATCTGATCTTGATTCTATTTTTGATAACGTTACTGCTCCAACTAGGTAGTGTCCCCACTTTGAGATTCTAACGATGACGGAAGCCTAGCCTCTATCTTGAAGGATTGCGTGATGATTATATATATTCTCCTAAGTAGTTTAGTTTTACATTCTTGTTCTCTTTATCATGTAGATGTTGTTTTAGATTATTAATTAGGAATTTAGGGTGAATATCTGTTTATCATGTAGATGTATTTGCTATATTTATCAACTTCTCTTTTTGTGCATAAAAACCAAAATTCTTTTTTCTTCCTTTTGAAATGGTCCCCTTGTGATACTTCGTGGAGGAGCCAGAATTTTCAATAAAAGGTTCAAAATCTGAAGAAATAGACACACGAAGTAGTCGAAGGGGTTTGACATCTACTATATATACCTAAAATATTATTTTAACCATGTCAAAATAGTATAATTTTCTGCCGAAGGGTTACCGCCGAGAATAAAAGTGGCTCCGCCGCTACTGATTCCGCTGATAATTTGTGTTTGCTTTAATTTGCTTTTGAAATGGTCCCCTTGCGTAACATCAACGCTTGTTAGAGCTCTCCTCAATCTGTTTATGATAAATCAATTAGTTTCAAATAAACCTATTGATTTAGATCGAGAGAACATTGTGCTTTCATTTTTTAATTTTATTTTTGGAGGGGGTAAATAGGTTTTTAAATTCTTTAAATTAAATACATATTTATAGTTTGATTCAGTTATTTGGTTTTTAAGAAATTAAATGGAGTACTTTTCTTTTTTCTTTTTTTTCCTGCAATTAAAAAGAGAATCATCTTTTACCAACTTTTAATCTTTTATTACCTTTTATTTTAATGATCATAATATTTTAGATTATCAAAAAATGTCTTAATTAATATCTATTAAGTCATAATTAAATAAATAAAATTTACCAAAAAAAGAGTCTAGATAAAAATTGCATACCTGTTTCTTTAAAAGACTCGTTGGTCTGAGGTTGGCCAAATGCAACAAAAGTCGTTTGATGCATTTGGGGGGAGGTGGATAACTTATTTCGAGATAATTAGTTTTGAGATACTTATTCCTGATCAAATGATCTCTATATTACATTTCTATCTATCCTTTTTTGGATTAGTCCAAAGACTTTCAAATTTGACTTGTGTTGAGACAATACACCTCTTAAAAACAATCAATTAAAAATATATTTTATCTAATTAATCTTACTATGATATTTTGAATTATCTTAATTTATTAAAATATACAAATCGAACGGAGGGAATAGTTAGCACAAAAATCAGATGTGGACTTAAAGTATTTTTCCCCTTATCTATGGGGAAAGGTGCACATTTATAACTGTCATCAAGTAGTTCCCTCAAAAGCAGGTCATCTACTTTTTCAATTTGTGTGTTATTTTCCCATCTATTTTTAAGAAATACTTACCTTTTTGTTTTATTTGGCAATTTTTTAAGAACATATTTGGATTAATTTTTAATTTTTGGCTTATTTTATATTTCAACTTAAAATCAAGTGCTTATAAATATTTTAAAATTTATTTAGATCCTGTTTGAATTAACTTTTTAAAAATATTTTTATGTCAAAATAATTTTTAAGCAATTCAGCGATATTTAGGTAAAATAAAAAGTGCTTATAAGCACTTATTTTTAAGTTAAAATAAGCCATAAAAATTTGACTGATATAATTTTTGACTTAAAGAATACCTCTCAAACAAATTTTGAATCTGGGTCAAATTTTGATATTTAATATATTGTGATTTTGTCATATTTTTAATTTAGAATGAGATAAAATTCGCTACTATTTAGAAGGGCTTTGATTAAGATGTTCTTAATTATAATTCTATTTCTTTTTTTGAATTGACATATTCATCAATAAATTTGTATATTTGAATTAAAAATAGTGTCAAGTCAAAATCAGACGAACAAACTGAAGAAGTACATCTTTTGTAACATCAGATTTCAAACCACACATCTCAAGAAAATTTCTTACTCCACCATTTGAACTGAAGCCAACCAAGTTCTTTTAAGACAAATTACTTCTACTCACTTTGCATTTCAAAAATTACTTCTACTCATCTTTTGTGGCATCAAACTATTTTCATTCAAAAAAATTAGCTACTTACTACTCCTTTAGTTGTCCACTTCATATCGTCGCGTTCTGTTTCATCAACTAACAGGTTCCACATACAGTAACAAATCTCACGAAATTCAAATGAACCTCGAGTTTATATGCTAAAGAAGAAAAGTACGATTTTTCGAGCTGTGGAAGCACTATACTGCAGGAAAATTTAGTCACATTTCTGAGGAAGCTAAGAAAATTGATTCTAAAAAGATACTGCTACTTAAGATGAATTATGCAAGCAAAAGCCTCTGTACAATAATACCATTCAAGGTTCTCATATTTGTTTCTGTTGTTACAAGGGCAGTGCATACAACATAGCAAATAATAAATATATAAACAAGCCATTGAAACCAATTATTAACTACATAAGCCAACCTTTCGAACTGATCGATGGTTTCTTGTTACAGCATAAGCATGGAAAAGTACTGCTCAAACTCTTTATCAATGGTTAGTTTCGTGGAACTTGGTTGTGAATCTGCATCAAAAAGAGAAATATATGTATCATTCCAAGGAAGCCAAATGACCATGTTCTCTGTATAAACATAATACCACAAAGTGAGGTATGAGGAAGGTAGAGTGTACGGAGACCTTATCCCTACCTCAGGTATAGAGGTTGTTCCCATACACCGACTCAAGGGAAAAATAGGAGATAGTAACAAAACCAGCAGATAGTAACAAGACAATTAACTACAACAAAATAATATGATAGTCAAAGTACAAGAAATAACAAATAGTAACAGAAATCGAAGGACAAGAAACCACAGGAGCAATACTATAACTACTAGAATGGACAGATAACAAGACAACACATTGCAACCTATTAACCTTCTACCTTAATCCATGTACTCCACAATTTGGACATTCATTTAAAAATATCTATCTGCCTCACAACCCTCATGAGAAAGAAGAGGAAAAGAGAAAGTGGAAGCTAAGTTACCTTGGTTAACAGTCCATCTTCCAGATGAAAGAACATAATTGCTCGGATTCACATTGGCGTTTAGCAAGTTTTCAAGTTCTTTTTCTGTTGTGAGCTCAATGCCCTCAGTGCTGCATTCTGCGCATGTGCAATCCTCGTGATTCCCCAATCCCAAAAAGTGCTCCTCATAATCCATTGACGGGTGGCATCCAGAACCGTGATGTAGAGTATCCCATCCTCTGCCGGTAGGGGATTGCTCCGGCCTATCAGGCATTAATTTTGTCAATGATCTGCTCTCCAAAGAATAAAGGGCATTTTTGGACCAGTTGCCCCCCAATTTAACAGATGAAGTTGAAGCGTGATCAGCTGAACATGCTTTCAGACATCCAGGATCAAGTTTAGCCTCATGAGACGTGACAGAGTCAGCATCTTCACAAAAGCTATTGCTGCCATTCTCAGATTCTAGTTCTGAATCATCATCTTGGCCACTTGCAGCATTTTCTACTATCATCATACATGCCAAAGATTCTTTAGCTGCAGTGCCAGTATGTGAAGAATTACATTCAGCAGAGCTCTGATATGAGCACATATGCTTAGGTAACGGCATTCCCAATTGTTCAGCTTGAAACTTTCTTTTCTTGTTAAAGTAAACAAGGCTGGTAGGTAGTAGCTTGCTCATATCAACACTGGTACAATAAGCAAACCAGTATTAGAAAAATGAAAGCATAGTTGAACGACGATCCATTTCAAAGGGCCAGAGAAAGAAAAATTGTAAGCACTAATAAAGAAAAACATGCAGACTTTTACTGACATGACTTTTGAAAAGCAGATTTCATGGAAAGAAATTAAAATTTGACAGTTACATGTAAGCGTACAGAAACTTAGATCGCATTACTTCATCTTTTACAATAATGCAGCATATGCTAACCACTTGTTTTAGGAATAGGTAAAAAATCTACAATAGAAACTACCTCTCAAATCATAACAGTTATCTTCAAGCATTTGATGAAGAAAAGGGGAATTTTACTGACAAACTAAGTGAAACCTACACAGGCTGAAGCTAAGTTTTGGGAGAGCTACTATACACATTCCCAATTTCCCATTGCGACGTCCTTGACTGCACTTTCTTGTTCTTCTCTGTATTACTGAGTACACTCCGTTCGTACTCAATGTGTTCAAAAACTAAAGATCCAAACCTGTGTTGAGGCTACTGTTGGTGGACTCCGTTTCTAAAATTAAGAGTGGTCACACTTGATAAACATGTCCCTTTATTTCTTCATTGGAAATGAGCTATCTTAGTAATACAGGTCACACTTAACAGAGGTCTCGGGTTCGAGCTCTAGGAATGGAACCATTCCCCTTAAAAAGCCTTGCTCTCAAATCATTCATACGCAACACAAATCTAGATTAATATAGCCCAATGGGTTGCGATAACTAAGGCGAAAATCAGAAAAGTAAGGCATACTATAGTCTTCTCAGCTAAATGCAGATCAAACCAACAAATTAAAACATACAAACACACATATAAATATCAAATATTCAACACATAAAATTGATAATCCATCCTTTCCCAGCTTACCATGTGACTCAAATCTTAATACCTTTTTTATAGTAATTAACGCAAAGATATGACACCTGAGCCTACGTCCTTTTAACTCAACCCCAAAACTAGGAGAGGATTGTCCCGGTACATATAAGCAAATCACTAGTCCATTTCCCAACCGACGGTTGACTCTTACCCACTAAGGGCAAAAAAAGGAGATCCATCAAGAAATATCAACTAGTTGACCAAGTTGAAATAAAACAACTTTACTAAAACCCAAGTAGCATTAAACTAACAAGTAGATATCACAAAAAGGTAATTGAAGAAACAAGAGATCCAAATTGAAAAAGAAAAAAAAAAAAACCTGTTGATATGAGCACAGATATGCATATTTTGGTCATCCTCCATATTTTTTTGCAGGTAAAATGAAATGGAAGAAATTTAGGTGTACGGATGATTATGAACCATTGGGAGAAATGGAGAAAGTATAGATGGGGTGAGGGTGACAGACACTACCCATGAGGCGATGACTATACTATTATAAAGTTGGAAAATAATTATTATTTCATTATACCTGTATAAAATTAAGTGCATGAACTTATTTATTATTATTGAAATATATCTAAATTAATTGAGCATGGTCTTTTAATTATTTTTTTATAGTAAATTATAGATATTTGGTTAATTGGTTGATCCCAATAACAACAACAATAATAGTTTGATATGATTTCTAAGGTATAACAATTTCAAGATAAAATATAAAATAATTTTATTCTGTATTTAATGGATATTAGGTAATTTTTAGATTGTTTATCTCATTATTTATACTATAATGATGGAACAAATTATTCCATATATATGCTGAAATAATTTATTTCGAGATAAGTTATTTCGAAATAACTTGTTTCCGCCCAAATGTAATTTTAAAAAAAATATCATGGTTATTGTTGGTTATTATCCCAGGCACACCAGTACAATAATCTCTCTCGTACCAAAATTATGAAATTCCACTACTCGAGTTTGAGACACGTGTATCTCATCACTACTTTCTTTGACTTAATTAAAACAACAATTTTAAATTTCTTCTTATTATAAGAGGTTCTATTCTACTTTCATTAGTTTCACTTTATTTGTGATATTTGACTTAATTAAAATAAAATAAAGTAAGGATGGTTGTACAAATCTCCCTTTGAGTTTTACTTTATCAGAGTTAATATTATAAAAAATCATTTAATTATGAAAATTAATTTAATTAAGTCATTAAAATTTAATTATATTAATAAAATTTCAACTTAAGATTTTTATTTGTCAAAATTACTTAACTAAATTTATTATTAGAAAAAATTTAATATAGCAAAATAAATTAATATATATATATGAGTTTCATAAATAAACAAAAATGAAGAAATATGTCTAGCATATTTTTAGTCATAAGAAATTAAGCAATTAAATTTTTTTCCTCTCCAATTAATGGAATTGAAAGGGGGGGAAAGCGCGCGCGTGTACGCACGGCTTAATTAGGAGTGTGGGCAAATTTGGTTACTAGCTGACTAGGAAAAGGAGCATGGAGTCCACGAGGGATTACAGTAGATGTCCCCCTTTATCCTTTGTATCTTTTTTTTTGTTTTTGTTTTTCCACTTGATAGTTGATGTTTTGTATTTGTGTCTAGGTTCGACTAATTTAAAATTTTATTTTAGAGAGCCTTTAATTAAAAATGAATGATATTTGATAATCTTAACTCAATTAATTAGAATTTGTATCGATAAGTTACACTTTAAACCTAAAGAACTCTTTAACAGCTCTCTAATTAATGATAAATATATAGTAATAATTCCAACGCATCTTCACCATTAAGTATCCAAAATTTTGCACTTTAATAAGGCTGGTCTTTAATGTCTTCCATATATTTCATTTTTATTCTTTAGAAATCAATCTTATGCCCAGTGAAGCATAAATTCTTCGGAAGAAACTGAAGTTATATTCGAATATAACTGGTTGGGTATTATGATAAAAAAAAAAAAAGAAAAAAATGTTTGTTATGATGTCAAAAATTAAAGACAGCACAAAAATAGGGACTAAAGTCCAAATGAACCTTAAGTATCCCCTGAGCTTGTTCAATTTTCGTTTTCTGTGAGTAGCCAGTTAAGTTTCTTGGTTTCAGGCTTTCAGCCTCGTAAGCATATACATGTGATACAGCCCAGCAATGTTTTGCGCTCACCAACCATAGTTAAGCAACAAACATATAGAAGGAATAATTTTATTTTTTTTAAGATAGAGAGAAGGAATATTTAACCACGTAGTATATGATTATCACTCTACTCTTAATTACAAGTCTTGAATTTGAATAATAAAAATATGAAAAAAGTTCCATTAGGAAACTATTTTTCTCCTTAGTTGGCTGACCTTACATGAATTTAAATTAATCAAGCCAGTGAATCAAAGACAAGATGGTTAAGAAAAAAAAAAATCTTAAACACGATTTAACCCTTGACAAGATTTAAAAACTTTGAAATAACTTTTACCTAAGTTGCTATGATTTGTTTCAAGAAAAAGGAATCACCAATGGCCTGTCATTTGTCGACATTATCAATTATGCTGGAAGAAGGAAGGCAGAAGTTGGCACATAATTGCAGCTGTTTGAGCTACATGCAAGTTCTTTTCTATTTTACATGGTGTATGCTAGCTTTATAATCCCAACTATAACTCTCGTTACCTTTTTGATAGTGTCTCAGCATATGGAGGACTGGAGATCTCTGAAATGACAGAAAACAAAAAAATCACCTCCATGTTGTTAATCTTGGCTGATGGCGAGCAGACGACACTGTTAATCTTGCTACTCCAAAGGCAGAACCAGGCTTCCTCTGCTTCTTTGGCAACTAAAACATTGACATCTTGGATGTTTCAGTAACATGTTCACGATCTTGATGTCGAGGAGCCCTCAAATGGTGTCCGATAGCGAAGGCCAGAACCTATATGTCTTGTTGTGGGGCACGCCCAGCAACATACATTTGGGCCTAGAACCTGCATTCCCAGGCAAACCAGTTAAAATGATTAAACTAAAGAAGTTGGGAAATCAAGGAAGAAAAAAGAATTATGGACAAGGAAAAGGAAGTTAACGATAGCATATAGAGAAAGAAGAATGATCACTTACTGATATCAAATTCTCATATGCACCAAGATCATATGGATGTGAATGTACATGACCTCCCTTTTCAGCCAGCCACATAGCTCTGACACCTTCTTGGTACAATTAGGCACTAATCAGTTATAATTTGAAAAGAATAGGATAAAGTAGCATGTATTCAAGTAGACAGACCTCAATGGTTGTCTTGTTTTGCAAAATCAGGTGCACATGCCAACCCAGAAAAACCCCTAGTGCCAAACTTAGTGGCACCAGTAGAAGCCCTGAAAGAATCTGCTAAAAGGAACAACATCTGAGCAAATGGATGAATGAAATAGTACTAAGAACAAAACTAGCTCATGAGAAATTACATATACTGTTCTGTAAGAACCTTCAATTTGCTGGTTGTCCTTTGGAGAATCAGTAGTTATGCTACCAACAAGCAGAACCTGAAGAAACAAAAGTAGGAAGTGTTGAAGGGTCGCGAGCAAGGCAAAGATACTTAAATCTTGTAGGTTATGTTGATCAATCAAATTTCATCATAAGCACCAATTTAGAAATATAAGTAATAAAGGAAGAAAGGATACAGGCATAGCATACCAAGATCATATACAGCCTCTAAAACGCATCAAAATGTCAACTTCTTACCAGGGAATATATGCAAGCAATAACGGCATATAAAACGAAGATGAAGAAGATCTTGTAGTTTGCATGGCCCACACAATTATTCATCCACACACAATGATGATCCTTGTATTCAAGAGGCAAACGATTTAGTATATTATCCAGGATATCAAGAAATAACATAAAAGTAAACATAGAGGCATACGACATACCATTCGCAGTACACATCTATTACATACACGACAATGATGGGCACGTGGAGGCTTATAAAGGGAACACTTCTGGCAGTATCTCATATCCCCACCCTGCAGAGTAATTCAACAGACACAAAATCACATCCAAGCACTCCACAATTAAATTTAACAGAATTTTTCACTTTTAAAGTTAGTTTTATGGGCTAAGGACGAAATTGATATCTTTTTACATACATCAAGTACTATTTCAATAAGATGGTATATATGAAGGACAAAGATAATTCAACCCCTATGCATTAAGGACCATTTTGGTCGTTTTCTCAAAGTATTTGATAATTTGGTTAGAGAATGAGAAACAGCCTTCTTCAATTCAAATAGATATAAAATGTTCATACCTATTATACTAATTTTGACACACTTCTAGATTATACTTCTACGGGTTCTTTCAAGTTTGTTATCATTTTTTGGATTATTTTTTTAAAAAAAAGGTTCACTCAACTTGACTGCCAGTTGAATCAGTTACCAGTAAAAACATTACCAAGTAAATGACATTCCTGGTTCAATGATCTTTAGAGTGTTGGGAGACCAGTCTCTCAAACTAAAGTTTGCACTAAGAGAGAAACTACTACATGACAAAGACAAAGACCAGATCAAAGAATATATGACTTTCAATGGGGAGGAAATAGCAAGACATTCCGGTTTCATGTTTATAAAGGTGGAGCGACAACATCAGCAAGCAGGGCAAATAGTTATGAAGGTTCATCAAGAAGTTTGATAAGGAGTATAGACTGCGCAGATCTGTTGTAGCAATGAGTAATGGAGTAGAAGGCGGTCAATGCAAGTCAAGACTTGTGGCAAATTCTAAGGGGTTGAGTTTGTGGAAACCAACTGGGGGATTTGAAAATTGATGATGGTACTTGGTAGAAGAATCAAATTCCGGTCACTATAGCAAAAGAGGTGTACATTGAAGGAAATCTTTCTAAGCAATTTAGATGTGCTTGCTGCAGAGTTAGAAATTAAGCTGAATGGACCATCCCTTTTTCTTGGGATGAAGATTGAGCAGGGAACCTTCTGAACAAGGGCATACCTAGAATGTAAGATAAATTGTATTACATAGGAATTGACACCATTGTTAAAAGGGTATGATTTTTGTGGCCAGATTATAGGCTCTATTTATGAGTAGGGGAGAAAAGGGAGAAAAGGGGGTTATTTCTCTGCTAAGTCTCTCTACTCATTATAGTTGTGACAGCTAAGTTTTTAAAGCACCTTAACATTACATTGTGCTTCCACTGGCAGTGCATGCCACATTAGAGTTACCTATTCAAAACAATCTCCATACAAGGGCAGGGGGACAGTGTTGGGTAATAGGTGAGTTCTGCATGAAACTAAAAAACATCTTCCTTTTTTTGCAGCATCAAGTAACAAAGGAGGTTTAGAACAGCTTTTTTCTTTTGGGATGGATTGGATTTTCACGATATTGACTATGAAATGCTTATCTAAAGAGGCAAAGACTTTAAAGAAGAAAGTTTTGGGATAGATCACAGTTAAAGGGGTTCCAACCCCGAATTCCAGAAGTACAAAAGAATAATCCTCCGCGTTTTCATTCAGCTCACAGAGGGACGAAAACACTGTATACAGTTAACAAATATTGAAGTATCAACGTTCTGCCAGTCCACCTAAGACCTTTGCCCATAATCAAGCATTACAAGAGCAAGTATTTGAAAGGAAGATTTTCCAATAATTGACTTCATCCAGTATGACAAAAGCATCCAAAAAAACATTTTTAACAGTAAATTCATTATCCACAGGGTTTTGCTTGACTTGCTCACTTGTCATGCTTGGTGACATATTTGTTATTATAAACTCCACATGATCATACCATTATAATAACCTAGAAAGAATTTCTTCCTGTATCTGCTACAGATGTTAATGCCATATTTCATAACTGGTGAGCTCCATTAATATAAAACCAGTATCTCCATTTCTGCAAAAGCACAAGCCACAGCTTGATTCTAGTTCAATGTGTTATTAACCAGTTCACACACTCTAGCCTCTACCTCCTTAAAAAAGAAAAAGCAGCTCATTGCACTAAGCTCCCGCTATATGCGCGGAGTCCGGGGAAGGGCTAGTCTCTACCAGCATAATACAAGTAGAATATACGACATTAAAGTAAATTATAAAGGTAAGAAACGAACAAAACCTTTCGCTTGATCTCTTGAACCGTATTCTCCGGGTCTTCGACATCGGGCACGAAGGAGCTAGGAACCCGACCGGGATCAGTGTAGATTGCAAGTGCGTAACTCAAAATGCAGAAGAGAGCAACGACGGAAAACAGGACGGCGTTAAGCATACCGGGAGACGACCAAAGTCCCAACCACTGATCAATGAATACAAATACAGTGGAGAAGTAAATGTAAGCAATTGCCGCAGCGACGACGGTGACGTGGAAGGAGAATCTGCAGCCACGTGTTGCTTTCATCTCCGCTTTTCACTTGCCGGAGTGGTGGCTGAGAGAAGAGGATACAGACGGCGTCGCCGGCGAGGTTGGACGGGGGAATGGAAAATGGAATTTACGGGTTGGATCTAAGGCAAAATTGGAGCGGTGTTTGGTTGTATGGGACCCGACTTACAACTTAGATAACTATATTTTAACTTCCGAGCCAAATATAATTGTGCCAAAAAAATATATATGAAATTAATATAATCTAATTTAGTTTTGAAAATTAGTTAAATCACTCACGAAAAGTGCAATATGAAGATTAAAAAGGAATGAAGGAAATTCTAAGATAGGAAGTATTGGAAACACATTTAACTCGACGTGAATTATTAGTTTCATCCCTAAACATTGATAACCTTAAAAACACCTCTTTATTTGACAAACTGAACTTAAGCACATCTCCGATCTTACAACATGAGTGAAAATAACTCCTAAATTATCATCAAGTTTAAGATATTTCCAACACTTCTCTTGAATTTTTATTAAGAGTCTTATACTTCTACAAGAGTTTGAGATCACTTGTTATGTCATGTGGCAGCTCAGGTCTGTATCTAAGTTTAGTTAATCAAGTAAAAAAATATTTTTAATATTGTCAATAGTTCGAGGAGGAAACTAGTAATTTACACAAATTTTAGGGGTGTTTACAATACTTCTCTCAAATCCTAATGATCTACTTTACTACTCAATCTGTCCCAATTTATGTGACACATTTCATTTTTCGAGAGTCAAATAATTTAAGTTTGACCGAAAATTTATGCATGAAATCTTCAATTTTTTGAAATGAAATTTATATATTTGTAAATTACGTAAAAAGTACCATATGTCAAAATAATTGACAACCCAAAATATTTAAAAGATATATAAAAATTTTACAATAAAAAAATAGATTAATTTAAATCTTAAAATTTAAAATATGTCACATCAATTAAAACGGAGGAAGTAATATATATCATTTTCCTTTCGTCGTCATTATTTTCTCTGCTAAGAAATTAGGTTACGGCAAATGATTCTCATCTTCAATTTGATTATGCATAAAATATTGTGTATATCTTTGTTATACAATATATTATATAAAAATAATTTATACCAAATATATAAATTTATATGTGATACATATTTTTTATGAAAAAAAGGACACAAAACAAATACCTCATAAAAGTAAAATAACTATAAATATATACCCTTTTACATTTATATCCTACTAAAGAATTACACTATATGCCCCCAATTAATTTTGCTTAACTGATACTAAATCAGTATCATATATTGTATTGGTGTCATTGCGGCTGATAATTTTGCTTAATTGATGTTAAATCAGTATATATATATATATATATATATATATATAGGGATACCAGATACATGGAAGAATGGCGAGAGAGGTGAGCGAGTTTTGCTATGTAGCCTGGATACATGCAAATTCACTTGGATACAATGTATCTAGAACAAATTACACCTAAAGTTAGACCCCAATTATCCAAGATACATGTATCTTGATGTATTTGGAGACACCAAAATCTGGTAAAATACGTAATATTACAAACTAGAGTGTATATAAATAATTAACTACTAAACTTATGGGATTTACGTAAGTTCCCCTTTTTAATTTAGAATTAAATAAAATTCACTTATATTTTAAACCGAATCCGCTCTTAATTATTTAATGAATGTCCGGTAATTAATACTCTTAAAATTAGAAGGGTTTTGATTACAAATATTCTAAATTATGATTCTTTTTCTTATTTTGAATTGACATAATTATCAGTAAATTTGTATATTTAATTAAAAATATGTCAAAGCAAATTTGAAGAATTTTTTCTTCTTCTTAATTTTATGAAACATAAATTATATTAGACCAAGTAGTTTTCGTGGCTAGAATATCAATTTCCAACACACTTGAATTTAAGCTCATGTCACATTGCCATGTTTGATTCTGACAGGCTTGGATTTAAACTCATTTGTTGTTATCGTAAAACATGATTAGTCGAGGGTCATATTATGATCCAATCAATTCAATATTTGCTTCAATCAACTTGATTATGTAAAGATGAGCTAAATAATACAATATTTCGAGTAAAAAATGTTATTTTTTTAATTTTATTTTTCCTTTGATTACCAATGTGAAAATCGCTATTAAAAAGAAAACGTACATACTAACGTTCAAACAATTCTTATTCATAAACCGTAAATGTTGTCATGAGAAAAAAGAGCCTTCAATGAAAGAGTAATTACTTTACCCACTTTTATAACCATCGACCTTAATTCATCTAAAAAATTTGTAACATTGATTTATCAATTTATTTTATTTTATATTGAAATTTGTAGGAAAGAAAGATTTTTTTTTTTAAATGCTAAAAATATTTTAAATTTTGGATTAAACTACTCAAATATTCATATTATTAGATAAAAAAATTTACACAACAAGATCTAAGATGATGTATTACACATATATGGCTAACTTATTAACTTGAAATGACCCTAATAACATTATTAGTATCAAATTCTTGTTGTAAACTCAACAATAGTATACCTTATAAAAATATTACATAATAAGTATTGATAAAGTGCATAGTGCACCAAAAGTAATAACTAGTTTTGAATAAGCTTTTGACTAAATAGTTCGGACACAAAATTAAATATCTTTTAAAAATTAGTCTTGATGATACTAGATTGATTATTATACCATTAATATATACGCTATGACACAAAAAGAATATATATCAATGGTATAATAATCCAATCTAGTATCATCGAGTTTATTTATGACACAATAAAAAAATGTAACTTCGAACAATTCAATTAATAATGAATAACATGGATTAAGATTGAATTATCATATTTTTTTATCCATAAAAAACATTTGATAATCCTATCAATAATCGAAAAAGAATGGTCTGTATATCATAAATTATGGATGGATCCTAGTTGTTAAATATGCCATTACCTTCATATCATATTTAATAATTATTTTTCCTAATTAATGTAACATTACCCATTATACCAAATAAAAAAAATATTATTTTCTAATACTTTTCATTTGATATTTAATAAATATCTTTTCTACATCAAAATTTTAAAAAAAATTGTTATTCAATTTATTTTTTTCATTTGGTTAGATATATCACTAGCCTCCTATAATGTTTAATAAATGAGAAAATTTTACATATAGCAAATAAAAAATTGCTAATTGTATGCTATAACAAACTTTGTAAAATTGCAATCCGTAGCAAAATTATAGTTTGCTATGGACTTTTCTTTCTATATATTTGCTTGTCAATTTTATTTTTTTTTATACATTTTGATAGTTTAAAAAAGAAAAGGGCGTTAATTTAGGTTAGAAAAAAAAGGAAAAAAATCACTGAAGTCACGCACGTTCTGTTCCATTCGAATTCCCTTCCTTCTTCGTCGTCTTCAACAGTAAGAACTCCATTGTAACTCAATTCAGAAAATTGATCAAGCAATTGACGGTACTACACAAACAATCGAGATCATTGGACTGTAGAGATAACAATAGGAGGTAATTTCATGACGAAAACATACTCTGATTTTGCTTTTTTAGGTCGAAGATGGTGTTCAACATGTATTCAAAATCAGATTTCCTTTTTAACTATCATCAATTTAAGTTGAATGTATATTAAGAGGTGTATATTTTGCTCGAAATAGAGTTTAACAATTATGATTTGTATAGTTAATTTATAATCTACAAAAATTTGTGATCTGGAAATTTTCTGGATGAACTTGTTGATTATTTTGAATTTGTGATCGGAGATTCGCTCATTTCACAGTAATATTTGTGTTCGGATTTGTGTATTTGCTTAGAGTTTATACGTATAGGTTTTCAGATATGATTCAGTATGTATAATACATATATGAAACTATTATGTGTATGTTTTATACAGTTATCTTCATCATAACATTGCACTTGTATGAAATTATATAATTGTGTATAAAGTTATAATTTGTATATATAATTGTTTAGATACAAATGTATATGCAAAATGTGTATATAAACGTTTCTATGAGTATGTAATTGGAATATGTATATATGTGAATAACTGAAGTTGCTAGAATTTGTATAAATATACGTTATGTTTGTTGTTGAAATTCTTAATAGTATAAATGTATATGTATATATAACTTTTTTTTTATACAAAAATATTTTGAAAAATGGCTTCATTAGCTATTTTGGTTATGCATTCCGGTAGATGGGACAATGACAATTGTTACGTTGACTATACAATTGAGGGGGTGATTTTTAAAGAAAGTTCATCGTATAAGGAGTTGTATAATGTTATTGCAATGCAACTCGGTGTTGATACAAATTTGATTAAGCTGAAACTTGAGTATAGGGTTAAAGAAAGCAAAATGCCATTGTTGATACACAATGACATGGATGTTAGAGTGTATATCATGCTTAAAAAGTCTGCAGATGACTTCAACAAGTATCCAATTTGTATAAGCAAAATGGATAATAATAGCAATATCACTGAACTGTGTGAAAGTTCAAATCAGGAGAATGATATGGTTACATCAATTTGTAATGATGGTATTGTTGATTTTGAGACTATGCATCTGTCAATTGGTGAATTGGTAGAGCCGCTTTGTGTCTTGGGGTCAGGGAGCTGCGATGGAGTCATTTCAGATCCTTGTAATAAGTACGTGGAGATTGACCAAGTGTATAAGAACAAAGCCACTTTGAAATCTGTGATGAAAAATTATGCAATTGAAAATAGATTTCAATATAGAACTGTGAGGTCAAATGCAATCAGGTAACTAATTTATACAACAAATACATTAGTGTATATGGTGTTTTAGTTATTTGTATATTGATATGTTGTGTTGTATTTGCTGATGTAGTTATACGCTGGAATGTATTTCTGATGAATGTGAGTGGTTGATGAAAACATTAAATATCAGCAAGTCTGGAATGTTTAGGATCTGAGCATTTAATACAGATCATACTTGTCCTTTGAAGGATAAAGTGTATTCACAAAAACATGCAACAAGCAAGTTGATTGGTGGGATCGTTAAGCCTAAGTTTGTTGATCACAAGAGAAAATATACACCTTCTGATATTCGGAGTGATGTAAAGATATATTTGGGAGTTGATGTAAATTACTCATTGGCTTGGAGGGCTAAAGAAAAGGCTCTGATTTCATTGAGGGGCACCACAGTTGCATTTTATAGCAAACTTCCAGCATACTTGTATATGATGGATATTACATATCCAGGCTCGCATATACGTCTAAAGAAAATAGACAAAAATGAATTCTTGTATCTTTTTGTTGCATTGAATAATTGTATACAAGGCTTTGATCATTGCAGGCCTGTCATAGTTGTTGATGGAAGTCACCTAAGAGGACCGTATAATGGAACATTTGTGGCTGCAAGCACAATGGATGGAGCAGGTATGTTTCATTGTGTTTTTGAATGTATATTTTTGATTTTATGTTAATTTGTATGTAAATAAACATGTAGGACATATTTTCCCACTGGCCTATGGTATCATTGATTAAGAAAATGACGCATCTTGGTCTTGGTTTTTTGTACAACTAAGAGAGGCTTATGGGGAAAGGAGTAATATGTGTGTAGTCTCCGATAGAAATGAGAGCATCATAAAGGCAGTCACAAAAGTGTATAAAAACGTGCCACATTATGCTTGTATGTGGCACTTGTGGTGTAATGTAGAGAAGAAATTTAGGAAGGTATCAAAGGAGCTAAGTCCTGTGTTTTATAATATGGCAAAGACTTGCAGTAAAGTTGAGTTTGATAGGTTGATGGATACTGTAGAAAAGGTTGATGTAGGTGTCAAAGAGTATTTGGAGCTAGCTGGATATGATAAGTGGTCAAGGTGTCATGCAGAAACTCATCGGGGATGGGCTATGACGTCTAACATTGCAGAGAGTATAAATGCTGCATTAGTGTCTGCACGTGAATTACCAATTTTTAATTTTCTAGAAGAGGTTAGACTGATGTTTGGGAGATGGAATCATGACAACAAACACGAGGCAGCCTGCACATTTACTCCGTTGATTGGAAAATTTCAGAAGATACTGATCGAAAATGAAGCAATGAGCACACGAATGAGGGTATGTTTTATGTATATGTAGTGTTAATTAATCAGTTATGCACACAGATAGAATATATATACAATTGCATAGACTTATACATATAAATAAATCTATTTGTATGAAACAGGTTGTGCCGTCAACTGAATATATATACAATGTGACTGATGATGGTAGGAGTTTTGTGGTATGTTTGAAGAATAAAACATGCAGTTGTGGAAGGTTTCAATACGAAGAAATACCATGTGAACATGCTTGGACTGTACTAAAGCGGAAAAGTCTAGTGGCTGATGGATATTGCTCAGATTTGTATAAACCAAAGACGGTTTTGAAGATTTATGAGATACCAATTTATCCATTGCCTGATGTAGCAGAATGGGTGATACCTGAATACATAATGTATGATGAAGTCCGGCCTCCAAAATTCAAAAGACCTCCAGGAAGGCCAAAAAATAAACCCCGTTCAAAAACAAAACGTGAATTGCTTGGTCTCAAAGGGAAGCATACGTGTAGCACATGTGGAGTTGCAGGTCACAATAGGCGTTCATGCAGAAACAGACCTCAAGAAGTTTAATAAGCTCTTTCGATTATATTTGAGTGTAAAATTCGATTTTATAGATACTTGAATGTTATTCTGAACTGGAATGTTGATGATGGAATAAAATTGTTATGTCCTATTAATTGTGATCTTTTTTATCTTCATTTTGTATTCATGCTCTTGTATATAATATGAATTATCGTTGGCGTATATATTGTACATCATATACATAAATTCTATATGTATAAGTTAAATTGAACGTTTTATTATATTTGTATAAGCTGGATATTGAACATTGTATTCTATTTGTATTAGTTATATTGATTTTCCCTTTTTGAAACAGAAAATGTATATTCATAATGAATTAAGGGAATTAAAGATTGTATAAACTTTCGACATTTATACAGTTAATCTGTAAATAGATGTTGTTAGTTAAGTGGTTTGTATACTTATACTTTATGAACATCCTATAAGCCTAACAATGTAGATGTATATATTCAACTTAAATGTACTCTTAGGTTTATACTGTTAGTGTATAAACAAACATTGTATAAGTTGATTTGTATAATTAAACTTTATGAACAAATTGTATAATCCTAACAAATGTATATTTATACACTCAATATAAAACATGATTATACAGTCCAATGACCCACAAACCACAACTTCAGTTTATCATTGTGATATGTATAAATGTAAGTTTTATCTTTCCCTTTTTTTTTACTTGACACAACAATAAGTGTATACATATACACAACATAAAAGATACACATAGATTTATACAGTTAATGTATAAATATACATTATATAATTTAGTTTGTATAATTATTAAAGTGTTAAACTGCATATATAATGAAATTAACAAAAACAAGTAAGTAAAAGACTTAATCGATCAAATGAGTATATTACAATCAAAAAACTGAAAGTTCAAAACAGTAAAGGTTGTTATGCATGTCATTTGCATATTCAAAAAAAAAAACCAGAAATTTAGTACTGTTCTAATTAATTGTGATCTTTTCACTACTATCACAATCCCTATGAATCCTGGTTGGCCTTTCTGGTGCCTCACTGTCATTAGTGGCATCGGCTTGGATCTTTTGCACCCCATAGTTCCAAAATAAAGAAGCATATTGAATACATGTGAACTCTGAATCGAAGGAATTTGGAACCACATTTCCATTACTGATATGGTCTGCATAAGCAGCAACATATAGTCCACAATCGCTGAAAATAAAACACATCCAATTTTATGGTCAGTATAAAATTAACAATAACTATTTGAATAAAAATAACCATAATA
Source organism: Solanum stenotomum (assembly GCF_019186545.1). Taxonomy (NCBI): domain Eukaryota; kingdom Viridiplantae; phylum Streptophyta; class Magnoliopsida; order Solanales; family Solanaceae; genus Solanum; species Solanum stenotomum. The sequence continues at coordinate 52,971,858 of NC_064286.1, forward strand.
AAACTTACAGGCTTCCTGCATCTTGTTGTGGTATATCATTGACATAAATCATTTCAAAAGAGTCACATTCAGAGTGGGACTTGTACTTTGGGTGTGAAGATATGTCAATGCCTTTCTTCCCATAAAAATCAGACTTAGATAAATACATGGGAACAAGTTGTGCATATTTCTTGATCTCATTCTCAACTGACGAATCGTGTAGGGCACCACCCCTAAGAGAATCATAGATCTGTATAGATCTATCATTAATAGACACAACGATCAAAATCCAATGAAAGATCTCCTTGATGTTAACAGGAATGAGGATGTTATCAACTGTATGCCAAGGTCTAGCAACATGCATTCTGTATCCGTTAATATACTCAATAATCGACTCCTCTGTACTTTCCTTGTTAATATTACTTTCAAAATTATAATAAGCATCCCAGACATTGGTAATCAGATTACTGAAATTGCAATCGACAGTGATAAAACTGAATGCATTGGTGTCGGAGTACTTGGCTCTTTTGCGTATATAATACAAAATGACATCTACGTGCTGTAAAAATAAGAAGATATAAATTATACATTTATACAACCACAATTTTATAAGCAACCAGTATAAGACATGAATCAACACAACAATAAGACAATGTAAAAATAATGATTATACAGTACAATGACCCACAAACAACAAACTCAGATTTATCAAAACAGTAAAGGTTGTTATGTATGAATCAGCACAAAAAATCTATAGAGAAACAGTAAATGTATATAACACAAATAACATTATATAAAAAGTTCATTTATACAGAACATGTCAACTGTATAATGAAATAAATAATGTAAAGCTTACCGAGTCATCAAGCAATTGATTTTTGTATGCAAGCCTATAGAACCAGTTCTTGTTTTGGACTGTGACAATTCCAAAATGAAACCACATTTGTAAGACAGACTTGTTCTTTTTGTATCGCTCTTTTTTGCCATTCCTAACAAAATAACAATAAAAAGACAAATTTATACAAATATACACATATAAAATTAAATCTCTATATTTAACAATTACTAAATGATTTACTTTGTGTTGTGTCTAACAAGCAGCCCTTCATTTAACCATTTCCAGAAATGAATATACAGAGTTGTACGCTCCAAATCAGACATTGCAACAAATGGATGTTTCAAATCAAAGGAGAAATGGAACCTTGATGAACTACCTGAAATGTATAAAGACATAAATAATCTGTATAAGACTTAACATTTATTGATATATATATATTACTATGTAAACAGTTAATTTTGTTGTACCAGACTCTGAACCGAATGATGTCACATAAGGCGATGTGTTGAATGGGCCTGGACGCCTTTCCCTATGAATTGGTAATGGTGTATGCGCGTCCACAGCTAACAAAGGATGTAACACCATGCTTCTTTCTGGATTAATGTTTGGCTGGTCATCATGTACCATTTGAAGAGGTGCTGGAGGCATTAAAACTTCTTCAACAACTAACTCATTGACATTGGATGATCCTGCTTTGTTTGTATCTGAAAATTCTTCTTTTTCCATCTTTTCAGTTTGATCGTGTATAACATTCAACAAATCCTGCTGTTATATAACAATAAACAAAATATATGACAAGAACATACAATTGATCCGATTATATACAATTATAAAGTAATATGACAAGAACATACAAAAGATGAATTGTTGAAGTCTGTTTGATCATCCATGAATTGAGATCCCTCTTTGACCACTTCAATTGGAACATCTTCACAATTCTCCTTCTATGTATAAAAGTATAAACATATATTTATATATTATAAAATTACAAAAAAAGCTATTGAAGAATTCAAACCTCAGAATTGTTTTGAACCTCAAAAATATTGGAAGTGTTCTGAACCTTAAAATTGATTGGAACTCCAGAATTGTTGTGACCCTGCAACAAATATAACTTTGTATATTAGTAATAATTATTTCAACATTATTATACAGTTTGTTACAAATTGAATATTGCTATTAAATTATACAATAGATAATTATACATTTGGACAGTTACTTAGTTATATATGTATAATAATAATATCTTTACACATACATGTACATGTATATGTATATGTATGTTATTTGTTTGGAAACATTTTAACTCTATATGTATGTTAGTTTATTTGTATATAACAATTGATAACGTTGTTTATAACACAAAAGAAATAAATTACCTGTGGCTCGGAATTACTGAATTGTTGAACTAAAGGGCTAAATGCTGATTGCCCAGCTGGAGAGTGTAATTTTGACTGGTGAATACTAACTTCTGGAGTAAATGATGGGACTGATACTCGAACAACCTTCTGCAGATTTTTTAAGAAAATATACATTATATACAAAAGGCCATAAAAGTTTAAATAATGAACAAGATAAAATAGGTATAATACCTCTTGATCATTTAGATCATTAAAAACAGATTGACAGTTCAATTCAGATGGTAAATGTTGAGAAGGTTCTTCGGATTGACACCGACTGGCACTTTATCTGTAACTTCTACACCATCACCCTGAAAGAAAAATATTAAATGTATATTTATCATAATTATGTATAATATATATGTATTGATCTATATTAACAAACCTTATCTTCCTCATTCTTTGATTTGATAGAATCCAACACAACTTTGAAGTTGTTTTCAATGAAGTTCCTTAAATCAGTAAACTATTTCTCCATCTGAAATTGGACATATATAGGTAACTTTAACGCTAAATATACAAATTAAAAATAATTTTAATAAATAAAAACAATTAAAAAATAAATACCGAGAGTTTGAATTGATCAAACTCATCACGCGATATACTGAAATCATGTGACTTGCTGGTAGATGGTATTTCAAAAGGAACACTTGATTTAATCTCAACATTTTGCTTAATGCATGTATAGGATGGAACATTAGCATGTTTTTTGGCCTGCCTCTTTGGAAGTGGTGACTTAGGTCTTTTTGCAACATTGGCACGTCGGGGAGACTTTATTAAACAAGGCTGCTTTGAAATGACCCTAGGGGTTGTCTTCTTCTGAATAGGAATGACTGTCTGCCTTGATTTCTTCTGTGGAGGCGACAAACAAGTATCAAAATTTTCTTTTCCCTTGTTATTTATTGGACATGGAGGATCCTGAAAATCATTGTCCGAAGCATTTGTAGCTGTTGTTTCTGTTGGAGATGAATCTGATTGAACATACTCAGGAGGTAATTCAAGAATCTTGAGTTCCATTGGAGTTGAAGTTATATTCTTAAAAACAAGCTGCAAAATATAGACATGTTCATATTGACATATTCATTATACAAAATGTTTACTTAATCAACTGTGAAAACATATATACAGTTTATATATATATACATTAGACAAACTTATATGTATAATTATACAGTTTATAAGCTTATATATACAAATGAGCTTATGTTTATAAAGTTCACATACTTATAGGTATATTTATACATTGTCAAAAACTTGTATAAATAATAATACATGGAGCAAATTTATACATATAGTTTTCTATAGCACAAACTGATACATATATTTATACATTTGTATATTTATACAGTTATATATGTATACTATATTTATACAGATAATATATTATACATAAAATTGTACAGTGCGTACCGGATTGTTGTCGTCTCTGAACATGCCCTTAGCAAAATAGCTTAGACGAGGGAAATCTTTTTTTGTCTTCCAGTTAAGTATCCTAGGGATGTGATGAGATACCTTAACAGCAATTTCCTCATCAAAATTCGAACAACATTCATAAAACCACACTTGCAAAGCAAGTGGGAAACCATACAACCTGAAATACTTCCCATCGTGTTTGATCTTAGTGTGCAAATGCAGAATCAGCAGGTCAAAAGCCTTTTTACCCCATGGGTAGTCAATGTATCTGCCCGATTCAACCAAATCAAAGTCTTTCCTATCAATAACAGTACTGGTTGGTTCTTCCGAAAGGATGAATGAATGTATATAAAACAATATAGCAAACTTCACCGCATCATCATCATTATCCCCCCAAACCTTATTATCAAACTTTTCAACCAACTGACTCTTGGTGATGGCTTTTTCGACTCCAAAATACTGAAGAATAATTCTGTTTGGTTCTTCGGTATTAAAGACAAAATCCTTCTCATTGTCTGAACATTTTAACCCAGTTATTATAGCAAAGTCACGAATGGTGAATCGCAAAGTGGTGCCATTCACATGTATCAGGATTGCATCTTTTGAGCTACCCTCAATTTCTCTCAAAAACATGCACCTAATCAGTTGTGCTTGAACATGACACCTACGAATGCTAGATAATTGGGCAAAACATGTTGTTCCACAAAATTCTTTATACTGTGAAATAGTAAGCTTTGTAGCTAACACTTTCATTACTTCAATATTTGTGTAACACTGCATGTGAGGTATGCGTGTTGGTTCTCTTTTTCCTAAAAACTTAACAGCCTGAAAAAATGCATATATAATTTTACTAAAAATACACACGTATACATAATTAAGACACAAGTACAGATATCAAAATGTATGAAATAGCTTTTAAATGAAAATAACATATACAAGTTTTATAAAGAAAAAATACATTATACAAACTAATTTCAACTGTATAAATGTTTATATTGTATATATAGATAAATTGTTGTACCGCTACGAACACAATAACTATTGATATTATACTTATACAAATAAATTCAAATGCATAATTGTTTACATTGTATATATAGTGAAATACAAACCATTTATGTATGTGTATAAGTTTGTGAAATTGTATATGTCTAAAGGAAGATTATACAAATAGGATCCTTATACAATGAAAAAAACTTATACATAAAACAATGCACAAAACTGTATAAATGTTTATAATGTATATATATTATACATTATACAACAAATTTCAAATGCATAGTTGTTTACCTTGTATGTATAGTTAAATAGTTCTATTTTATACACTTAACTTTGGATATTAACATAGTGACTATATAAAACTGTATAAACAAACAGTTATAAGACATGAATCAACACAGAAAATATAAGAAAAATATATAATCGTAACATATACAAAAATAATGATTATACAAATACCTCATCATGCTCCAATAAGCCAGAAACAACAACTTCCTTTCTTTTTGCATTCTCTTCTGTATAATTAGTTGTTTTTTCTTTCCTTTTTTTACTTGACCCAGCAGCAAACTGATCTTTCTTACCTCCCTCCACAATTTTGATGTTGGATTGTTTCGATTTCGCACTCATTCCCTCCAATCTGATTGGGTTATTTTTCAATTTGGATTTGATCTCTTGCATTGTGTTGGATTTGAACATTGAACCTGAAACTTTCCCAAAATCCTGAGTTAAACCCAAAGAAAAAGATGGGCGTTCAACACTATTTTCGACATGCAAGGGTATACCTCTTGTGAATCTTTTAGATGGAGATTGGGCATCCATTGTTTGAAGGAAAACTTTGTATGGATTATGAACTGATGTGAAAAATAGCTTGAAAAAATTGAAAAAAAATAGACAAAAATTAAAAGTAATCGATTGAGATAAGTTTTGGCGGTACCTGAAATTTTTGAAGGGATTTTGAAACCGCGATGCTGGTGGAGATTTGAAATTTCAAACTAATTTTGGGGAGAAAATTTGGGAGAAATTGAAGGAAAAAAGAGATATAAACGAGAAGAAGATATTGTATAAAAGGAAGAGATTAACGTCAATTTTTTTTTTTTACTTATACAATTCGGTGGAGCCATTAAATAGCAAACTGACCGAAACTTTGCTCCTTAAAGGAAATAAATGAAACGATAGCTACTGTATTTATTTTACATTAAAAGTTTGCCATTATGTACAATTTCCAACACACTTGAATTTAAGCTCATGTCACATTGCCATGTTTGATTCTGACAGGCTTGGATTTAAACTCATTTGTTGTTATCGTAAAACATGATTAGTCGAGGGTCATATTATGATCCAATCAATTCAATATTTGCTTCAATCAACTTGATTATGTAAAAATGAGCTAAATAATACAATATTTCGAGTAAAAAATGTTATTTTTTTAATTTTATTTTTCCTTTGATTACCAATGTGAAAATCGCTATTAAAAAGAAAACGTACATACTAACGTTCAAACAATTCTTATTCATAAACCGTAAATGTTGTCATGAGAAAAAAGAGCCTTCAATGAAAGAGTAATTACTTTACCCACTTTTATAACCATCGACCTTAATTCATCTAAAAAATTTGTAACATTGATTTATCAATTTATTTTATTTTATATTGAAATTTGTAGGAAAGAAAGATTTTTTTTTTTAAATGCTAAAAATATTTTAAATTTTGGATTAAACTACTCAAATATTCATATTATTAGATAAAAAAATTTACACAACAAGATCTAAGATGATGTATTACACATATATGGCTAACTTATTAACTTGAAATGACCCTAATAACATTATTAGTATCAAATTCTTGTTGTAAACTCAACAATAGTATACCTTATAAAAATATTACATATTAAGTATTGATAAAGTACATAGTGCACCGAAAGTAATAACTAGTTTTGAATAAGCTTTTGACTAAATAGTTTGGACACAAAATTAAATATCTTTTAAAAATTAGTCTTGATGATACTAGATTGATTATTATACCATTAATATATACGCTATGACACAAAAAGGATATATATCAATGGTATAATAATCCAATCTAGTATCATCGATTCTATTTATGACACAATAAAGAAATGTAACTTCGAACAATTCAATTAATAATGAATAACGTGGATTAAGATTGAATTATCATATTTTTTTATCCATCAAAAACATTTGATAATCCTATCAATAATCGAAAAAGAATGGTCTGTATATCATAAATTATGGATGGATCCTAGTTGTTAAATATGCCATTACCTTCATATCATATTTAATAATTATTTTTCCTAATTAATGTAACATTACCCATTATACCAAATAAAAAAAATATTATTTTCTAATACTTTTCATTTGATATTTAATAAATATCTTTTCTTATTTATATACATCAAAATTTTAAAAAAATTGTTATTCAATTTATTTTTTTCATTTGGTTAGATATATCACTAGCCTCCTATAATGTTTAATAAATACCATTATCCTGATCATACGATATTGAATAAATTGTTTTCCTTTTTTTATATGGTGCAATTATTTAGGGGAAGAAAACGCAAGTAGATAGTATTTTAAAAAATTATTACATGTATACATCAATATTAATTAATTATAAATTATAACATATAAAATAGTATATTCTAGTATAGAGAATCACTTTTCCATGCCAAAGAAATAGGGAATGATGAATTGTACATTTCTTATAGTTTTCTTCTGCTTTCCTTACATGTTGTCTTTTCTTTTTTTTTTCTAATTTTTTTCTTTAGTTATTTATACATAATTATTTGTGAAAGGGTATTATATATAGTGTGGTGTGTGTGGGGTGGGGGTACTTTGTATATAACCATGTAAAGCTAATGCACATTACTTAAAAGGCATGTCATTCAACATCTACAAAATATAGAATTATAAAATTAATGTGCTAACGTATAAATATTGATTAAATAACGCTTATTGGTAAAGTTTGCTTTCCGGGATGATGGTTGTAAACTCCACTTTGCAATATGAGGTCACATCTTCGATACCAGCATTGTTTGATAGAAATTAATTGGAGTTTTTAAGCAAGAGAATTTGATGAAGTTTGAGTAAGTTCAAATGTATGAAGGAGTTACAAGTTCCATAGGTACTTGCCCAAATTAAAAAAATAAAAAAAGGTCTAGAGGTACAAAGGAAATACTAGTACATATAATTATTATTATTATGTGATGTGTTGGTGTTTACTTGTCTACTTGGTTGAGCTTGCCAAGACCATTGCAATTTGCACAAACAATCTGAACTTGATCTTTTCTAGCTGCATTTGCTTTCAAAGCTGCTCCTCCTTTCCTCACAAATCCTGCTCCATCACATTCTGGACACCTATAATACAAACACATTCAAAGCATCAATTGGAAGACACGTGACGGATTCTGAAATTTTAGACATAATTTCTGAATCAATAAATCGTAATTGATCCATAGATTTCTCGAAATAAACAAAGTTGGATAACTTTCGAACAATTCAATTTATTTTTAGGCAATTTCATTTATTGAGCGGTCCCTTTTCCTATGGATCATTCCATCCTTAATCAGATGTCTCGGCCCTTATGAATTGCAGATGGTTAATAAACAGTACTAAAAGGACAAATTGAAGCAAAAAGGGGGAAAATAGTACAGGTCTTTGCGGGAAAAGAGTATAGGGAAAGCAGTTCCAAGCAATGCAACAGCAGCAGCGCCAGCAATTAAGTAAACGGTTCCGTCGGATGAAACATCTCCAATGGCGGCCACAACTTTCAAGGATCTCTGTTTTTTGTTTTTCTGAGTTGTGGTAGAACAAGATGAAACATTTGTACCAAGAAAATTTGATGGAATTACAGGGGATTTCTTGGCTGAGAATTGCACACAAGCTATAGAGGAGGAGGCCATGGTGAAAGTGTTATATGTTGTGATTTGTTTTTCTTGGATGTGAGATGATGAGATATGGTGTAGTCATTAGTAGTATAAATCAAGTGTTATCCACAGAGAAATCAGAGATTGAATTGTTGTTGCTGCCACATGTGTGAGAAAAATTGGATAAGGAATCCACATCAGACTCGAGGATAAGTGGGGTCACTAATATGACTCTGCTAGAATGGTTAAGATTTTATCGTTAGTAATTAAATGTCTTGAGTTTGAGTTCTGAAAATGAAAAATATCTTGGTAGGAGTATTGTCCTCAAAGGTGATGATCGAGTCCTACAATGTGTGAATTCTAATTGGTAAGACTTCAATATGGATATCGAACGTCACATATGGAAAAAAATGAAAAGGATAAGTGGGGTCCCAAGTTCTAGATTTTCGCTGTCCAACCAGTTTTTCTGTGTTAGTTTTTTGTTTGGGTGTGAGTTTATTCGTGATTACTCTTGTACTATTACTATCATACAATTTTCTTCTTAACTTATCCATCTTCTTGGACAATTTTTTTTCTCAAAATATCTTCACTACAATTTATACTATTTTTTTCTGGCTTACAATTTTGACTAAAAGTATCTTCGATTTTGGTTAAAAGATGTAAATTTGGAGTATCAAATTGGTATAAAGTCTTGACTTGGTGAATCGAAAATGAGATGTTATTAAGAGCATGTTTGGATGGGCTTTTAAGCTGGTCAAACTGGCTTAAAAGCCAGTTTTTGACTTATTAGAGTGTCTGTCAATTATCAAAGTGACTTATTTTAAGTCAAAAATGACTTATTTTAAGCCAAAAGCTAAAAGCTAGGGGAGGGGAGCTTCTTCTTTTTTTAACTTAAAAATCTTTTTATGTTGACCAAGTATATTACCTTTTTGCCCTTAATTCTTTTTATACAATTTTCAAATTGCCCATATTGAATTATTATTATTTTATTATTATTATTATTATTATTTTATTTTATTTAATTATTATTATTATTTTATTTTTTTATTTTATTATTATTATTATTATTATATTATTATCATTATTATTATTATTTTATTATTATTATTTTATTATTATCATTATTATTTTATTATTATATTATTATTATTATTATTTTATTATTATCATTATTATTATTATTATTATTTTATTATATTATTATTATTATTATTCCTCTTATAAATAATTTGTGGTGGTAAAGAAATATGTGATATTTTATTATTATTATTATTATTATATTATTATTATTATTATTATTATTATTATTGTTATTCCTCTTATAAATAATTTGTGGTGGTAAAGAAATATGTGAATGATAGGAAAATATTATTACTTATGGATGTAAAATATAAATTAATTTTGTTTTAATTTTTTTTAAAGTATAAAAACCTTAAATTAATCAACTTTTCATCATGTTAACAACTTAAAGGGTATTTCAGACATTTTGATAAAAAAAAGTGTTTACCAGCACTTATTTGCCAAACACATCAACAACTTTTTTTTCAACTGCAACACTTTTATCCAAACACATAACTACTTATTTTAAAAATAAGTTCCAGCACTTTGAAAAGTTACTTTTTAAAAGTTACTTTTTTTAAGTCAATCCAAACGGGCTCTAAATCATATTATATTTTTAGGCTGACTTAGCTCATTAACTGCTACTAGAGCCCAATTAGAAGAGTCGAGTGTGAACATGACATAGTAATAATGTGAATGAGTGAGTCTACGTATTGCCTTTGCTTATCTTTGCCTTTAGCGGCCACACTTTGGATGATGTGAGTGACACAAAAATTTGTACCTAGATAAACGTCCAATGAATCTTGGTGATCCACCTCGTAAGACTTAGTAAGGAGAAGATTATTGGATATTCAAACAAAATTGGTCATAAGTAGTTGATAAAAAAAAAGAACTAATGTAAAGTGTAATAATATCTTTTAACGATGTAAGACTTTTTGACAACTTATCAAACTTTCATAATTTGTGTATACCTTACCTATCTCTTGTTGGATAGTGTGTTTAGGGGCCCTTTTGTTTCATACATTAAAAATAAAACAATCCATGAAAAGTTGAAGTATCATGTTACATTTTTGCTTATATACGGAGAAGATAGTAGAATTGTGGTAAAAATATTCTCAATTTTTTAATACGTGATCAACTATTAAAGATCCACCAATAAAGTTTCAATCCCAATGAAATGACTTATAGGGTCAATCGTCAGTGGTGTTCGTAGGATTTTTTTTGAGCAATGTCGACATTTAAAAAATTATAACAACATTATACTAATAAAAATTACTTAAAACATACTAATAAAACATAAATTAAAAAAAAAACAATTCACCACAATAAGTTTTCATAAAATTAAGTTCATAAGAAAATAATGAATAAATTCAAGAAATTTCGACTAGAACTAAAAAGATGAAAAGAAAAATATGAACGTTCAATTGAATTCTTACAATGCAATTATAGTTCGCTTGGATTGTTTAATCGCTCATGCCATGCGCCAAACCAACGGACCAAGATTGGTTATCATTTTATGAATTTATGATTTATTTTAGTAGTAATCATGTTTTTTCAGATTATTTGTTTATATATATAATATTAAAAAAATTGACGACGTAGTGTTGGTGACACCCTTTGATATAAGGTCGGTACGTTCCTGATCACAATTTAATATTTTAATATTTAACTTTAAAATTTTGTTTTTACTCTTAAAGAAATCATTTAGGCCCTGTTTGGAAGGACACCCTGGTAATTTAATTTGGTGTAATTAGGTGTAATTACATTGTCTGTCCTGTTTGGTTGGACATGTAATTACTTGGTCAGCAGGTAATTGGTGTAATTGGCAGGAGTAATTACACTCTCCAATTCACAGATGCTGTGAATTGCTGGTAATTACATCACTGATTACTTTTTATTATTTTTTTAATTTCTATTTTTTATTTTTTTGTTTTAGTTTTTTTACTTCTATTATTTTAAGTTTCCATTTTTATTATTCTAAAAATTTCTAAAAGTTTATTTTTCATTTTATATTATTATATTTCATTTTCTTGTCATTCTCAACCTTACTTCATGTGATTCTTTGCAATTTTTTCATATTATCTATTTCTTCATGCCATGCTTATTTTCTCATTAACATAATTTTATTAGTATTCTAATTTTTATATTAAAATAGAATTTATTGTTGAGTAAGGTTATAGACTTACGTCTTTTCTTTTTTTTTTTTAAAATAAAAATAAATCATATTTATGTATGCTATGTTGAAATTTGCGATAAGAGTATTATGTTAAATTTTTTGTTTTGAATGTATAACTTATGTTATATTTTCAGTTTCATTTGTTTTAGTAATATTGAATTCACATTGTAAGTCATTTTTTAATTAGACTTGATAGATTATCTTTTTGTCAAACATTTTAATAATTTATGACATTTTATATATTAACCTTTTTATCAAACATGCATTTCACGATGTTGGTAGAAACTTCATACTTTTAGTTTTTATGATCAATTCAATTGAAATATATTAATTTGAAAAAATATAAATCAATTATTTTTTCATAATATTAGTTAAGAACATATGTTTATTAATTAATATATTTTCAAAAAATAATATATATCTTAAATATTTAATTTAATATAGTTTATATAGTTTCTTATTTGTCTTTTATAAATTTTAAATAATTAATTTTTATTTTTAAAATTTAATACAATTTTATGATTACAATTGTGCATCCAAACACAACATGTGTAATTACACTGTGACATCCAAACATGACATGTGTAATTACAGTATAATTACACTGTGGCAACCAAACAGGTCAATGTAATTACTAGATTGTGTAATTACTAGGCTTACACCAATTTCAATTACCAGGTGGCGTTCCAAACAAAGCCGTAGCCACACAAATGGTCCATGAATATTTCTAACCACAAATGTCAAAAAAAAATTATTTCTTTCTTAAACTTTGTAAGAAAGTCAAATAGTATCACATTAATTAAGACGAAAAGAATAATAAGCAAAAGTTCAAGATAAAAGAAGATGTATTTGGTATATTAATTTAAGGGTGGCATTGTGTCGGGCAATCGGGTCGATTCACTAATTACAGAATGTGGTCGCTCTGTGTCTGGGTTGGATATTGGGTTGGGGTTACCGGGTCCTACAAATCCGAGTATTTTTGGGTTTGATGTATCTTGTGCAGTTCCCGGACATATTGGTTCGGGTTTCAACTAAAGAATATTTTCTTATAAATTTTTTAAAAGTATTTTTTAAATCACTTCATGAATGTTAAACATAATTTTAAAATTTAGAGTAAACAATTAGGCTGGATTGGTTAAACTGGTACTATCAAATCACAAATAGTATTAGTTCAATCGATTCCGATTATCGATTGAGGTTTGTGCTCGGTCGATTCCAGATCTTCAAGGCGAACTGACATGTCACGACCCACAAGTCTTAGGTTGGTTCAATCTTAGCTACTACCAGATCTGATTCGATCTTGGAATGACTCGGCCTAATTGACACTCTTAGATTAATTTAGGACCGTGCATAAAGAGCTTCTAGGTGACGAATCAACATGAAAGTCACGTATCCTGCTTTTGTACCTTGTTTTATGGGTGGAGATCCAAAAAGAGAATAAAAAATAAAAAAAGTATATGTAGGGTTAAAATTTTATTTTATGTATATATTAAATGTTGAATCTTATTGACACAGAAAGAAGATCAAATATGTAATAACTATAGTAGGTTTGTGGCATCTTTCATTAAAAAATGACTCTTTTCATTTCGTTCAACTCCTTCTTTACGTATCTAAGTTTGAGTGAAATTACTATGTGTTTTTGAAAGCTATTTCATTCAATATCTTCAGCTTATTTCATTCAACTTTTCCGCTGTTGATTTTAAAGCTAGGATAGCAAAATTGTAAAGGATTTTCAAAATTTCTCAAAATTCATTTTGAAATGATTCGAGACTTGATATAAACCCAATGTGTAAATTCATAAAACTCACGAGCTCTCTAAGAAATGGTCCAAATGCTACAAAAACCAAGAAAATGAAAATGACATTTGGCTTTCTAGGGAAGGAGCAGTAAAAATGACATTTTTCAAATATTAATTTCCAATATTATTAATTAGATATATTTTGTCTTAAATTTCAACACGATCATAGATTAAATTATTTCAACCAGTACAATCTATGATGTCTTTTTACTAAAGTAACATAATTAAGTTTTCTAACAGAAAAACTGCAAAACTTTCACCCTAGTAACACAAAAATCACTACTACTGATTTTCCTGTTATCTTTGATTTTTTNCCAATATTATTAATTAGATATATTTTGTCTTAAATTTCAACACGATCATAGATTAAATTATTTCAACCAGTACAATCTATGATGTCTTTTTACTAAAGTAACATAATTAAGTTTTCTAACAGAAAAATTGCAAAACTTTCACCCTAGTAACACAAAAATCACTACTACTGATTTACCTGTTATCTTTTATTTTTTATTGTTATTGTCTAATTTGCTTTGATTATCATATTATTTTTCTGTTATCTTTGATTTTATTATTGTTGTTGTCTAATTTGCTTTGATTATCATATTATTTATTATTGCTACTACAATTTTCTCCATTTTATTCTATATGGCATTTCACTTTCTTTTTTTTTTCATTTTAGAAAGTGATTTTGTTATTATCAACTTGATTCGAAGGTCTATTCTAAACAGTCTTCTTACCTTCATATTATCCGAATCACAATCCCTTAAATGATCAAAATTGCTCAAATGATACCTAAAGAATTAATTAAACCTAGTAGTACAAAAGAAAAGAGACCATTTTATTAGTTTTCTCCGCAAATTTGGTATTTTAATTTTCATGTGACCAATAGTTTTCTTTAGCCAATTTTGAATATTATTTTTATGTGACCAATAATAGTTTTCTTCATAGCTAGAAACAAATGCATAGTAGGTAATTTTATATAGATATCAATGACATTAGTGTTTTATTTAATATTTGAGATTGAGTGTTATTTAGAAACTTCACTAGCAATAGGGTCAACTGAGGTAACTGAAAGCAACAAGTAACAAATTAATTAAATCTTGGCTACTATCGTGATCAAAGTTCAATTTGAGCTTTCAAATTCTTAGCAACGTTATACTAATTAATTATAATTTCCCTCTGAAATATGACTATAGAAGTTAAAAATTGAAAGTTGAAACTATATAATATAATTAAATGTTATCCACTTACTATTTTCTAAGTTTACCTATTATTATTAGATAAATAAGAGATAACGTTGATAAATGAACTAGTAATAGAATTGCACAATTAACTATATCACCAATGTTTCATACATAGAATTGTAGATAAATGTAAAGTATATATTATTACCTTAAGTTTAAATTTTATGCAAAATCAATGTAGTGTATCTATATGTCTGTTTTAATCTAAATTATACACTTATCTTTTAGCGAAAACACTATTTATAAGATTTTTTTCCCCCAATTAATAATTGTTATTCATGTATTGAGCGACTTCATCAAATTACCGTTCACTCGGGTCTTAATCGTGTTTAAATATTCTTTCTTAGTTAGAACTTAAATATATATATATATATATAAATATGTTCTCTTTGTCATTTTCACTTGGAAATCATGAATTTTTTCACCAATTTTTGTATCAAAGTTGTGTCACATGATTGTGACTATCAACAATATAACATACTCATTTTAAGGTATGATAATAATTCACCTATATATAGGTAAACTAAATTCGGAGTGTTCATGACATTTACTAATATATATGTATTCTTATTCTTTAGCAAAAACACTATTTATAGGGGAACATATAGTGAGTCACTCCAACTTGTACTTTGCTTGGACATTTGCTCTTCAACTAATCTATTTTTTGCGTTATTCAACAACTCAATTCTCAGATGGGTGTAAATTTGAAATTAACGTGTAAGATAAGAGTATTTCTTTACTATTAATATAAAGAGTGATACTGCAAAAAGATGAAAAGTTACGGAGTAAATTAACAAATCGTATAGACATGAAGGGTTAAAAAAGCAACGAGTTCAATTATAAATATAAGGTGAAATGAAAGCCACATTATTACAAGTTTAATGGACACAAATATTAACCATTACTGTCTTTTTACTTCTTTTATGACTTGAACCCACAACTCTAAGATTGTAGGGTGCTTAACATCTAAAAAACCTGCCTGAAAAAGGAGAAAGATTACAGAATTGTACTAAAATTTTTTTAGACTTTTTTATCCGTGATCAGCTACTAAAAAGTTAATATGACTTATAGGCAAAGATCCACCAATCTTTGGCGCATCAAACGGTCCTCATTAGTGACGGAGTCAATTTTTTTTATTAAGGAATTCAAACTATAGAAATTTAAATACGAAATGATTACAAGATGATAAATCGGAGGCGAAAATAAAAGGAAAGACTAATCTTAACCTGATTTATTTTACGCTTTGTTGTCATTTATAACATATAATTCCTTCCCCTTTTTCCCTACTCCATCTAGCTTCTTAAAAATTTCTTGTGCATTTTAGGTAAAGATTAACTTTGAAGAAAAAAAACAAAAGATAATATCTTCTTGATATCTTAAAAAAGTCACTTATTTTAGAGGATATTACAAAATCTAAAATATCATTTAAAAAGAAATGAAGTGTCACGACCCAAATTCACAAGTCGTGATGGCACCTATGTTCCCAACGAATAGGTAAGCCAACCCAACATATTTACCAATTATGATTAACTAATGAGGTAAAAGGTAAACAACGAGTAAAATTTTTAACGCTAAGTTCCTTATAAATATGAAATGCGGAAAGCTAAAATACTACCCCAGATATTGTGTCATAAGTACAAGAGCCTCTAAATATGATGCAAGTCTAAAACTAAATGACACATCCAAACATAAGGGATATTCTGTCTGAATACTAAAATAACAGAATAAATAAGAGGTAGAAGGAGGTGTGGGCCACGGAATAGC
>NC_064286.1:52988701-52989816 GCF_019186545.1 Solanum stenotomum
AAGAAAAGATAATAAGAAGAAAGCAATACCATAATTAAGCTAAGGACTAAAATGTTACTACAATTACATATTACCTAGGTAAGTAATTGTTCAAATGGTAGAAAAAATCAATGAAATGAAGATGACATTTACTTATCCAATAAAGGAGCCTTTAGAAATGACATTTTACAAATGTATGCAAAAATTTAAACATGCAAGAAAGAGTAAAAGTTTACTACAATATAAAGGAGAGGGATGGTTAAGCTTGGACAATACTACAATATTAAGAAATAGAACTCTTCCACTACCAAGAAGAACTATTGCCTGTTCATCAACTTTGCAATGGCCTTCACGGATAGTTTTTACGATATCTTTCTTCCATATCTCTAGCTTGTAGCTATAATTCTTGTCCATAAATTCATTAGATTTTTTAATTTTTATAATGCAGGAAATGTAATGACATTGTTTGTCGCCGCAATTATCGTTGTATGTGTTCAAAGCCAACTGATAACGGAAATTCCTTATAACGCAGTTATTTCTAAAGATGGAACCGGTAATTTCAACACAATTGCTGGAGCAATATTGGCGGCCCCTGATCACAGTGTCAAGCCATTCTTTATAAAAATTAAGAAAGGCACGTATCAGGAATATATTAGAGTTGATAAAAAAAAAAAGACTACTATATTCATGATCGGAGAAGGTATGGACAGTACGATAATAACGGGTAATAGAAGTTTTGTCGACGGTAACCAAACCTATGACACCGCAACCGTGGGTAAGTCGTTCTCTCTCTCTATATATATATAGATTTAGCTGGTGGTGTTGGTGGTGGTCCTAGCCATGCTAAATTAGTAGTACTATTAGTAGCTAAGCTAGAAAAAAGACAATTAAAAGGAGGATGGGAGGTGGGGGTGATTGACATGATATGGAGGATATATATTTACTATTATTTTCCTGTTATCTTCGATCTTATTATTGTTGTTGTCTAATTTACTTTGATTATCATATTATTGATTATTGTTACTACAATTTTCACCATTTTATTCTATATGGCCTTCGACTTCATTTTTTTTTTCATTTTTAAAAATGATTTTGTTATTCTCAACTTGAGTCAAAGGTCTATTAGAAACAGTCTT
>NC_064286.1:52991239-52996561 GCF_019186545.1 Solanum stenotomum
ATTGAATCATATAGGCACCACCCTGATGATACTTTTTCAACATCGAAATATGAAATACGGGATGAACACCCGACAAACCAGGTGGCAAAGCTAATTGATACGCCACCTCACCAATACGCTCCACAATCTCGAAAGGGCCAATATAACTTGGGCTCAACTTGCCCTTCCTTCCAAATCTCATCACACCCTTCATGGGTGAAACCTTTAATAAAACCCTCTCTCCAACCATAAACTCTAAATCATGAACCTTTCGATCTGCATAACTCTTTTGCCTACTCTGAGCCATGAGAAGTCTATCTTGGATCAACTTGACCTTGTCCAAGGACTCCCTCAGCAAATCTGTACCCCACGGTCTAACCTCAAATTCATCAAACCAACCAACTAGAGATCGACATCTCCTACCATACAAAGCCTCAAATGGTGCCATCTCAATGCTTGAATGGTAACTATTATTGTAAGCAAACTCCGCTAATGGCAAGAACTGATCCCAGTGACCACCAAAGTCAATCACACACGCCCGCAACATGTCCTCAAGAACCTGAATAGTCCGTTCAGACTGACCATCAGTCTGAGGATGAAAGGCTGTACTAAGATCCACCCGAGTGCCCAACTCCTTCTGCATAGACCGCTAGAAATGAGATGTAAATTGTGTGCCATGATCAGAAATAATCGAAATGGGAACTCCATGCAAACGAACTATCTCTCGAATATAGATCTTGGCTAACTTTTCTGAATTATAAGTAGTCTGAACTAGTACGAAGTGTGCAGACTTAGTCAGTCGATCCACGATTACCCATATAGCATCAAACTTACCCAAGGTACGTGGCAATCCTACCACAAAGTCCATAGCAATGCGCTCCCACTTCCACTCAGGTATGGGCATCCTCTGGGTCACACCTCCAGGCTTTTGGTGTTCATACTTCACATGCTGACAATTCAAACATTGAGATACAAAATCTACTATGTCTCTCTTCATACGACACCACCAATAATGCTGCTTCAAGTCACGATACATCTTAGTAGCCCCCGGATGAATAGAGTACCTCGAACTATGGGCCTCCTCCATGATCAGTCTAGTTAAATCACCCGTCCGAGGAACACAAATACGACCTTTTATCCTCAAAACTCCCTCACTATCAAGAATTGCATCTTTTGCTTCACCTTTTGACACCTTGTCTCGAATCTTACATAAATCAACATCATTAAACTGTTGAGTCCGAATCTGCTCCAACAAGAATGACCTAGCCTCCATATATGCCAAAACCTTACCAGATTCTAAAATATCAAGCCTCACAAAGCTATTGGCCAAGGATTGGACATCCCTAGCTAAGGGACGTTCACCAACATGTAACGTGGCTAGACTGCCCATACTTACCGCCTTCCGACTCAAGGCATCTGCTACTACATTTGCCTTGCATGGACGATAAAGAATAGTCATGTCGTAGTCTTTGAGCAACTCCAACCATCTCCGTTGCCTCAAATTGAGATCCCTCTGATCGAATATATACTGGAGACTACGATGATTCGTGAACACCTCACAATGCACACCATAAAGATAATGCCTCCAAATTTTCAATGCAAACACAACAGCTGCTAACTCCAAATCATGAATATGATAGTTCTTCTCATGAACCTTCAACTGCCTTGAAGCATAAGCTATCACCTTCTCCTTCTGCATCAATACACAACCAAGACCGATTCGAGAAGCATCACAATATACAACAAAACCCTCTCCCTCAACGGGTAGGGTCAAAATCGGAGCAATAGTCAATAAAGTCTTAAGCTTTTGAAAACTCACCTCACATTCATTAGACCACTGGAAAACCACTTCCTTTTGGGTCAATCTAGTTAATGGGGATGCAATGGATGAGAACCCTTCTACAAACCGTCGATAATAACCTGCAAGGCCTAAGAAACTCCGAATCTCAGTAACTGAAGCAGGTCTGACCCAATCTTGAACTGCCTCAATTTTCTTAGGATCCACCATAATACCTTCCTTGGACACTACATGTCCCAAGAATGCTACCGAACTAAGCCAAAACTCACATTTTGAGAACTTTGCATAGAACTTCTTCTCCTTCAGAGTCCCAAGCACAATCCTCAAATGATGCTCGTGTTCCTCGTTACTACGGGAGTATATCAATATATCATCTATGAAGACAATAACAAAGGAATCCAAGTACAGTCTGAACACTCCATTCATCAAGTCCATAAAAGCTGCTGGGGCATTGGTTAATCCGAAAGACATCACCAAAAATTCGTAATGGCCATAACGTGTTCGAAAAGCTGTCTTAGGGATATCCTCCGCCCTAACCTTCAGCTGATGGTAGCTGGATCTCAAGTCAATCTTGGGGAAAACAGAAGCACCCTGCAGCTGATCAAATAAATCATCAATACGAGGTATCGGGTACTTATTTCTGATGGTTACCTTATTCAACTGCCGATAGTCAATACACATACGCATAGATCCATCCTTCTTCTTCACAAATAACACTGGAGCACCCCAAGGAGACACACTCGGTCTAATAAAACCCTTGCTCAACAAATCCTGCAACTGCTCCTTCAACTCTTTCAATTAAGCCGGTGCCATACGATAAGGAGGAATGGAAATAGGCTGAGTGCCTGGCTCTATGTCAATACAAAAATCAATATCAGGATCAGGTGGAAGACCTGGTAAGTCTGTAGGAAATACCTCCGAAAATTCACTCACCACCGGAATAGACTCAAGCATAGGAGTCTCAACACTAGTATCTCGAATGTGCGCCAAGTAAGCCAAACATCCTCTCTCTACAAAGTGACGGGCCTTAAGAAATGATATCCCCCCTTTAGGAGGGTGACTAAGTGAACCCCTCCATTCTACTATAGGAATTCCAGGCATAGCTAATGTAACTGTCTTGGCATGACAATTTAAAATTTCGTGATAAGGAGATAACCAATCCATACTAAGAATCACATCAAAATCTACCATATCTAAGACCTTTAAATCTGCCTGAGTGTCATATCCCATCAAGGTAACTATACATACTCGATACACTCGATCTACCACTACAGAATCCCCGACAGGAGTAGAAACATGTACCGGCAAATCAAGAGACTCACATACTATATCTAGACTCGAAGCAAAATATGTGGAAACATAAGAATAAGTAGAGCCTGGATCAAATAATACAATAGCTAGTCGATGACAAACCGAAATAATACCTGTGATAACAGCATCTGAAGCCTCAGCCTCTGGCCTACCCGGAAAAGCATAACAGTGAGGACGACCACCCTCACATTGTGAACCTCCACGACCACCACCTCGACCAAAAAAAGAACCACCTCTACCTGAATGAGAACCAGCTCTGCCACTCTGTACACCTCCCCTAGTTGGAGGTTGTGCAGCCCTGGAAGTCAAAGCCTGAGAACCCTGATGCAAATCACCACGTCTGGTCCTAGAGCAATCTCTCACAAAATGTCCCATATCACTACACTCAAAACAACCCTTACGGGACGTAGGCTGATGAGAGGAACCTGAATGACTAGAATGTCCTCCATGACCTACAGGTCTAGAAGATGAACCCTGTGAAGTATGCACCCAACTCGAAGAACTATACCCAGCGTAACCAGCCTCAAACGCTGGTATAGCAGCATGAATAGGTCTGCTAGGCTGAGAGTGATAACCTCTCCCTAAGTAACTTTGACTCTTAGGAGGAGCCCCACCATAATCACCTGAATGACGGGTCCTCTTGCCCTCACGCTGCTCAAATCCCTCACGTCGAATCATCTCCAACTCTTTAGCAACATCCACCACCTTCTGGAACGGAACACCAGAAGTAGCAACCTGAGAAACTCCCAGACGAATCGGAATAATCAGCCCTTTAACAAACCTTCTCACTCTCTCAGCCTCTGTGGGAAGTATCATCGAAGCATGCCTAGCCAAGGCATGGAAAATACCCTCATACTCTGCGACCGACATACCATCTTGTTGTAAACCCTCAAACTCTGCCCTCTTACGCTCCCTCTCACAGCGTGGAACAAACTTGGCTAGAAATACCTGAGTAAACTGAGTCCATGATAGTTGAGGGGATCCAACTGGCCTACTACTAATAAAATCCCTCCACCACTGCTTGGCTGAGCCAGTCATCTGAAACGCTGTGTAGTCAACTCCATGAGACTCCACTAATCCAAGATTATGCAACCTCTCATGACAACTAACTATAAATTCATATGCATCCTCAGTTAAGTCACCAGTATAAGTTGGAGGATTCATTAGTCTGAACCTTCCAAACATCTTTTGTTCATCAATGGTCATGGAAAGCCTGTTCGCCAAGTGTGATACAATACCTGGAAATTTCGTACTATCTAAACGGGGAGCTACAACAGCAGCTGGCTAAGTCCTGGGAGTCTGAGAATCTTGAGCAACCATCGGATCAGGAGTCTGACCTCCAACACGAGTCTGCGAAGCATCAGAGGTGACAGGAAAAGTTCCCGCCTGAGCCATTCCCTCTAGAAGTCCTAACATACGAGTCAAGGTATCTTGAAGCACTGGGGTGGCAAAAATATTGGGTGGAGCCTGAGCTGGTCCATCCCCCTCGACACGATCCTACACATCCCCATGAATAACAAATGCATTAGGAGGTACTGTCCTATCACGGCCTTGGGTAGCTAATGGTACTTGTCCTTCAACGGATGCTGCAATACGACCCCTACCCCGACCTCGACCTCGACCTCGTCCCCTGCCTCTACCTCGGATAGTGCTCCCAGAAGCAGGCGCAGGAATAGGCTCATGATCACCACTTGCAGATGTACGAGTCCTAACCATCTGAGAGAATGAGATATAAAGATTACAATTTCAACAAGGTAAAGTGTGCACGATAATGAATGAAAGAATAGAAATTTTCCTAAATGTCCTATAGCCTCTCGAAGATAGGTATGGACGTCATCATACCGATCCGCAAGACTCTCCTGGACATTGCTCTTGTACTCGTGAGACCAGTGAACCTAGAGCTCTGATACCAAATTGTCACGACCCAAATTCATAAGTCGTGATGGCACCTATGTTCCCAACGAATAGGTAAGCCAACCCAACATATTTACTAATTATGATTAACTAATGAGGTTAAAGGTAAACAACGAGTAAAATTTTTAACGCTAAGTTCCTTATAAATATGAAATGCGGAAAGCTAAAATACTACCCCAGATATTGTGTCATAAGTACAAGAGCCTCTAAATATGATGCAAGTCTAAAACTAAATGACACATCCAAACATAAGGGATATTCTGTCTGAATACTAAAATAACAGAATAAATAAGAGGTAGAAGGAGGTGTGGGCCACGGAA
>NC_064286.1:52997263-52998250 GCF_019186545.1 Solanum stenotomum
TCCAACGAAGTCTAAAAGTCTTAACATACCTTGAATGCCGAACACGTGTCACGAGTCCTCAATATTTCGCCTTTTCCTTTCGTGAAGCTTCAACACGTTCCCAATCTACCAATTATGCAATATTTATAAGTAACCAAAACCCGTAGACACACATATGCTATATGTCTATCCTAACTCAAAACTCACCAAAATTTATAATCACGTTCATAAATTCTTAGTGTTATCTATACATGTCAAGTCTCATATTCCTAAATTGTGAAGATAGGTTAAGTCTAAATTTCCCAAAGTGTCATCAATCAAATAATATTTATACAATATAATACAACTCTTACTTAATGTAATTATATATATACCAATGTTATTAAAAGTTAAATTTCAATACAAACTCGTGAGAACGAACTTCCAGATCATTAGTCATTTATCACAAACTCCTAATACCTATACCCAACGTTTATCCCTAGTCTAATGATCACCAGAATTAGCCATAACCATATCTTCCCATGTCCAAGACTTTACAGGTAGTTTCCATAATAAAAACAAATCTCCCACTGCCTGTAACCTTAACAAATGGAAGTACCCATAATTCCAATAACACTATCTTTGTTTTGCCAAGAATTAATTTAAATTCCTATAGCCAACAATTAATTACCCCCACATCAGCAACCATCACGTGTACAGTAACACTAAACTCCAAAAATTTATTTCATCTACCTATTTTTTTTCAACCGAAAACTATACCATTGGTCAATAGTCATTAATGGTTAATTATTAACCTAGCAGTGATTCCTTGACAACAATTTCTACCCTCTATGCCTAACCCATAAACCAAATATAATATCTTATCCTTCAATACATACATAAACGACAATATTATGTTGTAGCTATCTTTCTTTCCTTACCTGGAGATCCAAATTTTATTGTTTTGTCCTTCCCGTTCGTTGCCGCTGGAGAGTTTCTCGTGTATTCCTCTTGTTTTCTCTTTTTGCC
>NC_064286.1:53730482-53753897 GCF_019186545.1 Solanum stenotomum
AGAAACATGATTTTGGGCCATTGAACCACGAGCCCCCAACCACGGACCGTGGTCTGACTGACGGTTCGTTGGTCAGGCCGTGGTCCTGGGCCTTCAAGGTCTGTTCGTGGAGTGCCATCTATGGACCACACTGATAAGAATAAACGCTATCAAAGACACTTCATCCAATACTAAGTGTCAACGATCGTTCAATAGTAATATAACCCAACTATATGAGTTAGGGTCGAGTCCCAAGGGAGTAGTTCCTAATTGAGAATTAATAGGCAAGTAAGAATATGCTCAAGTCAATCATAACTAAAAAATATTTACGAATAAAAACATAATTCAAGTTTTGGGGTGACTCAAGTGTCAAATATCAAATGGGGTTTTGTATTCAATTATCAACTAAACAACAGATATTACGAAAAATAGCAAATATAGAGATGTGATTCTTGGGATGTGATAGGATTATGGGCTAAGATAAACCACTGAGTAATTGCAATTAATAGTAAACAACTGTAAATCGGTGATTAAGCTAGACTTTAGTGGGGATAAACTTTCTCTTAAACAATTTACCCCAAATCAGATTTGTTTCTCTCGAACACCAATAAGCAACAATTAAGCACAACCTTCGCTTTAGTCCATTTACTCTCTCGAGCTGAACCCATAACAACCCAATACCTACAAACCATCGATTCAGTAATTTTGGTTCTAAAACCTCTTTCTCAAGCAAGCCAAAAACACGAAGTTAAGATTGTATTTGCAACTACAACTCATTAAATTCAACCACAATTACTGAACGAAAACACCTTTAAATAGCAATTAAACTATCAATTAACAATACCCATCAATTATATCAACCCATAATCACATAATCACACTCGAAGAATTGGGGTTTTAGCTAGTCATTATAAAAAGGTAAAAATCGTTACCAAGTTGTGTTTCCATCAACTGGGTACGATTGATATAGTCTTTACAAAGGTCTAAGATGAAGAATCTTTAACACCCACTTCCAATTTCTTGGAAATTGAAACCTTCAAATCTTCAAAGCTAAGGAAAAATGTCTCCAAAAACTCAGTTCTAAGCTCTCAACTTGAAAACTGAATAATACTGAAAATTACTGAATGTTAGATACTAAACTAAGAATTTAAAAACGTATTTATAGTAGCCCAAAAATGTGTTGTGAAGGACCATTTGGTGCAATAAGTCGGGATCGCCGATCCATTCGGTGATCCGCCCTTTGGTCAATTTCATCGCATTTTTGCGTTGGCCTTCAACATCTTCAGGTTTTATACTTTGGGCGATATGGCACTACATCGCGGAACCGTTCGGCGACTCGCCGACTACTCCTTTCAATCGCCGACTTGATTTTCTCCTTTAGGGCTTGGTACACTGGAGCATTAGGCGAGACATGGCCATTCGGCGACTCGCCTAATGGATTAGGCGATCCTCATGCTTTCTTTTTCTCGTTCTTTCAGCTGCCTTGTTTCTTTTTGCTCAATAGTGTCCATGCTTTGTTCCTCAATCCAAATACCTGAAATTCAAGGATTTACATCTATTATTGGCATAAAATATGCATTTGAGGACACTAAATCTATTAAAATAAAGCTCTAAATGAGTCCAAATCGTGGACTCATCACACACCTACGGTCTGTGGTCCCATCCACAGGTCGTGGGTTGAAATTTTGATGCGAATTTGGTAAGGATGGGGGGAGGGGGGTTCAACATTATCAAGAATATTGTGGGAGCTTGCACAAAAGAGTTGCACTTCTCCATAGAAAACTGTTGAATGGGAAAAACAACAAAAATTATCAGAGGTAATAAGGATTTTTTATTGAATTCTGATTGTGTTTTAACTGCAACAGGACATGATTTACGAAATAAAATTAGTCCACCAACAGACATTTAATCACTAGAAGTTAAATCAAAGTTATATACAAGATTATCTACGCTAAAAGATTCGAAATTCATTATATGAGGTCAAAGAATTCTTTAGAAATTTAAGGGTCTAACCTAGTATTTTCTAGCCTTTCTGATTGCTATTTACTTTTTCTTGTGTTTGTGTATCTTTTTATTGCTTGAAAGCTTATGAGCATTTGCATTATAGTAGTAAATTTATAAAATTTTCTTCCTTTATTATGTATGTTGATAATTAAGGTTCCTTGTTCAAGAATCTCCTGGTTCTTCCGTTCCAATATTATTATGCTCTTTTGTTTTCGTTATATAAAATTACAATTATTTTTTTGTTGAAAGAATCAATTTATTTTGTCCCTACCCTCAAACCAACCCCCCCCCCCTTCCAAACCACCACCACCACCCCAAAAATAATAATAATTTTAAAGCTTGTTTTTAAATTCAATTTTTTTACCTTACCCTCACCCCTACCCCCACCCCTACCACCACCCACTCCCAAAAAAATATTAAAAGTTATTTTTAAAAGATATTTCTAATTCCAATTTTTTTTTTTTCACCCGCCACCCCCTACCCTCGCCCCCCCATCAGCCCCCCACTCCCTTCAAAAAGAAAAAAAATTAAGTTTGTTTTTTTAAAAAATATTTTCAACTTCAAAATTTTATTTTTTCACCCCTACATTCGATCTCCCCTCCCAAAACAATAATAATTTAAGTTTGTTTTTCAAAAATATTTTCAACTTCAAAATATCATTTTTTTCACCCCTACCCTCGCTCCCCCCGCCACTCACCCCCTATCACCCCTCCCCCCCTCCCCCAATTTTTTTTATTAAGTTTATTTTTAAAAAATATTTTCAACTTCAAACTTTCATTTTTTCACCCCTACCCTCGACCCCCCCTACCATCCCCCCTCAAAAAAAAATAATTTAAGTTTGTTTTTAAAAAATATTTTCATCTTCAAAATTTCATTTTTTCACCCCTACCCTCGACCCCCTACCCCCCTACCATCCCCCACCCCCCAAAAAAAATTTAAGTTTGTTTTTAAAAAATATTTTAACTTCAAAATTTCAATTTTTCACCCCTACCCTTGACCCCCTCACTCCCGTTACCAGCCCACCCCCAAAAAAAAAGTTAAGTTTGTTTTTAAAAAATAATTTCAATTTCAAAAATTATTTTCTATTCTAGTAAAAATAAAAAATATTTTTCTCATATATAAATCAAACACTAAAAATCTTTTTTGATTTTCTTTTTCTACTCACCAACCAAACATAAAAAAATAAGTAAAAAATTACTTGTTTTCTAGGAAAACATTTTCTGGAAAACATTTTCCTTCGTACCAAACACACCCTACATGCTTCTTCCAGGTTAAAAATACACATTTGTAGAGAAAAATAACTAGTTTCATGGTTGGTTCATTGCTTTATGCATTTATGATTGAAATCTAAAAATTAGTACTCCGTAGTATATATTTGCACTCCAATCATATATTGAGGCCAGTGAGCACAGAGTCGTCGAGGAGATTCCTTGGTTTTCGGTTGCTCTACTTTGCTCGAGGTCTTTTTTATTTACAGTTGTACCGCTAGCTACTTTATGATAATTTTTCTCTTTAATTTTGGACTGTCCTAGTCTCGTCTAGTCTAAATCGGAAGGGGAAGAGAAGAAAAGTATGCTGCGAGTTCCCGTTTCCACTCCAAGCAGTGGAGAAATGGAGCATAACAACACACATCAGTTGAGGTCTCGGTCTCACCACCAGTTTCATCCCTCTCGACCTGCCATCCTTGATCTCTTCAATTTATACTTAGGACTGGTAATCAATTTTAATTTCAAACCCCCTTCTTCTGTAAATATTATTTTCTTCTTCAATTTTTTTTTTCTACTTGGCAGAAAAATTCTGGACAAAAATCAGATGATTCTATCAGAGAACCACCGTAAGTCTACTCTTTTCGTTTGAAATAACCTCTTCTTTTATTAATGTTAAACTTAACTTACTGAACGTCATTAATATCTTTTCTAATTCTAAAAAATATCTGTTATACTTTATTATCATTTTCAATACTCTTATTTAAACATGTATCAGCAATTGATTTCAACACATAATTCTTATCAGCTATTTACATTCAGTTAATCCGAACGGCTCTATAGCCTTACGAAGTTATGTTTTATTCCACTCGGTAACAAGCGTAATGGGATCTTTACTTAAATGCTTCACTTCTCCTTTCATTTCAAACTTGTGCTTTATGATGCCAAAAGTCTTATGTTTCATTGCCTGACTCAAAGAAAGAAAAAAGAAAGTGTTATGATTCGTTAGAGATATACAGGAACAAGACACAGAAGAGAGTAACTGCTCTTAACAGAGAGCTTCCTCCACGAAATGAGCAATTTCTCTTAGATTTTGGACAGCTGCAGAGCCAGTTTACTGTAAGTTTTTCACTTGGAAATGTTACATCTTTGCTTTCGTTTATCTTCTGTGTAATGACACATGCTTTTTCTTTTGTCTGACATATTATTCCAGGACAAGGAACAGCTAAGTGCAGTGACAGAATCTGTTCTTATTTCTCTCGTTATTCATTGCAGTAGTCACGCACCTCGTGCAGAATTTATTCTATTTGCCATATGCAGTTTGTCTAGTATAGGATTCATAAACTGGGATACTTTCTTGCCTTCTCTTCTTTCCTCCGTTTCATCAACTGAGATATCCGCTAGCCAGGCTAATCTACCATCTGGTGCTGTCTCTTCTGCTAATTTAACATCTGGATTGCTCCCTTCTTCCACCACAGTAGCGAGTACCTCCATTTTTCACTCATCAAATCCTGCATCTCCTTTGCCCACTGTCCATGGTATTGGGTCCCCTCTTCATTCAGCAGCTGAACCCTCATCTTCTGCTGCTTTGTCTCCCATGAAGTCTTCTGATGTTAATGGTACTAGCCAACAGTCTATTGCAAAAGTGAATGTGTTGTCAAAGGATAATGCTACAAGCAGTCTGCGTCAGTTATGTTGCAAAATTATTTTAACTGGTCTAGATTCTAATCTTAAGCCAGTAACACATGCCGAAGTTTTCCACCATATGTTGAATTGGTTGATTAATTGGGACCAAAAGTTACATGGTGTTGATGAGTTAGACAGTATGAAATATTGGAAACCAGATAAGGCCCTAATTAAGTGGCTACATAGTTGTTTAGATGTTATTTGGTTGCTGGTTGAGAATGATAAATGCCGCATACCGTTTTATGAACTTCTCCGGAGTGGGTTGCAGTTTTTAGAAAATATACCAGATGATGAAGCTCTGTTCACTCTTATTTTGGAGATCCATCGGAGGCGAGATATGATGGCTATGCATATGCAAATGTTGGATCAGCACCTTCACTGCCCTACATTTGGGACCCCTCGACTTCTTCCTCAAGCCACTGCAAATTCGTCTGGTGAAGCAGTTGCTAACATGAGATATTCACCAATTACATATTCTAGTGTGCTTGGGGAACCATTGCATGGAGAGGTATGTATATGTGATATTATTAGAACCATGTTAAAATATCATGTACAAGCATACTGATAAAATGTGTAAATAGGAACTGTTTGCTTGAGAAAAAAGGAGCAGGTGAAACTGAAAGAACATTTTAGCATCAAATTTTGGCAGTCCTCTTGGTCTCCTTGACATCAACAATAATATATGTTCTATCTATGATACAAATTCAAGTACAACTATGCTTTGTGCCCCACTTTAGTCTAGGAAAAATAATACCTGTTAGTCTAGGAAGAATAATGCCCATTTTGGTCTTGTATGATACTTATCCAAAAAAAAAGAAAGATCTAGAATATCATTGCCGTGCTTTATTGCTGAAGCTTATTAAAAACACTGACTTAATACATTTACCAATGCCAAAGTTTGGTTAAATTAGTCATGGACCTGTTACTTATCGAAAATCAAAAGATAAAAAATAAAGGAGCTGTTGTGGAGGAATGCAGAAGCGTGGCAAATTTAATAGCTTTTCAATCAATTACTATCGATTTTAATGGCTATTGCCAGTAAGAGTTGGGCAGTTTGGAAGATTATGATATGAATTCTGCTGATTAGTAGTATGTTAAGGGATTTTTTGCTAGTGTTACTAAATCTAGAAAATGTTACAGGGTTCTGATTCTAAATTGTATTTGTGTTGTTGCTCATAACACATAGACAATTATAGTATTCCGGTGGTTTTGCCTAAACCAATGGACTGGGGCAGCTATTACTTTAAGTTTGATTTTCGCTTGTGATGTTGAGACGATTTGCTTACAATTTTTAAATCTTGAGTTCAAAGGGCTCTGATGTCCTAAAATTAAATGTACGTTGTGTAAAGGGATAGTCTTGGTTTTGATTGTGGGATTTTGGATTATAGAAATGACTTTGATGGTAGTTTGTGGAGGTTGGACTTGGGCTGGAGTATCTGATCTGTTCTATGGTGATTAAAGCCTATGTCTAATGCCTTTTTTTATGTGGTTGGCTATGGGTGAGATAAATTCTTCCTCATGCTCTGGCCATTTCTGATTCTTTAGTTGATTGGGTAGAGTCTTCCTTATCTAGTTCTCTTTAGTTGATTCGGTGGAGTCTTCTGTTTCCTAGTCCAGTGGTTCTCTTTAGGACTTCCTGTGATTATTTCCTTGAATTTATTTAATCTAAACCTTACCATCTAGGTCATACTCCTATTCAACCTGATAAATGGTGGCCCTGAGCAAACAGAGACGATCTAATCATCCTATCTTCAGCTCATGGATGCCTTAATTTATGTTCCCATGTTTTTGATAATTTTTTTCACGAACTTTGACACCAGCTTCAAGTTTTTAAGTGTTTTTTGGGATGAAACTTAACATGACCAATTTTTTTCGTTTAATCGGTAAAATAAGAAGTATAGCTGATGTAAAATAAGCAGCATGAAGAGAATGTTGTTACAGGTTACATCTAAAAAAAAGAGTAAGGACTTTACAAAAATTGTAGTGAACTAACATAGCATCCGTCTCTAACACATGCCGATCCCATATTGCATGAAAACCTATGCAAGGATATACAATTGAGTTTTAGTTTAACTACCATCTTTCTTGTCTTCGAAAACTGGGAAGATATGGCACCTAAGCCTAACTCAACCTCAAAAGCTAGCTCATGAGTGGAGGTTTGTCCAAGTCCATATAAGGAGACCAAATTCCCATCCCTCTACCGATGTGAGACTTCTTAACAAAAACAATCACATTTCTTTCCTTCAAGAATCAAGTGACCCGACCAAAAAGCTGACGAGATTGAATTGCATGTTTTCGAAGAGGACTTGGTAAAACCTATCTTTTGCCAAGCTAGGAGAAAATCTCCTGGCATGCACCACTGAATGTTCAAGATATTAAAGAAGCTCCAGATGTTGGAAGAGAACCTGCAATTGAGGAAAATGATTTATATCTTCTTCCTCATT
Source organism: Solanum stenotomum (assembly GCF_019186545.1). Classification (NCBI taxonomy): domain Eukaryota; kingdom Viridiplantae; phylum Streptophyta; class Magnoliopsida; order Solanales; family Solanaceae; genus Solanum; species Solanum stenotomum. Next base: position 53,737,801 of record NC_064286.1, read on the forward strand.
CTTGCAAAGAGAGCATCAGTTGCATAATGAAAGACCTCTCTTTTATAGATTATATGCAGTGTGAGGCACTTACCGTGAACTACGAGCCAGAAGCAGCGTTTAACCTTGTACGGGGCAGAGCTCTTCCAGATTGTCTTCCAAGGTCAAGGATCCAAGCCTTGGGATGGGTATTTGTTATATTTATGTAGATGGAGCTATTCAGTATAGATTGTATAGTTGCTTGTAGTATTCATGGCCTCCCAATTGCCATCTCAATAACTCTTAAGGAGATTCCTTTTACTGTAGCTGTTGATACTTGTTGAAAGTTTGAGAAGCTTCTAGGTGATTACAAAGTATTTTCTCTATTGATTCAGTCTTTTTTACTCTGTTACTGCTATCTACTATGTAACCTTGTTTCACATACCTAGTGGTATACTTTCCTGGCCAATTAATAGTTCTATGGATAGTCCTTGTTTTGGTACCTTTGGGCTTATTGTTGCGCGTATCTGGAAGTGTTTAGATGATAAGTTTTTTTCAATTGAAGGGCCTTATTTTGTTAGTTGCTTTCGTTTGTCCATCTTAAGTTATCTGCTATTTATCCTTGTTAGAGTTTAGAAGTGCTGCTGGCATCACATGAGGGGGGACTTTTTCTTTTGCAAGGCATGAGTGATTTTGGGGTGGGGGTGGGGTAGGGGGAATGGGAGACTTGTGTTGAACTTAGAGGGCTAAATGGGTTGTATGAAGGGTCGGATCTAGGAGAGTGTGAGGGTGTTCAGCCGAATCCCTTTGGCATAAAGTTATACGGTACATATAAGGTCTTTTTAAAATTTTTAGTGTAGATATATAGATTTTGAATCTCCTAAACACAAGACTAGAGGTTGACTTAGTGGTTTAGTGAGTTCAAAATTCACCTTGATGTTCCAAGTTTAAATTCTAGGCGCTATATTTTTTTTGAACCCCCTTAGTGAAATCCTGGATCCGCATGAAAATGTAATGGCGGTGGAACAATATTTAAGCCATACAAAACAACTTTTATGATAAAGTTTGGGAACCAATGGCAACCTCTACCAGTTAATTTGCATACACATGAATCAATGTTGAGCACCTCCACATGTCAATTTGGGTGCTTTTTAATGTAGAAATTACAGCAGGTATCCACTTTTATAGGTGCTATTTAAAAGCTAGCCAATCTTTTCAAAATATTAAATTTTAGCACAATCAAGCCAAACCAGTGCTTCTTCTCCTTCTCCTTCTTCTTAGCACAATCTGCCATATCATAAGATGGTCTAAGCTCTTATTTGTTTTCACTTAATGCATGCCTGAATCTGAATCACTCAAATTTTGTCTTTACTAGGTCTGGATTTTTCGGATCTAAATCATTAAGTATTTTTGTTTTTTTTTTACAACCATTTATAGTCTGAGCAGATATGAATTATTAAGACCTATAACAAAGTCTTCATATCATTAAGATGCTATTCATTCAAGGATTTCTGCAAAGTTGACATTTCACTACTCCATCCTCTTTTACCTAACAACAACCACCGCTGCCGTTCACCATAATCAACTACCATCGATGCCCATAATTATCAACTACCACCACCCATCATCCACCAACCACAGCCATCATCATCATCCAAAACCACCAGCAACATCAACCAACACAACGCCACTACCATTGGCCATTGTTTATAATCATCACCACCAACCACAATTACCACAACTTTTTATTTTTTTGTCTTAAAAAGTCATTTAAATTTGACTTAAAAGCTACTTTTTTTAAGCCAATCCAAACGGGCTCTAATCTTAATATTCAATGTATATTTAGATTTAGGCATTTTAATATTAATAAAAACAAATAGGGACTGAATAAGCTTGTAATGAAAGGAGACCAATAATTGTGTTTTAAAAAATAATAAAAGCAAATAAATGTGAAAAGACTAATGCAAAAGCTTGTGTAGTAAACAGCTTTTCTTAATCTGAGAGTTCTATAGTGCACAAAAAAATTGATTTATTAACGCAATTGCACAATAATCAACTTTGCACCATAATCAACATTGAAGAAGACTTTGCACCATAATCGTGTATACGCGCACTTATTGGGTTCTCGTTAAATTATTTATACATATTTAGTAGACTTTTAATACAAATATAGGGTTTAGGCCAAAGCTACTGGATTTTGCCAACGAGTAACCAGAACTATAGCTATTCCCCGGCTGCCATTGGTGCATGGGTCAGGTTGCGCACATTTTGACTAGTCCATCAGGAACCTGCTACTTCCTAGAAGCACATGTACCGGTCAACTTTTCCTACATGCTTAGGCATATTGGAATAAATCTCTTAGTGTGTTGGTCTCTGTTGGGTGTGGTTTTGGAGTCAGATTATTTGTAGCTTAAGGTAATAAGGAGATAGTATAGGCTGCCTCCAAATAGACTGTATGCTATAGTTATTGTCACCCATTCAAGTCCTTGCAAGTGACGTGGATTCATCATTATCTTTAGGATGGGGGTTGTAGGTGTTACCCAGAAATCCAGTTACTACTCGTTATTTACTGAGCAGAGCCTTATTGTTCATATTTGAGGCACATTCATGGATGCTGAGCTGCTTATCTCAGTTCAGAAGTGCTTCACACGAGGTGTTTGACCAAGAGATGAAGTATGTAACTTGGGCTCAAAGGCAGGTTCAATCTGCATAAAATTATTATAGGCTATAGCTAATGATGTTCTTATATAAAAAAGGCTATAGCATATGATACCCATATCAGTCTTCTCTATTTCCTTCTGCTAATGTATATATGTATATGGGACAGACAGTATACAGGCCAGAACTTTATTTATCTTACATGGACCAGTTGAGAACTTTATTTATCTTACATGGACCAGTTATATCTTGTAGACATTCTCATACTCGTGCAAAAGCTGATCTATAATACCCTTTTTTTTATAGTTAAAAATTATTTTTGTTGTTTAAATGTACTTGCATTTATTTGGAAAATAGGATCTTGCAGCTTCCATTCAAAAAGGAAGCCTGGATTGGGAGAGAGCTTTGCGTTGTTTAAAGCATGCACTTCGGAACACTCCATCACCAGACTGGTGGAGACGTGTGCTTCTCGTGGCTCCCTGTCACAGGGTTCATGCCCAGGCTCCAACTCCGGGTGCTGTGTTTACATCGGAAATGGTTTGCGAGGCAGTTATTGAAAGAATTGTTGAATTATTGAAGTTGACTAATTCAGGCAATATTCTCAGACTTCAAACTCTGCTTGAGATTGTGTTACGAGTTGCCAATTTGTACATTTCTCAGTTTTCCCCTTTTCTTTCTTATAATGTTATTATTAATAATAGTAGTCGGGTACAGTATCTCCGGCACAGTGCTTTGGCTATGAGACTGAAATTCAATCTTCATTGCCGCGTGAATAATCTGATAGAAAATAAAAAAAATAATGTTTTCTCGGATGGGCATGGCATAAAGGAAAATGCCGATGGTGAGGAAAATGATGTGTTATTATGGCAGGAGGACAGCAAAGGTGACTTCTCAGTCAAGTTTGCTTACAAGGCCCTCAACAGGACAGGGGGACAGGAGAAAGATTGGCCATGGAAGATGATATGGAAGCCAAAGGTGCCTTACAAAGTGAACTGCTTTACTTGGCTCTTGGCAAAAGAAGCTGTCCTAACACATGAGAACCTGTACAAGAGAGGTTATCAGTTGGCCTCTAGGTGTTATCTGTGTGGGGAGCAAGCTGAGACAGTCAACCATCTCTTCTTACATTGTAAATGGACAAAACAGCTATGGAGAATGTTCACTAACCTGAAGGGGATCACGTGGGTGAAACCAGGATGTATTAGGTGAGTACTTGGTAGCTGGAACAGGGATGGAAATGTTACAAAGGAGGAGAGATGGAAGATTGTCCCAACATGCATTTGGTGGTCAATCTAGAAAGAGAGAAACAATAGGAGCTTTGAAAATGTACAAAACAGTCTTTAGGATGTCAAAATGAAAAGTGTCTAGCTCTATTTTACTTTTGGAGTAAACATAATTTATTAGCTCAAACAGAAGACATCTTTGATGTTCTAGATTGTTTGTAGGCAACATATATAGTTTTGAGCTTCTGATAGATTGTAATACTTTTGAAGGGGAACTACACTTTTGGTTGTAGTATACCCGTGGATGTATTGAGTAAGGTTACCAGTTTTTTTTAAAAAGGAAAATGACGATGCTTTGAAAGAAAAGTAAACAAAGACACGAGTGTTTTTATGAATTATTGTGCTATATGGCCTTAACTTGTCTAGCTTGACAATAAAATGTAATACGGGGTTGTTTGCTGTGGGTGAGAACCGTGTGCCTGGATGCGTACTTCATTGAGAAAGATTGCGTGCATTCTTGGGTTACATAATATGTTCATTATCACATATTCTACTCACTTAATTAGTATATTGTTGATATTAATGAGTTGCTCTATTTCCTAGTAAGTTGCTCTCCTCCTTTGTGATTGGCTTAGTTTGATAGTTTTAATGTACTCTCCTTACTTTCTGCAGAAATCAGTTGCTGGCAGGAGTGGCTTATTTTCTCCGATATATTCTTTTTTCTCATGAAAAGTGGATGCGTTGATTTTGTGGAGTTCGTGGACAAATTAGTATTAAGACTTCAAGAGGGTGATCAACAAATACTGAGGACGAACCATGTTACGTGGTTACTTGCACAAATTATTCGGGTTGAACTAGTGATGAATGCTCTAAATACAGACTCAAGAAAGGTTTTCCATCTTGGATATAACTACTTTTTTACATATAAGGAAGATATAAACTGATTGAACTTTAATACAATCGTTTTGGTAATGACCTTGATGTTTTAGGTGCTGGTTAGTTGCATTGCTTTCATATTTATCTGTCTCTGATTTTCAAGAATTACTGGGAAAAGATGGTGGAGGGGAAAGGGGCCTCCACCGTTGGAAGGTTCGAGTCACCGAGGGGCAAGTGGGAAAAGCCACTGTTGGCTCCTTGGAAGGGGTGGGGGGTGGAGGTGGGGGCTGAGCTTTCCTATAATTTTAGAAGAAAATCCCCCATCCAGGTGCTGAACCAGAAATATGTCATTGCAGTTTCGTCTCCATGTTTAAAGCTTTGGTATATCAATCTTCTTGTATAATTTTTGTTTCTTATTTTCTTTTCCTCTTTTTCACTAAGATATAAGTTGTTATTAAATTATGTTTTTGGTGTTATGGCCTATCGTTGTATGTTTTTGTGATTTTCACAATTTGCTGTTAGGTGGAGACGACCAGAAAAATTCTTTCGTTCCATAAAGAGGAGAAAAGCTCTGATCCCAATAATCCTCAAAGTATCCTACTTGATTTCATTAGCAGTTGTCAGAACTTGCGCATTTGGACACTAAATACAGCAACAAGAGAATACCTGAATAACGAGCAGCTACAAAAGGGAAAGCAAATTGATGAATGGTGGAGACAAGTTAACAAAGGTAATCATTTCATTAAACTGCATAGGTGGGCGGTGGCTCAACAAATACGTGTTGCCTAAAACAATACTTCAATGAGAAGCTTTAAGGTTTTTGTAGAAAAAAGAGAAAAGAACAGTTAACATATATAATTTCATTTGAAGTCTATTTTTCTAATTTTTTTATGTGCTAAGTTATGAAGAAATAACTTTAATAGGTCTCTTCTAGTAATTCTTTTCCAATTTCTAATATATCTAATCCTCTTAATCTCTCTTGAAACATTCCAAATTTTCTAATTTTGGATTTTTCTTATTTGTTGAGAAGTTATCAAGGGCTTCAGGCTTCTTTTTGGGATTGTATTAAAGTTCAATCCTTCTCTCTCCATCTTTTTTTAAAAAAGTTTTGAGTAAGTTCAATAGAGTGTTGTTAGACTGGCTTTGTGAGTGGGAATGAGGATATTCAAGAGAAAGTGGGAATGACCTTCGTGTGGACTAGATGAGGGAACATAGACAAGGATGGTTTGGGCATTAGAAGAAGGGATGTGTAGATGACCCAATGAGGAGGTGTGAGAGATTGAATATAGTGGGTCGAGGAGAGGCAGAGGTAGGCCGAAGAATTATTGGGGGAGGTGATTAAACAACATATGACGCATCTTCAGCTTATCGAAGACATGACCTTAGATAGTAGGGTATGGAGGTTAGTCGGTAGTTAAGAGTTGTCCTATTAATAGCCTATTCATGTATTTGGTTTGGTGGTATTATATAGTATCATGTCGGTTGTAGTATTAGCTTATTCATGTAGTCGTTGGCTTTTGGTATTTGGTCTAATCTGTGGTTAATTTTTTTTTGAAAATGGTAATTGTTTCTATTTTTGTAGAATAGTACATAGGTTGTATTGGAAACAATATTTACATAAGGAGCTCTAATAATACTGACCTACCCCTATAATGAGTCTAAAACATCAATGTTAGTGAGCGTATCATTAGAGTAAATCTGATTACACCAAAAACATAGAGTCCATATGCAATTCAGTTTGACTTGTTGCATACTACTCTCCTTATTATCAAAAACGCTTATGGTTCCTCTCTTTCCATATTGTCCACCAAATAGTGGTAGGGACAATTCTCCAGTTCCCTCTGTCTTTTGCTTGTGTTCTTGCTTCTTCCCAGCTATATAGAAGCCTCTGAAATTCTCCCAGACATGGACCAGGAGATGTTTTCAAGTCTCAAGAACAAATTTCACAATTGGCCAGTGACTTCGCATTGGATGAAGAAATGATTGACTGTTTTTGCAGGTATCCCACAGAAAAAACATCTAGAGCAAAGTGGAATTCCCCTCTTCATTAAATTCTCCCATGTCAACTCTGCTTCTTTAGCCAGTAATCACACAAAGCAAGACACCTTGTAGGGGATCTTGGCTTTCCATATATGTCTCCAGGGCCATTTGAGTAACTGCAGATTTGATGGTTTAGCTTCCTGTATGCTGCACCTACTTTGAAAATCCTTGTACTATTTCCCAACCACTGCAATCTGTCATGCCCTGTTTCCAGACCACTAAACCGATTAATGCTTCTAAAAAAATCTGTTACTCTTGGGATTTTCCCATCATTGAGGTGTCTTCTAAATACAAAATTCCACCCTTGAGGAGTCCATAAGTGAGCTATAGTACTTTGTTGCTGAAGCACTAAATTGTGGATGTTAGGGAAGGGAATCTTCATATTTCCTTTTGTGTGACAATCATCCTTCCAGAATCTAGTTTTTATGCCACCTACTACTTTGATCTTGGTGTTTGGTTTGAATTCATTCCAAAGTTCTCTAATGGATTTCTATAAGCTAACACCATAAGCGGTGGTAACCTCCTTTGTCATCCAACTATCACTCTATTCATATTTTGCCTTTATGACTGAGCCCCACATATTCTTATTATCATTTGATTACTCCCAAAGCCACTTCATCCTCAAAGCTTTGCTCTGGTTCTTTATGTTCTTGATCCTCAAACCCCCAACTCGCTTTTCATTGATCACAGTTTTCCATTTGACGAAGTGATACCCTTCCCTTTCCTTGTTCCCTTGCCACAAAAATTTCTCTTGATGCTATCCAACCTATTGATGAATCTTGTTAGGAAAAGAAATAATGACTTCATATATGTTGGAAGTGCATCAAACACACAATTAATCAGTGTTAGTCTTCCCCCTAGGGAAAGGTATTGAGACTTCCACCTTGCTTGCCTTTTCTCTCACTTCTCAGTCATCCCATCCCAAATTTCCATAGACTTGGATTTTACCCCCAAAGGCATTCCCAAGTATGTGGTTAGGAGGACACCGACTTCACCTTCAAGTATTGACTTCAAAATTTCCATTCTTGGTACTTCATTTACGGGATACATAAAGCTTTTCCTCCAGCTGACATGTAGCTCAGACATACCTTCAAAAATAACTACAATCAGTCTCAGTATTTTAAGGTGGTCTTCCTCAGCATCATAAAATGTTAAGGGTGTCATCTGCATATTGTAGATGAGTATCTTTAGACTTTCCCTTCTAGCTCTAGCAACTTTAAAACCTCTCAGCCACCCTTCACGACTTGCATTCTGGATCATATTGTTGAGTCCCTCCATGACTAGTATGAAAAGGAAGGGTGATAGGGGATCACCCTGCCTTAGATCTCTCTGTAACCTAGAATATCCTGTTGGAGAGCCGTTTAATATTAAGAAGTTCACAGAACATATGCAAAATTTAACCCACTGTCTCCATTTGTGACCAAAACCCATCTTCTCTAGCATACCCGTAAGAAAGTCCCAATTGAAATGGTCATATATTTCTCAATGTCTAATTTGCATAGAATTCTTGGTTTTTTTGTGACCAACCTGGAATCTTCATTAGCTATGAGGACCGCATCCATTATCTGTCTCCCTTTAATAAAAGCCAATTGTTGTGAATCAACAAGCTTGGACATCACTTTTTTCAGCCTTTCAGTAAGCACTTTGAGAAGATCTTATACGTACTGTCTATCAAGCTAATAGGTCTAAAGTCCTTCAATTCTTTTGCACCTTTCTTCTTTGGGATTAGGGCTATGAATGTAGAATTCAACTTCTTTCAAACCTCCCTTGTTAATGGAAGTCCTGAAAAGTCTCCATTATGTCACCTATCACCCCCTCTTAGCATTTGATGTAAAACCTCATAGTAAAGCCATATGGTCCTGGTGCTTTATTAGTTGCACACTGCTTTAAACACCTTAGAACTTTTTCCTCATTAAAGCTTCTTTCAAGATCCTCCGTTTCCTCCTCTATCAACCTTGGGCAGTTCAAAACATTGTTGGCAGGTCTCCACTGCACCTCCTCTGTATAGAGTTTCTGATAGAACTCCACTATTTCCCCTTGGATTCTTTTTGGTTCTTGGACAATGTTCCCCTGGACTAGCAGTTGGTCTATGTTGTTGTACCTCTTGTGTGCATTAGCTATCTTATGGAAGAACTTGATGTTCTTATCCCCTTCCTTTAACCAAATTGTCTTGATCTTTGCTTCCAGTAGATCTCCTCATTTTTTGTATCAAATCCTCCAAGTTCAGAAGTAAACTTGCCTTTTCCATTGCCTCATCGTCTGTTAGATCTCTATCAGTAGCAATGTTTTCCATAGCACCCAACTTTTCAAGTAAAGATTTCTTCTGTTGGCCAAGATTTCCTTGCTCACTTCTGCTCCACTCCTTCAATTTGTGTTTCAAGGCTTTTAATTTGGATGAAAGGATGTAATCTGGTCTCCTAGTATAATCAAAAGACTTCCACCATATCCTTACTCTGTCAATGAAACCTTCCGTTCCTAACCACCAATTCTCAAACTTAAAATATCTCTTGCTCTTCTTCTAAGAACCACCTTGGAGTATGATTGGGGAGTGGTCGGACTATATTCTCTACATAGTGTATTGTTTCAAGTTGCTAAAAGCATCATCCCCTTCTTGAGATACCAGGTCCAGGACCTATCAATTCTTGAAGCTATCAGGTGGTTATCCCCTTTGAACCCGGTGAACTTTGCATTTCCAGTTGAAGATCAACTAGGTTTAGGTCCTTGATCAAATTAGAGAACTCCCTCATCCCTATTGTTCTCCTGATACAGTTCCTCTTTTCTGAAACATATCTAGCCTCGTTAAAATCACCACAAATTGCGCACTTCTATTAAACCTCTGATAGAGCCAATTTCTTCCCAAACCAGTCTTCTTTCCACATAGCAATTTGGAGCATATACTCTTGTAATATGACATGACAAATCCTGTAATTGTGATTCAAACTTCCAAGTTACAGGTAAGGGTATATGTCATGTCCCTATCTCTAAAACTTCCGTTTTCCACATTCTACTATCCCAAAGCATGATTATCTGCCCTCTTGTCCCATTAGCTTCCAAACATGCCATTTTGATCCATGTATCACCCCAAATCTGCATTACTATCCCAGTAAGATCCCTCTCTAGTTTGGTTTCTTGAAGACAAATAATGTCGGCTTTCCAATCCCCCATAATGTTCTTGACAACCCTCCGTTTGTCCCTACTATTCAAACCCCTTAGTTCCATGAGACAAGTTTAAATTGCATCAAGAAATATTTAGGAAGTTTCTCCCCGTATCTCTACACCCTCCACTTTGGAACTTCACATCAAAAGCTACTAAACTTTTCAATTCGTTAGAGCCTTTGAACCTTGTCTTCTTGCATACTGCTACAACTTCTTGGTGTCTGCCCCTGTCAACCTGTAGTAACAGTTGCAAATTCTGTTTCACCCAAGCAGAAACTTCTTTCTCTTTTTCTGTGATTAAAAGTTGCTGTTGCGTGCATAGTAGCTCTGCTTCTTGGACTTCACATTCTTCAATAGAGGTTGATGTTCTTTGGTCTTCAATATTGCATACCTCTTTTTCCTCCCTCCCAATCATCACCTCCCCAATTGGAACTTGTGCCTCTGATTCTCCCATATTTAGCATAGCCACGTCACCCAAAATACCACTTGAATCAGCTGTTATCTCCTTCTTAGTATTCTTTTCTGCTCCTTGCATTGTCTTTGGGCAGAACTGTGTTTCTTTATCTTGAAGAATCCAATTTTCTACTGAATTGGGCTGGGTGGTATTGGATATGCTATTAAAAATAAATGAATCTGTAGTTTATTATGTTTAGGTGATCACACCTTCTTGTTGTTAAAGATCCTTGCATACATGCGCTCCACATTGCTTTGCTGTTAGTTGTCATGTTTTTCCCCACTACCATTTTCTCGTTGAATTATTGCTTTGATTTTGCTTGAGCTAAGGGTCTTGCAAAAACCTCTCTACGTCGGAGAGGTAGTGGTAAGGCCTGCATAAAATCACTCTTTTGCTTTATTTTTTTTAGAAGTTAGTTGGCAATTTACTTTGGTATCTCTTACTTTATAGAGTTGTTTCTTTGATTTGGAAAAAGGTCAGGAAATATCAAAGATTAAAAGAGAAATTACATGTTATTCAAAGAGAAAGGTAAAAGAAAATGAAAATAATGTCGACCCATTGATTATGTGGTTGCATCAGTAAACAAGGCAAGGAAATATTATTTTCATGTATGATTTAGGGATTCCAGAAAAGACTATTTTGTTTCACAATTTATGCTCAATGATTTTTTTTTAACTATGAAAATCTGTACATTTATCTTTAAAACACTTTTTTTTAAAAAAACAAATTAATATATAGGCGAAGTGGTCTGATGGACTCTAGTACTTGTATGAGTTTGTATCTGGACCCTTCTAGTTAACCCTGTGCCAACAGAACCCTTAAACTCAATGAACTCAACATTTTAAACCCCATTGGCTTTGTGTGAACTTCAAACGCTCAACAAAAATGACACGCCATTATCCACGTCAGATTTTAAATGACACATCATCATCCAGGTTAGATTTTAAATGACACATCACTTATTTTTTTATTCTTTTTTAAATACAATCTTTTCTTCTTTTACATTCCATTCCTCCCTCATTCACCCTTGACCACCTTTCTCTCTCCATTTTTTACATTAGATCTCATCACCACAACCTTCCATCTTCACCATTATCACCACTTCCCTAAATCATAAAAATCACCCTTCTTTTCTATATTTTCATCATTCATAACTTCCGGTCGTGTTTTCTTTACCACTTGTCCCTTACTTGAAACACCATAAACCTCTTTTCTCCATTAATGCCAACAAATCATCACTAAAATACCTTAATATATCATAATATTTGTACACAATTACACAACATACTACATCTGATTTCTCAAAGGCATTTAACAATTACTTTTTGCCTACCAAAATGATCAGATCTGTCACCTCACAAACTAAAGCACAATTTCGATTATTATTTGGGGAGAAAAGAAAGTGAAAAAAAAAAGAGAAGAAGAAACTGGAGAGCGGTGGGGAAGGGGAGAAAGAGAGAAATGGGAGTTTGGGTCGGTGGGGAAGAATGGTGTGGGTGATTGTAGAAAGAAAAAAGATATGGGGAGGGGAGGGGAGGGGTGCGGTGGGGAAAAGAGGAAATAAGTGAATTAATTTTCTATCTATTTTTTGGTCTTTTTATTCTATTTTTCTTTTAATTATTTTGGTCTAAAATTTTACGTTACTCTCTTTTTGTGCGTGAAATCACGCATTTACTCCAATTAAATTATTAAGTTGCCACATAAGCTTGGTCAATGGTCAGAGGGGTTTAATATTTTGAGTTTCATCGAGTTAAGGGTTTAGTTGACAAATCGTTAAGTAGAAGGATCAATAATACAAACTGATACAAGTACAAGTGTCCATCAGACCATTTCGCCTAATATATATGAGTTTAAGTTTAGTAGTTAACTGCCAATGTAGACAACTTTTACACCCTTAAATTATATTTACATGTTGTAGCTGGTAACCTATCTTTTTGTAACGATTTCAAATATCACATTTGAGGAGGTTTACATATAGATATCCATTAGATAACATATAATTGTCTATAAAATTTATTCATGCTGATGATAAAAATATAAATTTAATATATACAATATTAGGAAAATTTGGACCCCTAAAATTATGGTGCCTTCACCCTTTAACCGACACATTAAACAGTGTACAAATTTAAAACAAATTCCTTCATTTTGTGATTTTTTTTGATTTCACAAATAAGGTGTTGACCACCAGCGTATCTATTGCCTCCCCTCCTCTTTATTGTCTGTTTCTGTTTTTTGGTAAGGTCTTCATTTCCTCTCTATCGGTCATTAGAATTTTCATGGTTTGTAACTAACTTCACCGAATCCACTAAAACAATGAAAATAGGAATGTTGTGCACAACTAGGGCTGGGGGTTCGGTCGGTTTGGTTCGGTTTTCAAATTTCGGTTCGGTTTTTCGGTTTTCGGTTTGTTGAAAATGTTAACCAAACCAAACTGAAATAAATTCGGTTCGGTTCGGTTTTTACAATTTCAGTTCGGTTTTTGGTTTAACCAAATTTAATCAACAATAAAACGATGATACACATATTTTCAATCACAAGACCACAACTCAATATTCTCGAGTCTCGTCTTGTCTCTCTATGTTACACTTACTAGTGAGGAGAATAAAAACTACCTACCATCCCGGAAAAAACGTACAATTTTGCCCATTTCCCATATGTACGGTACCTTACAAGTTATGATGTGGAATATTATCCACATGAACAACAACTCCACAAGCCTGCCGGTATGGTTAACTTAAAAATGTGCCACAACACAAGTACTTCTTACCCCAAATGCTATTGAAGAAAAAATTACTTATGCATCCCAAGTTTCCACCTGTGCAAATTACCATTAGGCATGCACTAGCTATATTAATATAACTTCTACCACAGACAGGGATATAGCTAGTGCGACTTCAAAGACGAGAGTTGAGATTTCAGAGTTTCAGACTAGGGATTTTAATTTTTTGATTTGGGAATTAGAATTCAGTCCTTAGTAATTTGGGATTAAGATAAGGGAATTGGCCATTTGGGTTTGCCAGTTTGGGTCACTCCAATTACATAATTGGGCTGCATTGATATTGGGCTTGGGAATTTATTTTAGAGCGTAGGGTCTGTAGGGATTAGTGAAGTAATTAAATTCGGTTTAACCGAATTTAAATATTTAAAAACCGAAAACCGAACCGAACCGAATAACCGAAATTTTAAATTTTGAAACCAAAACCGACCGAATAAACCGAAAAACCGAAATTAAAAAAAATTGGGGTCGGTCGGTTTTTTCGGTTTGAACCAAAATATGCCCAGCCCTATGCACAACAATTTACAAAAAAATAAAATAAACTAATGCCACTTATGTTGTTCCCAAGGTCTCGTTTTGACCAATTAAGGTGTCAGACTTTTGGAGTTAGTCTGGTGGAAATCATGTTGCTATCGGGGTTATGTCTTCACGAATATTGATAAAGGTGTTGCTGCATATAGGGGGACTGAAATCTAGTAGTATCAACAAAGAGTGGTGATATCTCAACTCTCAAGTTAAGTTCAACCATTGAAGGAAGCTATTCTGGTTTCTTTGAATCCATAATGGAAGAAAAAGATGTATAAGGTGATATCAACTAGTTGGAATTAAGGCTTAGGCATGTTTGTAACTTGTAACCTCACATTAGGTCTAGTGTTGGGTAGGATTGTCCTTAGTCTTGTAGGATTTATGTCGGTGGAAAGTAGACTATATAGAGAAATTCTAGTCTTGAAGGGCCTAGTTAATTAATATTGGAATGAGATGGGCTCAAATGAGTGAGGATTCATGTAGCCGACCCCAATTAGCTTGGGATGAGGTCTTAGTTGTATTGTTATCTTAACATAGTTGTGAGAAATAAAGAAGTAAAATATTATTAAATTATGTATTCTACATTATTACGCTGAGTCGTATTTATAGACACTATGTTACAATCCTTCTCCACATAGGACACTGCATACAATTCTATTTTGCATAAGACATAAACGTGCCCATTAACTTGGATTCAGTTGACATCTATGCCCTCCAACTTTGAGTGTACACTTAAACTTGTATATAGTTGAACAAGTAGACACATGTCCTACATGACAATTCGCGTGAGATACACTTGAACTGATTTGTATTATGTCATGTAAGACGAGTGCCTACTTGTTCAATTTTATATAAGTTTATGTGCCTACTTGTGCACATCCAAAATTGGAGGGAATAGATTCCAATTGAGACCAAGTTAAAGGGCATGTTTATGTATTATGCCATTCTATTTTTTTTCCTATTCTAGAGCTCCCTCTCAAGATACAAGTCATATGCACCAATCTTGTTACAAATGTAATAAATATGAGGACTAGTGAGAGATCTACATGCTGATCATCTGACTTTACAGATTTTGTAACAATAGCTACTGAGAATATCTTTTTTTTTTTTTGATAACCGAGAAATCCGTCTGTGACCTGCCCTTTGGACCAATCACAGCCTTCTAAACTCGGTGGATAATGCGCCCGCCCCTCTACTGAGAGTATCTTTTCGATGACAAAGTGACAGTAAATCTCAATGTTCTTAGTGCTCTCATGAAATACCTGATTTGTGCTATATGATCGACTGTTTGGTTATCACACAGAAGTTCCAGCTGACTGGTTTCTCCAAATTTTAGTTCTATGAGCAACTATTTAATCAAATCTAGATCACAAGTCGCTACAACCATTGCTCGATAGAGCGACTACACTTTGTTTCTTAATCTTTCATGACACCAAATTACCTCCTTAAACACAATATCCAAATGTACAATATCAGAAGGTGATCCTGACTAATCAACATTTGTTCATGGTTGCTAACTTTATACAACGCAGAATGTAGACAAACTGCATCACAATGTCTATTACAAGGAGAAGAATAAACTGACTTGCCCCACTCACAAGAAAGGAAATGTCAGGTCTAGTGACAGTGAAATAATTCAACTTACCACTCAGCCACCTATATCTTCCAGGATCACCTAGTGGATCCTCTTGTCCTGGCAGGAGTTTAACATTTGGATCCACAGGAGTGTCAATGGGTCTATATCCCATCATTTCTGTCTCCTCAAGTCATACTTCCGTTGTGGAACAACAATACCTAATATGAACTGAGCAACCTCAATACTTAGAAAATACTTCAGTCTTTGGTTTGGAAATGCTAAAAGAGGTGTTACGTTAAATTAATAATACAATCCTGATCATGTTCATATGTTGCACTTTTTTGGGTGCTTCTCTTGTTATATGTAAAATTATTGAATCCTTTATGAAAATATCTTACTTTTAAAGAAAGTTATTGAATGTTATAAACAATCATGGTCGAAAAATTGAAGTTTTGAGACATTCTTCATAGGAATTTTTTAGGGTGTCCTTTTACCTGATAGTAATACAATGAGTTCTTCCCTAATGTGGTTCGGCCTTCCCTAGGCCATGCAGATAGCGGGAGCTTAGTGCATCGGTTTCCCATTATATAATCAAACTACCTTTCTAACTGTCTTTTGACGTTTCTTCGCTTTTGTTTATATCTTAGAGAAAATGTGCGATCATCCTAGTTGGTGAGGTGAATAATATTGAGGTCTTAGCACATGTGATGAATTGTAAGATTTGGGGATTTTTCTACTAATCTTCGTTTACCTTTAGGAGCCACTAATAAGGACCTGACAGTTCGGAATCCGGTGATAAAAAGGGTAGAAATGAGACTTGCAAGTTGGCAACATATATTTATTTGGGGGGGGGGG